>NC_092741.1:39928737-40263737 GCF_047496795.1 Chiloscyllium punctatum
TACAGTCGACTAGATTGAGGGAGTCCAGATAAATTTAATTTTTCTTGTTTGTCAACACCCTGTGTCTCAAATGAACAGCGATTCTTATTCATAACCCTAACTACTGAAAAGATTCAGAGGGGCTCACATGCATCGGTGTTTCTTTCTGGAGAGGGGACTGGACATGACAACATCCCTGAACAGGCTGATTAGAAAAATATGTGGGACATTTCCTGCAGAGTTCTGATGAAGTTGGAGTTCATCCATGCCCACCTCCAGCACTAGTACCTTATCAATTCCCATCACCCCAGTGTTGTCAGCCATGTTTTTCAGCTGCCTCGGTTACTGGATGGATTTCCCTCACCATATTCTTACTGCTTCAAACTGGAGGGTGATGGTCTGGCACAACACAATCCACAACCATTATACACGGATTCTGTTTACATCCACAATGTGGAGAAGGTCTGACGCTGATACAGTCTTTAAATATTTTTTGAGTTACAGTAAAAATGAATCATTTGATGCTTCTTGGCTCCCTGAAGTAAAAAGGACCCCCAGACACCACCCCCCTACCCAAAATCCAAATCCAACCTTTCATCCTCTGATAAAAATGCATAACAAGGAACTTGTAGCCAGGGAAGGACACAAATGTCACACGCTGTTTTGAACCCAAGCTTGCATCAGTATTGGCCAATATAAAAATGAACAAAGACTCATTATTCCAGCATGTATTGCAGGCTTATCATTTATTAGTTTTATCAAAGGAGTCTAAAAAAAGAAAAGAAAGATTACAAAAGCAGAGAGAGAAAAAAAAAGAGATTGGTACAGGTGAAAAGGTGCAAATCTCAGGTATGGGCAAACATTCAAGGTATTCATAAACATTTCAGCTTCAAATTCAATAATACTTTTGAAAAAGTTAAATGGTTTTATGCAGAAAAGGCCATCCAGCTGCACCTTTTCCAGGCCAGGAATCCATAATGAATGATTAATGCTGACAACCTGTGAAAGACCACATCCGTTAAAACAGGTGCTGGGAGAGACAGCGTAAAGATCAATCGAAGATCAGGTTTTAAATCGTAGAACCCCTACAATAGGGAAAGAGGCCACTTGGCTCATCGAGTCTACACTGATCCTCTGAACAGCATCTCATCCAGGCCCAACCTATCCCTGTAACTCCACATTTCCCATGGCAAAGCTACCCAGCATAATCCTGGACATTACAATGAGGATTTAGCATGCCCAATCCTAACTTGCACATCTCTGAATGGGGAGTAAACCAGAGCACCTGGAGGAAATCCACACAGACACGGGGAAAATGTGCAAACCCCACACGAACCCGGGTCTGTGGTGCTGTGAGGCTTGAACAGATGTCAACCCTCAAAACTACTACAGGGGTGCACATGGCTGGAGAAAGGAGATCACACCATGGAGTCTAATAAAAAAAAACTTTTGCTTTAATTGCATCCACATAGCTTTAGAATTTGAGCATCAAAACCTCTCCTACTCCAGCTGTTGCAAATCAAGATGTTTCTGTCCAAACAGCTAGGTACATTATGTAAAGGTTGTGGTAAAAAGTTCTGATCTACTTATTTACAATCATCATGACAAAAATTCATCTGCAGTGAATATCATTATAGCCAAGTTCACAAAAAATTACATCATATCTTGAATCAAGACCAATCATAGTCAGTACCCTTATCCTTGCCTCCTTGATCCAATAACAGCAGTATTATCAGATCAGAAACTTAGTCAGGACCTCGAAGGAAGAAAGAAAGAAACCCTGACAAAAAAGGTCAGGGAATGAAAGCTCTCATTGAAATCACTAGTTTTATCCCCATAACATGAGCAACATTTTAAGCTATGGTCAAAACAAAATGACATGAATACAGGTAGTTCTGGTATAAACACCCGTTTCATTAACACAGATTGGCTATAAGATAAGAACTTTCTATGGAACGGGCATAGCGATTTTCTGAAGTAATCCTTGACTGCGCCATTTTCTATAGCGCGAGGTTGCTGAGGGATGAGACTGTTGTGTTAGAGCAGAACGGCCTGTCATTGCATAAATTTACGTCACCGTGGATTAAAGGGCATTCTTGAAAATAGGACCACACCAGGAGCTCTCTGAATTCCTTCATTGACGCTTATCCAACATTCAGTATTGCATGAACAGAAATTTCCTCTGATTAAATACTGGGAAAACTGAAGCCATTGGTTGCCATCTCTGCTCCAAGCATCTCAGATTCTGATATCTCGTGCCTCCCCAATTTTAGTCTCTCCATCGTTAAACAGCATGTCATCAGGTGCATTGGCTCCAAGTTCAAAGACTCCTTCCCTTCACTACTGTGTCTCTCTATGTGCTATCATATGTTTAAAATCTCTACTTGATGTGGCCCAATATTCAATCATCTCCTGTATCAGACTTTTATACTATACTTGTAAAATAAAAACTTTGAACTGTTTCACAGATTTATACAGCACCTTCAATAAAAGGTGGTTGTTTTTTTGAAGCAGACAGCTTGACAAAATATATTATAAATGAGGAAATGTCTTCAGCCCAACCATCCAGAGAAATATACAGCATTACTCTCATCCTATTAGCTTAAAATGATTTGCTTTCATTAGTCTAAACAGAAAGCTATTCAAACTACTCACATCTATATGCATGAAACCCTGATAAATCTTAAACTTCACTTTCACAGTTTTAATCTCTCTTCATTGTCAGGAATCCATTGAATTTCTTGTAGTGGTGCCTCAGGTTTGTCATTGAATTTGTATTATGGTAAAATCCCCTTTCAGCCACTTGTTCTTAACATCAGAACCAGAGTGGGAGAGGGTGGTATTTTCAATTTTATGCCCTTCAGACAGAATGGACTATTGGTAGCCACTCTGTTGCTCAGCTAATGAAATCAACAAATTAAACAGAAGGCACCTTCTATAATGTGTTCATGAGATGAGATGTGGGCATCTTGACAAAGGGAGATATCTACTGCCCAACTGTAATTGCACTCCAGAAGATAGTAGCGTTCTTGAACCACTGTAGACGCTGGGTTGTGGATAGACCCATGGCCCTGTTAGGAAGGAAAAGGTATTGCCGAGACAGCAAAAAGCTGCATGTCTGCAATCTACTGATTTACATTAAAAAAAAATGAATTCCAGTTGACTTTCTGATCATTTTTCCCTATGTGGGACAAAAGGATTTGTTTGATTATCAATTTATATCAAGTTTCAGAATCTAATGTTAATTAGGGAATCCAACCCCAAAACCCAAAGGCATTGTACTCAGTGACTATACACCACATGCATGTCACTACTTAAACAAATATTTGCTTATTTTCCTTTTTGGTAAATCCATATCAAGATTTTCACCAGTAACACCCATGAAGGATTTGATGTTAACTCGTCAAAAACGTCTGAGATATGTCGGGTCATTGGAGACCAAGTATAGTCACTGCCTGGGTATAGCTCTTGGAGAATCCAAAGGAAGAAAACCTGTTGAACACGGTGGTGGTGGGGGGAGGGTGACTCATTCACCACTGTGCATTGTTAAATCAACAAAAAAAATTTGAGCTTCTGGCAAAATAATTACCTTCTTCATTAAAAAGTCAAGGTTGACCTAGATTTCCTCAAGCTGGCATTGTGTGATTACATGCCATTTAAAAATATAATGCAGATATCGTAAAGCTTAAGTTTTGTTCTGATCTAATTTTGAGAAGGATTTCCTACTTTTGTCTTTTGATCCTCTGCTTTTGCAGTTCTTTTTCTCCAAAAGAGCACTTTATTCATAAGTGCATTACAGACCAGGTCAAGTTGGACATTACAGAAATGCAATAAAAATTCTCAATCCAAAAGCAAACACTGGAAATTGGACTAATTATGACAAGAATCATTTTCATTCCAATATGAGCTACAAGAGGCTAAGCTAACAGACTCTCAGGATATCATAACAAAGGCCTGAATAGAAGCCTTTCCCTCCTGCACCTTGGCAGCAGCTGTTGTAAGTTTTAGTGCATCTCTCAGCTCATAACCCTGGAGTTTGGAATGTGCCAGTCTGCACCGCTCAGTCCAGGACAGCTCTTTGCTCTAGAAGACCAAAACAGCATCGTTCACTGAAGTTAAGGTCCTCCAGCTGCAGCTAACTTTTGTCTGGTTGGTCATCCCAGGGAAGAAGGAGCTAGTCAAGATGAACTTCAGGAAAAAGCACTGCTCGCTCTCTCTCTCTCTCTCTGATGTGCAAAGTGGTGGAGACCATAGCCATCTCAGGTTGAAGTGTGCTACGCGATGGAACTACAGGACCAATCCACTTGCTGGAAAACCATTTTCTCAGACTGGTGCAATTTTAACATGCGCTTGGCAAACACAATGAGTTTTGTGAAACTGCAAAAGCAAGTCAGACTTGTTTTTATAATGTCCTGCACATGCTCATCTGAGCAGATCCTGTGTAAGAACACCCAGACGTCTAATGACACTGGAAGACACCCTCATAACAACGGGATATGATGCTCAACTCATTGACTGCCAATTCCAACATGCCACAACAAAAAACCTCAACCTCCTCCGAAGACCGACACAGGTTACAACCAACAGAATACCCTTCAGTGTCCAGTGCTTCCCTGGCACAGAGAAACTACACCATGTGGTTCACAACCTTCAAAATCTTGCCAAGATCATCCCTACACCTCCACTTCTTGCCTTCACACAACCACCGAACTTTGAATAGCCCATTGTTCGCAGCAAACTACCCAGCCTTCAGGTCAACATTGACCACAACACCGTACAACTCTGTCATTGCAACTTTTGCAAGACATTTCAGATCATTGGCATGGAAATCATCACCACATGTGGGAACACCACCCATCACATACACAACAGATACTCAGCAGTGACTCGCCAATGTTGTCTACCTCATACACTGCAGGCAAAGATGCCCTGAGGCATGGTACATTGTCTTAGCGTCTGCATAGTCTCATCAACGGTTGAATGGACACCGCGCAACAAATCACCAGTCAGGAGCACTTCAGCAGTCAAAGACATTCAGCTTTTGCTCTTCAGGTAAATGTCCTCAAAGACTGCCTTCCAGATATACAGCAATACAGGATCGCTGAGCAGGAACTGATAGCCTCATGTTGTACCACATGTCACCACATCAGATGGTTCTGTATCTGTAAAATCTTCCTCACTGTCCTGTCTTGACACCATCACCTTGATAAATTGTTATGATCACTCTGCTTGGATTAGTTTGTACAGGTTTGGATTACTTGGTACTTTGGTTAGACCCTCAGCATGCAACTTCTATACCTATCATGTTATTCCAGTCGTCTGGGTTGTCTTGGAGCACTGTCACAATCACCTGAAGGAGCAGTGCTCCGAAAGCTAGTACTTTCGATTAAACCTGTTGGACTATAACCTGGTGTTAAGTGACTTTTGACCTTGTTTTTATAAGAACTTGATAGTGGTTCATCTAAACTGCAATAATAGCAAACAAGTTGAGTCTGAATTTATGGCTTAAGTTAGGGAACTGTAGCAAGGAAAGGGTGACTGATGAGAGGACTGGCCCTGAATGGCAGCACAGTAAGATGTCTTAACTACACAATTAATTAGCAAGACCACAACAATCAGCTCAATGACTCATAACAAATGAAAGGTATCACACTGTTAGCCTCTACTGGCTTATGCACATCAAAGGAGTTGTTCTAAGAGGTTCCTCCAAAAAACATTATAAATTAACTTTCTAAGTTTGAAATAAAGCTCAACAGGATTTGCCTTTTGCATGGGAAACTTCCAATAAACCCAACATTAGTAAGAACGACAGGAGTTCCACAGTTTGAATGCTATGAACCTCATTATGAAGTTTATTCTAAAAAGGCACATCACTGCCTTAACTCTCTCCGACAGAGAAAGCTGCATTAATTGATGTCAGACTTAGTTAAAACTTAAAAAGCAATATTTGGCCAATAAAACCAGTGGTTTTCTTTTTGGGTAGGGTGGCAAAAAGTGCAAGGTGAAGCTAAGGTCAGAACAGAGAGCAGTATAACTTAGAAATCAAATGGCAATTCTTTTCTTTTAAACTCATATTGAAAAGATATTGTATTGTGTATGGTTTAATAAATGATTTTGGACCACTAACCAGAACACAGTAGTTTTAAAGTAAAAGTAGAACTTTTTTTTTTAATTCATTCACAGGATGTGGGTATCACTGGTTGGGCCAGCATTCATTGGGCAATTAGGAATGAGCAAAGGGCAACAGAGAATCACCACGTTGCTGTGGGTCTACAATCACACATGGGCCAGACCAGGGGAGGATGCAGATGTTCTTCCCTGAAGGACATTAGTGAACCAGATGGTTTTTTCCAACAATCTGGTGGCTTGATGGTTCGCATTGCTGCCTCACAGTACCAGGGACCTGGGTTCAATTCCAGCCTTGGGCGAATGTCCATATTTCCTCCGGATGTTTAGATTTCCTCCAAGAGTCCAAAGACGTGCAGGTTAGGTGGATTGGCCATGGGAAATTGCCCAGTGTACAGGGATATGTAGGTAAAGTAGATTATGGGGAAAAGGTAGTGCAGGGGATGGGGGATTGGGTTACTTGGAGGGCTGCTGTGGACCTGTTGGGCCAAATGGCCTTTACCCACACTAAGGATATTATGAATCGTCAATATTTTCACTGTCCTCAGTAGATTCTTAATTCCACTTTTTTATCGAGCAGACCATCTGAACCTGCAACCCCAGAACTTTATCTGAGTTTCTGTATTAATAGTCTTAGTGATAAAACCACGAAGACTTGCAATTAATTATAACTGAAGTTTACACACACGTGTTTTTGAAATAGGAATAAATGATGGAGTGGAAGCTGAAAATAATCTCTCAGAATTAGGAGGACCTAAGACCATAAGACATAGGAGTGGAAGCAAGGCCATTCGGCCCATCGAGTCCACGCCGCCATTCAATCATGGCTGATGGACACTTCAACTCCACTTACCCGCATTCTCCCCGTAGCCCTTAATTCCCCGAGACAACAAGAATCTATAAGAAAATCTATAAGACCTCAACTGCAAATTCATGCCATATGTTCAGTTCAATAATTTAATTGGGACCACTTGCAATTAGAAAACTCTTTTTACATTCTTGAAATTCTTCATAATGTTAAAATTTGGCATGAAGGAGATAGTGGGGGCGGGGGGCGGGGGGAAGGAAAGAGTTAGACAGAGACATTTAGAGAGGGAATACCAAAGCCTTGCAGCTGACTCTGTTTGTGTCAATAACAGAGTGCTTAAACCAGGAATGTGCACAAGGTCAGAATTGGAGCACAAAAATCTCAGAGGGTCATATGAAGTTGAGATAGGGAGCGACAAAAAAAAACAGATGGATTTGAAATACTGAGCTACTGGATATTTATCTACCTGTAAAAAGTGCATTGGGGGTAGATAGGCAGAGAGAAAATTTTTTTAAAGTTCTATTTTCTCCAGAAATTAGCAAGAAGTTGACATTGACATATAAAGAAACAGTGGCCATTTTCTCAACTGGAAATGGTTACACAATGTGAAAAAAGGAACAGAGCAGAGTTTTAAAACAAAAGACCCTCCACATAATTTCAACAGAAAAGCAGTCAGAAACCACCTCATAACCAACAGCAGCAGTAGACAAACATAGTGGGATTACATCATGGTTAGAAAGGAACATGCAAAAGAAACAAAAAAGACAGCTAAATCTTCCCAAGTGATGCACAAACCAACCAACACTGTGTTGGCATTGCAATTGCAAAGAAATCAAAGAACAGAATAGGAAGACAAAATTTGAGAAGATTTGTAGCTCAGGTTGAGGTTCTGGATGTAGTTTGCTTGCTGAGCTAGAAGGTTCGTTTTTCGGACGCTTCCTCACCATACTAGGTAACATCATCAGTGAGTACTCTGGATGAAGCTTCATTTGGAGGCTCACTGAAGATGTTACCTAGTATGGTGACAAAATGCCTGAAAACGAACCTTCCAGCTCAGCGAGCAAACCAGAAGGAAGACAAAAATCAGATGGTGGAAGCTGAAAGATCCACAGTGAAAGAACCATGCAGAGAGCAGATGGAGAGAGGCAAGAAAACAAATCAGAAGTTATGACGGACACTGCCTGCCAGTCAATCACAGTCTTCATTTGAAAAACTAAACATCAGCAGTGACAAAAAAGATTTGCAAAGAACCTTTATGGCGGAATATTCACAAGAGGGTAAAGGGCATAGAATGACAGGACTTAAGAGATGAAGAACAGCACTAGGAAAAGGAAAGTGAGTGACTGCCCGAGAAAGACTCCTGGCCGTGGAAGACGTGTTGAAGTCGAGATAACAAAAGGAGGGGAAACATTTCTCTTCGCTGTAAAATCGGAAATAAAACCAGAAAAAAAGTAGAAACTTCTATTAAGTAACAGAAAGATGATTCACTTGGAAAAAATCAGTTGGCTTCTGTACACGGCATGTGTTTGATTGAATACAACACAGACGGCACACATTCTGTCACAGGCACAAGATGTTAGTAGCTCAGTAAACTTTCAGCATCTTATGACTTTTGGTAACTATTGAGATTTGTAGAAACCAATTAGAATCACAATAATAAATTGCTCCAAATGATTTGGTGAAGTATTTTTTAAATGTTTTCTATTGCTCACATTCCTTTGCTAACATTCTTTTTTTAGCAATCCTAAAATGTATTTCTTACGCCAGACGAATAAGGCAATGTTTAAGATAAATGTAGCAGACCCTACTCAGCGACGGCTACTCTTGCTCACGTGCACATGATAACAAGGCACAATTTACAAATGACAAGTTCCAAATAAAACATCAGCTGCTGTGATATTACATGCAAAATAACTTTCCATTTTACCATACTGATAAAGGCAGTTTGCTGTTTAACATTTTTGCACATTAGTTCAGTGAACTGAGCACTGGATCTTTGGAGCAGCTTACTCGCATTTAGGACCACCCGCCACTTGCTAACAAAAGCAAGTGAAACAAACAACTGCTTATGTTGGACTGATCCTAACTCAAATGTAAACATTGTGCAAACAGTGGTGCAGAAGTGTGGAGACAATGAAGAAACTGTATTTGTAAAAAGACCAAGGGATTGCAACATAAAGAACATTTAAAGAGTTTGCTGAGGCAAGGAAAACACTTAATACTTTGCTGTGGGTTCTTCTTGCCTCAGGGCTGCAAGAAAGATCATGATCATGTAACATTGCATCATCTCCCGTGACTGCGTGCACTGTCTCTCATGAGCTTTTCACGAGTCAGGCGTAACCACTGACGTGAAAGGTTATTGGACCCAAAGTCAAAGACCTTTCAGACAAAAAACCTAAAGAAGAAATTCAGCACAAATAAGGGTGTCTCTGGATGTTGAGAATCTGGAATTAAACAGGTAATATTTGTCGATTTGAAGGGTTTTCCCATTTTGTCCTACTCCTATCTACCTGTCCACACTTGCATTAAATCCTGCTGACTGTGGATGGTCATTTAAACCTCAGGGTCACCATTTATCCCAGTCAAAGGATTTTGCCAAATGAGATTGTGGTTTCATCCCGTATACGCATCCTTTAATAATTTAAATCAGGATCTTCTTTGGCTTTAGATGACTGCGCAAATAAGATGTAAAAATAGGGTGTGAATTCACTAAAACAGACTTACATTGAAGATCTTGATTATGTGCACCAATGTGGGAACAAATCCAGGCCTGCTCAAATTCTGAAGGATTTAATGGTTTTTGAAAGATTCAGTTATTTCCAGCACATACACTTGCTAGAAGCTTCAGCATGTGTCCTTGCCAATACTACTTTAGGAAACATTTGGTCTGGGAGACCGGATTGCTTGTTCAAAGATATGCTGCCATGTTTCCTACATTACAACAATGACTAATTCGAAAGAACTCGAGAAGAGAAAAGGAAACCACAAAAGATAGGACCATGTTACTTTAGTACACCTTCAAATGGCCCCTTACTCACTTAGCTGAGCCCAGGAAAGACAAACTGCAAGATTTGCAGGTTTTGGAAGCACAATTAGAAAACACGAAGTAAGGAGTGAGGTTTGGTGGTGGTGGGGGGGGGGGGGGGGGGTCAGCTGTTCAAACCCTCAATTAGCTTATGGTTTAACTGCACCTCAAATCCCTTTTAGATTTTTTTTTAGATTAGATTAGATTAGATTACTTACAGTGTGGAAACAGGCCCTTCGGCCCAACAATTCCACACCGCCCCGCCGAAGCGTAACCCACCCATACCCCTACATCTACATCTACCCCTTACCTAACACTACGGGCAATTTAGCATGGCCAATTCACCTGACCTGCACATCTTTGGAGTGTGGGAGGAAACCGGAGCACCCGGAGGAAACCCACGCAGACACGGGGAGAACGTGCAAACTCCACACAGAATTGAACCCGGGTCTCTGGCGCTGTGAGGCAGCAGTGCTAACCACTGTGCCACCGTGCCGCCCACGGCATCACTCCATACATCATAACTATAGTCGCTTGGTCGTACAGAACTTGAGCATTGCTGAACATAAAGATTCATTTTACTGAAGCTTTTCATCTTGCACTTATTAGGACAAACCACAAGAATACCAATGCAAGGGAAAAAATAATTTTACTGCATGAGAGGATTGTGCTGATTGGTGAAGGCATTGCCATGAAGGACTAGTACTGATGCTGATGGACAGCTAACTGCCTGGTTTTCTTTAAAGTTTAACCAAAGGGCCTTCTTGTGGTGCAGAAGTAGTGTCCCTACCTCTGGATGCGGGTTCAAGTCCCACCTGCTCCAGAGATGTGTAATAACATCTTGGAACAGGTCGATTAGAAAAATAGGTAAATATTTTCACAAAACAGTAAACAAAGTAGGTTGACTCTGATTTCACAGGGCAAGGTCCTGACCAATGAACCAGTGAAATGGTGTTGAGTTCACAGCTCAGCTATAGTTGCATTTAATAGCATATCTTTATGAAAGTCTGCTGATTCTTCCCAGCTTTGATGCTCCATATGACCCAGATTCCACAGTCTTTGGACAGACAGCTCCACATTTCTATCCTCTTGAATGAAAGGGTGTGTTCTTGCATCTACTCCTGAATAATCCAATTATAAATTTAACATTATCCTCCCTTATTCCTGATCCCTCCATAAAACAAAATTATTTCTCTGTACTTAGCCTAATCAAAACTACTCCAACAAGTCACCTTTCAACCTCCTGTATTTAAGGACTACATGCCACATCTATACAATCAGCCCCCAGATTTCTACATTCAGTCTTGACATCATCCCAGCATTCCAATCACATGAAACAATTGCACTGTACAGCAAAGTCTAGCTATCAACTCCTGCACATACAGATGTTCTAAAAGAGATTGCATCATTTGTCTTTCCCTCAGGGCTAGCATTTGCCTACCAGATCTTTAGGACTTTTTTTTTGTTTAAGCAAACTACAAGCTTCCAACATTACCAGTGAATACGATCAAAAGAAAAATTTTTAACGAATGGACTAATTAAATACTGGAAGTTTCAGAGCAAGGTGCTTTGTGAAGAGGAGAAAATTCCTCGTTCAAATGGAGTGTGAAATTATTGGAATTCTCTGCCCTAGCAAAGGATAAGTCAGTTGAATACACTCAGGATGGAGATGGACACAATTTTGAGCTGTAAGGGAAATGAGGTATATGGGAAAAGCAGAGCTAATGCAGAAAGGTGCAGAAGTAGAAGATCAGTGTGGATTTGATCGTGTGGGAGACCGGACTGAACAGGACCACATCAGGATAGCAGCTGGTGACTAGTGCAGTTCCTCAGAGGCTCCACATTGAGAGCAAAACTACTCACGTTATACACTAACGATCTGGACAAAAGAACTGAGGTCATTGTTGCTAAATTTTCAGATAACAATAATAGGTGGAGAGACAGTAGCATTGAAGTCACAGGGAAGATTGCAGAAGAACTTGGGACAATTGAGGAGAGTGGGCAATGAAGTGGCAGATGGAATACAATGTGGGAAAGTGTGTGAGATCATGCACTTGGTAGGAAGATCAGAGCCATCGACTCTTTTCTAAATGGGAAAGGTTTTAGAAGTCTGAAACAAAGAAAATGGGAGGAGTCCTAGTTCAGGATTAAAGGTTAACATGCAGGTTCGGTTGGCAGGGAAAGGGCCAAATGCGGTGTACGCATTTTGAAAGGGCTAGAATACAAGAGCAGAGGCGTACTGCTGAGGCTGTGCAAGACTCTGGCCAGTCTGCATTTGGAATATTGTGAGCAGTTTTGGGTTCCATATCTGAAGAATGTGCTGGCATTGGATGGGACCCAGTAGAGGTTTACAAGGATGATCCTGGGGGCGAAGGGTTTGTCATATAAAAAGGAGCAGTTAACTGGGTCTACACTCAATTGAGTTTAGAAAGATAAGGGGGGAGCATCTAATTGAAAATTTACCAGATACAGAGATGCCTGGATAGAAAGACTTGGAGAAGATGTTTCCACAAGTAGGAGAGAGTGGGCCCCATATGCATGCAGGTTAAAGTGAGGACTGCAGATGCTGGAAACCAGAGTTTAGATCAGAGTGGTGCTGGAAAAGCACAGCAGGTCAGGCAGCATCCGAGAAGCAGGAAAATTGCAAGGATGCCTACCTTGAAGTTCTCCTCCTCTCTCCACAAGAATCTGAGTCGCTCTCTCACTGCAACCCCCAGGTCATCTCCTCTGCCCTGAAGCTCTTACCCATCACCTCCATTCCCACCCCCATTCACCGAAAGTACTCTTTGCTACCTTCTCCACAGCACCCACCCCTCCATTAACAGAGGAGAACCACTTATACAATGTATTCAAGAAGAATGGATATTCAAAAATACAGTCCGCAGATACCTCAAGAACAAACCACGACAAGCAGACCAAACACAGCCAGAAACCCTAACTACCTTACCATACATCAAAGAAGTTTCAGAAATGACAGCCAGACTACTAAGACCCCTCGGAATCTAGTAGCACACAAACCCACCAACACTCTCCATCAAAAACTAACAAACTTAAAAAGACCCAGTACAACCCCTGGACAAAACCAACATCTACAAAATTCCATGCAAGGACTGCCACAAACACTATGTAGGACAAACAGGAAGAAAGTTAGCCATTAGGATACATTAACACCAGCTAGTCACAAAAAGACACAACCCTCTTTCCCTCATAGCCCGACACACAGATGAAAAAAAAACACCATTTTGACTGGGACAACACATCTATCCTGGGACAGGCAAAGCAAAGACATGCCAGAGAATTCCTAGAGGCCTGGCACTCCATAAACAAACACATAGATCTAGATGCCATCTATCAACCCCTCAGAAAACAAACAGGAAATGACATCACCACGAACCCCATCCAGGAGAAAGATATAAATAGAAAGCAGGAGACAACAGCTTCGCTTCACTTGGAGGTCACCACTGATTATGTTACCTAGCCAGGTAATGAAACGTCTGGACATCAAACCTACAGCTCAGCGAGCAAACCTACACCCTAAACCTCAACCTGAGCTACAAACCTTCACAAACCTTGCAAAAAGTCTCAAAGTAAAGAGACGACCATTTAGAATGGAGATGAGGAGGCATTTCTTCAGCCAGAGGTGGTAAATCTGTGGAACTCATTGCTGCAGAGGACTGTACAGGCCAAGTCATTCAGTATATATAAGGCAGAGCTAGGTTCCTGATTGCTAAGAGGATTGGGGGTAATAGGGAGAAGGCAAGAGCATGGTATTGAGAAACAGATCAGCCATGATCGAAGGTGTAGTAGACATGATGAACCAAATGGCCTACTTCTGCTCCAGTATCTTGTGGAGAACGTATTAATGTTATGTAACCATGCACAAATTAACCTCCCTCTCCAAAGTGTAGTTCTGTGAATGGGACAATACAGTAGCACAGTGGTTGGCACTGCTGCGTCACAGTGCCAGGGACCAGAGTGTTCGGTTCCGTCCCGTCCTTGGGTGACTGTCTGAGTCTCCTAATCTCTATGTGGGTTTTCTCCAGGTGCTGTGGTTTCCTCCCACAGTTTAAAGATGTGCAGGTTAGGTGGATTAACCCTGGGAAATGCAGGGCTGTGGGGATAGGGTGGGATGCGCCTTTGATGGTCAGTGTGGATCCAATGGCCTGCTTCTACTCTGTAATGTTTATCTGATTCAAACAAAAGCCTGAATCCCTCCTGATCTGGCAATAAACGGTTTTGAAATAGGGTGAATCAAATCGCATTTGATTCTTCACCACAGGTCTTGTGTAAAAGGGACAATGCCAAACTCTGCTGGCTACAGGTTTACTGTTTGACAAATGACAAACAGAAAGAAAATCATTACAGTACAGAGTCTGAAAACTCTCAGCTGATAATAATGCACCTTTGCCCTCAGCAACCTTCTTTTCCTCATGGGTGGGGAAGAAAACTAATACAACCCTTTCTAAGAACAACCATCGTGCCACTGTCAAAATTTGGAAAAATAAATAAATGCACAAGGAGAGGGCAACATTGGTTTTGGGAAGTTTTCAATCCTGCATCTCTGTATTTCAATGATTTCCATTAGTACAATCTACCAAGAAATCATAGCAGAACAATCGTTTCTTGAACAGATTAAAAATGACAGTGGAAGGTCAACATGTCAAAATTGTTTCAGGCGGTCAAAAGATTTTTAAAATGGACTTTTTTTTAAAAAAGGATTTAAAACATTTTTACATTTTTCTGCATTTTTGACCGTGGAATGAAATGGGAAAAGAACGGCTTTAAGAATCAAGGATTGCAGCACTTTTTCAAAGGAAGTAACCTGACACTCTATGCAAGTTCTGTTTACACAGCTGCTTGTTCATTAAGTCAGGTCACACATGAGCTGGAGCCAGGGGCATGTGTACAAATGGATCTTTGGCTGGCAATAAGTGGCTGATTAATGAATAAAAGAACATTACAGCACAGTATAGGCCCTTCAGTCCTCGATATTGCGCCAACCTGTAAAACCAATCTGAAGCCATCTATCCTACACTATTCTATTATCATTCATATATCTATCCCCCCAATGACCATTTAAGTGGTGTCTACTAATGTTGCAGGCAGGGCATTCCACACCCTTACTACGCCGAGTAAAGAACCTACCTCTGACATCTGTCCTATATCTATCATCCCTCAGTTTAAAGCTACGTGCCTAGTGCTAGCCATCACCATCCGTGGAAAAAGGCTCTCACGGTCCATCCTATCCACTCCTCTGATCATCTTGTATGTCTCTATTAAGTTGCCTCTCAACCTTCTTCTCTTTCATGAAAACAGCCTCAAGTCCCTCAGCGTTCCCTCGTAAGCTTCAAAGTCCTTCCTGTAATGCAGCAACTAGAACCAAACAATACTCCAGGTGCGATCACACCAGAGTTTTGCACAGCTGCAACATGCCCTCATGGCTCCGAAACTCAATCCCTCAACCAATAAAAGCTAACACGCCGTACGCCTTCTCATCAACCTTATCAACCTGCGTGGCAACTTTCAGGGATCTATGTACATGGGCACAGATCTCTCTGCTCATCCACATGACCCCAAGAATCTTACCATTAGCCCAGTACTCTGCATTGAATCAGTAGTCCACAAAAGAATGTCTTCTGGCTGCCAACAGGAATGTGACTAGCTTCTAGGTAACTGTACAGCATGCACAGGTATGTCTGAGGGAGAAAAATCAACAAGGTAAAAACAATGACTGCAGATGGTGAAAACCAAATACTGGATTAGTGGTGCTGGAAGAGCACAGCAGTTCAGGCAGCATCCAACGAGCAGCGAAAATCGACGTTTCGGGCAAAAGGATGAAGGGCTTTTGCCCGAAACGTCGATTTCGCTGCTCGTTGGATGCTGCCTGAACTGCTGTGCTCTTCCAGCACCACTAATCCATGTCTGAGGGAGAGGCCATCAGATAAGATTGGCACCATCTCTCTCTGCAGTAGAAATCATCTTAAGCCTGAGGAAGCCAGTTTATTTTTCTCCCAGAAGTTGTTGCAAGGTGCTGCCCTTAACCTGTAAGCCTTATAATTGTGAACCAGTCACCTTGTACCTTCTGCCAGTGAAAGTATCTGGAAAAGGAAAATCAAAGAGCAGCATGTCCTGACAAGCCAGAAGGATCATAACAACAAAACTGGTGAACAAGGTCCACCAGACTGTGTTCCCAACGTTCCCCTCTGACCATCACACCCATTTATCAGTGTTCATCTGCCTGCAAACAGAAGGAAAGTTTATAAAAGGTGGGGTGGGGGCGGGGCAGGGCAGGAAGGGTGGTTAGAACTTTAACCATTAGGGTTATACATCAACATTCATAATTGTTCATCTGTAACTAGAATTGATGTATTTCTAGTAAATAGGTCAGTTATTCTTGTTATGTACACTTCAATCTAAACGAATTTGGCATATTTCTATAAACATTGTTAACTTTTTGTGATAACTCCAGAAATAGCAGATCTTTATTTCCCCACACATTTCCATTACTTTCTTGGATTTTCAACCAGCCTAGCAACTCTTTCTCAGTACAGGGATTTGGTTAAAATTGTAGTCAGTCTTTGACCAATCCATGAAAAACTGAGCTGCACCTTTGAATAAAAAGGACCCAACTATCTTCTCACAGGTCACAGAATCAGAAGATCTCTACAGTTTGGAAGCAAGCCATTCAGCCCAGAGAGTTTACACTGACCCTCCACAGAGCATCCCACCCAGACCCATCTTATCCCTGTAACCCTGCATTTCCCATAGCTAAACCATCTTGTCTCACTGTAGGGCAACGTAACATGGCCAATTCACCTAACCTGCACATCTTTGCATGGAGGGAAGAAACCCACGCAGACACAGAACGTGCAACACATTGACAGTTTCCCCAGGGTGGAATCAAACCCTGGTCCTTGGTGCGGTGAGGCAGCAGTGTTAACCACTAAGCCACCGTGCCACCCTAATGTCACTCTCTTAGCAGTCTAGAAGATTGAAACAAGACTGTAACCCATGGAAAGGCAATGGGGTCAATGTTAGCAAGTCACACAAATTCTTTAACTGTATCCATTGGGAGTATAATGTTCCAAGGGGATAGTGAGAACTGCAGCTGCTGGAGAGTCAGAGTAGGTAGAGTGTGACTGTGCTTTTTCCAGCACCACACTATGTGCAATGCTCCAAACCAACATTTTTAATACCTCTGATGGGGGTCTGAAAATCTTCACTGTTCAATAACAATTCAAAATTCATAGTCTCACCACAGACCAATTTACAAAATTCTGTTCCAGACATTGAGGCTGTTGTCTCCCTTGGAGACCATACAAATTAAACCACATCACAGATTACTGACATCTTCAATCTATTGCACAATTAATTCACGTTAACTCCAGGTGATTTGACAGGCTTTGCAGGAGTGAAAAAAAAAGCACTAGCAGATTGAAGCCAGTTGGGATTTAACAAATTAAGTTGGATACATCAGCTGTACAGAAAAACCCAATGAAGCTCATGTCAAATCCAGTGAAAGATGTACAGTAACTACTGTAATGTGGCTAACACAGCAAACAAATCAATGCGTAGCAAAGCCCCACAACAGCAAAGGTTGGTGAATCTTTATATTTCTAAAAAAAAAAATGATGTTGGTCAAAAATAAAATGCTGTAGTTGGCATCCCTACTGAGCCAGGAGCTTGAGTTTTGATTCCCAGATCTGAACTTAACGGCTACATTGGTGCTGCACTCAAACAATTTGATGATCAACAGCAAATCTTTTCAATACATACCAATGGCAGTAAGAACTGGAGATGGAGATAGGGCTGATAGAGTTCCAACTTATCTAAAGCACACGTAGCAGGATCAATGCTGGGTGACCGGAATTTCCAGAACATGATACCAATCAGGTTTGTGCAGTGTGCTCCCGCCTGAAAACATTTTTCTTTTAGGCACAAGACAGGGATATCGTTCCTTACATCAGCAAAACCATTCTTCCTGTCTCTATCTCAGACTATACTCATACCTAACAGTGAACAAGTGAATAAATTGCAGATCAATGGAGGAGACTGGATTCCCAGTCTGTGCTAAGCTTATTCATTTCAGCTCGTTGAAGAAGTGTTAACTGCTCTCAGTACCCTGGTTAAGAGAAGAGAGATCGACCAAGTAAAAGTAGTAATTGGAGCTCAGTGTGGAATGGTTGGACCAAAGAATCCGTTTCCGTATTGTACGACACTTCGACTCAGATTATCAGGCTGTGTGGACATGTGTACACTTTTACAAGTAACATGGTGAGTTATCATGAAGACTGAGCAATGTGGAAAGCAATGGGAGTGATGTCCAAATACAAGGAAGAATGGTTACTGTGGTACATGGCACCCAAAGCATTGTAGAGTTTTTGGTCTCAATATGTAAAGAAACATACTTGCATTGGAAGCGATATAGCAAAATGTGTGATATCAGTGTCCTCTCTCAGGCCAATATCCCCCAGAGGCATTTCAAGAAGGTCCTCAAATTTCCCCAACACCTGACCCAAAAATGCAGTATCTGCACCTATGTGTCAGAATCTCTAACATAAGACTGTCCAATTTGGAGAAGCATCCACTGGAGGGCCAATCACTTCCTACTTATTAGAACGTAGAACAGTGCAGCACAGAACAGGCCCTTCCACCCTCAATGTTGCGCTGGCCTGTGAACTACTCTCAGCCCATCCCCCTATACTATCCCATCATTATCCATGTGCTTATCCAAGGACTGTTTAAATCTCCCTAATGTGACTGAGTTAACTACATTGGCAGGCAGGGCATTCCACGCCCTTACCATTCTCTGCGTAAAGAACCTGCCTCTGATATCTGTCCTAAATCTATCACCCCTCAATTTGTGGTTATGCCCCCTCGTACAAGCTGACGACAGAGGAAAAAGATTCTCACTGTCTACCCCATGTAATCCTCTGATCATCTTGTATGTCTCTATCAAATCCCCTCTTAGCCGCCTTCTTTCCAATAAGAACAGACCCAAGTCTCTCAGCCTTTCCTCACAAGACCTTCCCTCCAGACCAGGCAACATCCTGGTAAATCTCCTCTGCACCTTTTCTAATGCTTCCACATTCTTCCCAAAATATGTGAACCAGAACTATACACAATATTCCAATTGTGACCGCACTAGTGTTCTGTATAGTTGCAGCATATTGCGGCTCCGGAACTCAATCCCTCTATCAAATGAAACCTAACACACCGTATGCCTTCTTAACAGCACTATCAACCTGGGTGGCAACTTTTAGGGATCTGTGTACATGGACTCCAAGATCCTTCTGCACATCCACACTACCAAGAAAATTTCCATTGACCCAATACTCTGCCTTCCTGGTATTCTTCCCAAAGTGCATCACCTCACATTTAGCTGCATTGAACTCCATTTGTCACCTCTCAGCCCAATTGTGCAGTTTATCCAAGTCCCCCTGCAACCTGTAACATTCTTCCAAACTGTCCACTACTCCACAGACTTTAGTGTTATCTGTAAATTTACTAATCCATCCACCTATGCCTGTGTTCTAAGTCATTTATAAAAATGACAAACAGCAGTGGTCCCAAAATAGATCCTTGTAGCACACCACCAATAACCGGATTCCAGGCTGAATATTTTCCATTAACCACCACCCGCTGCCTTCTTTCAGAAAGAAAGTTTCTAACCCAAACTGCTAAACCACCCTCAATTTCACACCTCTGCATTTTCTCCAACAGCCTACCATGTGGAACCTTAAAAGCTTTACTGAACTCCATATCTACCACGTCAACTGCCCTACCTCATCTATAGGTTTGGTCACCTTCTCAAAAAAAACTCAATGAGGTTTGTCAGACATGACCTGCCCTTGATGAAACCATGTTAACTATCTGAAATCAAATTGTTGCTTGCTAGATGATTATAAACCTTATCTCTTACAATCCTTTCCAAGACCTTTTCTACAACAGAAGGCTCACTGGTCTATAATTACCTGGGTCATCTTTACTGCCCTTCTTGAACAAGGGCACAACATTTGAAATCCTCCAGTCCTCTGGTACTAAACCCGTAGATAATGATGACGCAAAATATCAAAGCCAAAGGCTCTGCTATCTCCTCCCTAGCTTCCCAGAGAATCCTCGGATAAATCCCATCCAGCTCAGGGGACTTGTCTACTTTCACTCCTTCTAGAATTGATAATATCTGTTCATAACTAACCTCTATCCATCTCAGTCTAATATCTCATACCTCATTCTTCTCCTCCACAATTTAGGGCGCACGGGATTGGGGGCAAAGTACTAGATTGGATAGAGAATTGGTTGGCTATTAGGAAACAAAGGGTAGTGATTAACGGCTCCATTTCGAAATGGCAGGCAGTGACCAGTGGGGTACCGCAGGGATCCGTGCTGGGACCGCAGCTTTTTACAATATATGTAAATGATATAGAAGATGGTATCAGCAATAACATTAGCAAATTTGCTGATGACACAAAGCTAGGTGGTAGGGTGAAATGTGATGAGGATGTTAGGGGATTACAGGGTGACCTGGACAAGTTAGGTGAGTGGGCAGATGCATGGCAGATGCAGTTTAATGTGGATAAATGTCTGGTTATCCACTTTGGTGGCAAGAACAGGAAGGCAGATTACTACCTCAATGGTATCAAATTAGGTAAAGGGGCTGTTCAGAGAGATCTGGGTGTTCTTGTCCACCAGTCAATGAAGGCAAGCATGCAGGTACAGCAGGTCGTGAAGAAGGCTAATAGCATGCTGGCCTTCATAACAAGAGGAATTGAGTATAGAAGCAAAGAGGTGCTTCTGCAGCTGTATAGGGCCCTGGTGAGACCACACCTGGAGTACTGTGTACAGTTCTGGTCTCCAAATTTGAGGAGAGACATTCTGGCTATTGAGGGAGTGCAGCGTAGGTTCACGAGGTCAATTCCTGGAATGGCAGGATTGCCTTACACGGAAAGACTGAAGCGACAGGGCTTGTATACCCTTGAGTTTAGAAGACTGAGAGGGGATCTGATTGAAACGTATAGGATTATGAAAGGACTGGACACTCTGGCAGGAGGGAACATATTTCCGTTGATGGGGGAGTGCCGAACCAGAGGACACAACTTAAAAATACGGGGTAGACCGTTTAGGACAGAGATGAGGAGAAACTACTTCACCCAGAGAGTGGTGGCTGTGTGGAATGCTCTGCCCCAGAGGGCAGTGGAGGCCCAGTCTCTGGATTCTTTTAAGAAAGAATTGGACAGAGCTCTTAAAGATAGTGGAGTCAAGGGGTATGGAGATAAGGCTGGAACAGGATACTGATTAGGAATGATCAGCCATGATCATATTGAATGGCGGTGCAGGCTCGAAGGGCAGAATGGCCTACTCCTGCATCTATTGTCTATTGTCTATTGTCTAATATTCTCCTTTTCCTGAGTAAAAACCGATGAGAAATGTTTATTTAGCACCTCTCCGATCTCCACAGGGTCCACAACTTCCCACTTCTGTCTTTGACTGGCCCTATTCCTACTGTAATCATCCTTTTATTCCTCACATACCTATAGAAAGCTTTAGGGTTCTCCTTTATTCTATTTGCTAAAGACTGCTTGAGTCCTCTCTTTGCTCTTCTTAACTCGCTCTCTTTAAACACTTCCTAGCGGATCTGTAACTCTCCATCGCCTCATCTGAACCATCTTGCCCCATCAACACATAAGCCTCCTTCTTCATAACAAGAGATGCAATTTCTGTAAACCATGGTTCCCTTACTTTATCACTTCCTCCCTGCCTGACAGGAACATACCTATCAAGGACACACAATATCTGTTCCTTAAACCAGCTCCACCTTTCCATTGTCTGCAACCCCTGCATTTTGCTACCCCATTCTATGCATCCTAATTCTTGCCTAATCAAATTATAATTGCCCTTAACCCATCGATACCTCTTGACCTGTGGCATGTACCTAACCCTTTCCATCGCTAATCTAAACGTAATTGAATTATGGTCACTCTCTCCAAAGTACTCGCCTACAACTAAATTAAACACCTGGGCTAGTTCATTACCAAGCACCAGATCCAGTGTGGCCTCACCTCTTGTCAGCCCTTCGACATACTGTGTCAGGAAACCCTCCTATCCACATTGGAGGACTGAAGGAGATACGCAAACAGGGAGTGTTACACAGATAGGGAGGATAGTACGGACTGAAGGAGATATGGATTCAGGGAGTGATACACAGATAAAGGAGGGGAGTAGGGTCTGAAGAGGATATGGAGACAGGGAATGTAACACAGATAGGGAGGGCTGTCGGGACTAAAGGAGATGCGGAGATAGAGAGTGTTACACAGATAGTAGTACTTTACACAGAGAGATGGGCGTCTGGATCATGGTGGTAGAGGCAGGCACGGTAGATTCATTTAAGATGCATCTGGACAGATGCATGAGGAGGAGGGGAGCAGAGGAATACAGATGATTAGGAATTGGGTGACAGGTTTAGACAGTAGATTTGGATCAGTCAGGCTTGGAGGGCGGAAGGGCCTATTCCTGGGCTGTAAATTTTCTTTGTTCTTTGATAGGGAGAGTAGTAGGGGCTGAAGGATATACAGAGACAGGGAGTGTTACACAGATAGGGAGCATCCTCGGGACTGACGGAGTTTTGGAGAATATTCTCCATTGGAATCTGTAGATGCTCAAACAGAAGGAGTGAGCCAATCTCCAACTGCCTCACCCACCTCTCTCTTCAAACACATCCTGTCCCACCCATGACACTGTGTGGATCCAGTTGTGGAAAACTTAGTCACTTCAGAACTCAAAACCCAATGCAGAGGCTCCATTGAGTAATATAAATTCTGTCAAATCTACCGTGATTTAGTTCTGAAAATTAAGGGAACTGAAATGGGCAATAAAGTCCAGTTAAGGTGGAGGGTGACAGAATAAAATCAAAGTCAAAGTGCTCAATGGCCTACTCCTGTTTATAATGCTTCCACTCTTATTCATAAGTCAGTCACCAGATAACGGAAATCCTTTTGTGAACAAACTCCAGAAAACATGCGTAATAGTGTGCAAAAGGTTAAAAAAAATGTTGGATAGAGCAACAGGAGTTGCTTGCTTCAAAAGTGGTCATCATATAGACCACAAACATTTATTAAATGCTGATCAAAAATCAGAATCCCTACAGTATGGAAGCAGGCCATTTGGCCCATCAAGTCCATACTTACCCTCCAAAAAGCATTCCGCTCAGACTTATCCCCCCACTCTATCCCTGTAACCCTACATTCCCCATCGTTAACCCACCTAGCCTGAGCACTATCAGCAACTCAGCATGGCCAATCCACTTAAACTGCATATGTTTGGACTGTGGGAGGAAACCAGAGAACCTGAAGGAAATCCACACAGCCAATCACCGGAGACTAGAATTAAACTGCTTTCCTTGGCACTGTGAGGCAGCAGTCCTAACCACTGACCCACTAGAGAACAACAGATTTTTCAAGGTTTAACTGCCCACAACGTTTAGAAACCCCCTTCCAAACATCAGTGTTGAGCTCTATTTACCTTACTCCTTTCAGACTAAATTCCCAAGTATTCAGTTTTCAGCAGCTAAATCTGTTCTCAGTTCTACTTATCAGCTGTCATTACCAGTCCCTGAAACCAAGGAGAATAACTTCTACTGTTCATGGTTTGCCTGACTTCCAATGACTCCAGCAGGCACAAATCTTTGGGCGGAGAGGGCAAGAGTTGCCTCAGAAGCTGTTGTGTCTCCTTCCACTCCCATTGGATCTCCGGAGCAAGGGTAATGTGGTCAATTAGGCTCTGGCCACAGCTTACAGCATGTCCCTCTCATGCACCCATTTCGACTTGCCCCTTTTCAACAAGACCTTCAGAGACTCTGTAAAATCTTTTTGCTTTCCTCATTAAGATCAATGCTATCCTTAAAAATTGTAAAGGGGATCTGTCTGGGAAGCCAGTTACTTGGCCTCTAATACAACGTCCAGACCAAAGGACTGAGTCTTTCGATCTCTACTCCTGAAGTAGCAGTGAAAGCAGTATATGAATATTTTTTCATGCAGGAGTGAACAGATACTTGCTGAGTAGGGGTGATGAAAGATCATTGGGGTAAGCAGGAATATGAATTTGGGGTTACCATCTTCTTACATGGTAGAACCGGCCTTGGGGCGGGGGGGGGGGGGGGTGGGGGAGTCAAATGGTCTACTCCTTGGTTGGACAGAAAGTACATGAGTCAACGAGAGATTGAAACAGATTTTGTGAAATGGGCATTTCTTATGGTACAGCCAATTCTTTACCAAGTATCCTTAGCAACAGAGAAACCACTCCGTACCTGGCATAGAGTCTTGCAGGTATTCAGAGATTCTCTCTCAGGCATTTTAGCATGCCAGTTATCTTGGTTTTCTCATTATATCGGTTTGTGGGTGTGTCCTATTTTGGAAGTTTCCATTCATCCAAATTTGCTATATATCAGACAACAATCAGCCAGGATTATGTATTCTGGAAACCAGGAGGAGTGGAGGTGGGGGAAGCATACAATACAATACTGTTGTAACAAGAGGATTTAATGCACATTGTAAACCACTGTGAATGACGCAAATCATTTCAAAACTCCAGGTCCTGGTCTCAACCTTTAACACCACCATGAGAAATGCTCCTTCAAGAGCAGACTAACGGATGACACCTCAAAGCCAATTTCAGTCGGCCAACTGGACCTCAGTGGGAGGCCAACCAAATAAGCCCACGGTTCAAGGTATCTTTGTGTAAACCAGAGAGAAGATATCACAGTTAAAATTCATCTGCAATTCTAGGGTCAAGGTGCGTGTGTCATAGTGTTTGGCGTTCCTTAAAAAGAACAAACAAAAATTGTTAGACAGGATACTTAAAAGATATTTTTTGCCGCGCATTTTGTGAAGGCAGCTGTATCAGGAGGCGGAATCCATAAAAATACGACAAATTGGTGCAGCCCTGGATTATTCTTGGTAGCCCCTGTAACACCCACGTGTGTGCCCACATCAATCCTACCACCAACAGTCACATCTATTTTTTTCATTTTTTTCTTTCATGGGGTGTAGATGTCATTGACAAGGCCAACCTTTGTTACCCATCCTTAATTACTCTAGGAGGAAGTAGTTTGCCAGGCTATTTCAAAAGGCACGTTGTTGTGGATCTGGATTGATGACCGAACAGTATTATTACTAGACTGTTAACCCAGAGACCCAGCTAATGTTCGGGGGACCTAGGTTTGAATCCTGTCACAGCAGCTGGTGGAATTTGAATTCAATTAAAATTGGGAATTAAGAATCTAATGATTACCAGGAAACTGTTGTCAGTGGTTTTAAAACCCATCTGGTCTACTTTGAATACCTTCACTGTGGAAGCAGGCCAATCGGCCCATCAGGTCCACAACGCACCTCTGAAGAGCATCCCAGCCAGACCCACTTCCCTACTCTATCCCTGTATTTTCCATGGCAAATCCAACAGTCTGCACATCCCTGAACACTGTAGGCAATTTAGCCTGGCCAATCTACCTATCCTACACATCTTTGCACTTACGTCCTTTAGAGAAGGAAATCTGCCATCGTTAACTGGTTTGGCTGACATGTGATTCAAGACACAGAGTAATATAGTAGACTCTCAAATCTCTGGACAATTTGGGATGGGCAACATTTGCTGTCCTGCGAGAGAGACATCCAGAAAATGAATAAAAAACATGTAGGCCAGACCAAGTAAAGACAGCACATTCCCTTCCCTAAAACAAAAGGGCACGAGAGAACCAGAGATGGGTTTTTACAACAATTATAGTTTCTAGTCGTTATTAATGAGACTAGCTTTATAATTCTAGATTAATACATTCAAATTTCATCATTGGCCATGGTGGAACTTTAACCCCAGCTCCCAGGACAGTAGTCGGGCCCTGGGAATTATTAGGAGAGTGACTTTACAACTATATCATCATTTCTTTATCCTGTCTCTGTCCCAGGGCCTACCTCAGGCTAGTGTCACATCCAAGCCATCTACCACTGGGCTGCCTCAGAGCCAGCTTGCTGCACCACAACTACCTTTCAGAACATACAGAACAACTGGTCAGTTTTAAATGAACAACAAATTCCCCCAAAACAAACCACTCACTGGAGTGCAATTTGCAGCCAGATATTATAACAGCTTGAAAACACAGTGGTAACCATCCTGCACCAATCCTGGATCAGTGTCAGGCTCATCATTCCAAGCCATCAATACAAAATGGCTTATAAAATTTTACATTGAAATTACTAACTACGAAGCCTGGCAGAAGAAAAAAGTGGTGTGATTTTCTCAAGTAGGTCTTGTAGCCAAGTGACTAACCCAATGTCATAACACATTGACATCAGGAGGCTGTGAGGTAAGAAACTACAGCCAAAACGTGGCTTGGAACTACTGAGCTCTGCAATAAATCATTTCTGACTGGTTTTCACTGACTTAGCTAATTGGAAAGGTCGATTACAGGTAAAGTTTACAGTTCACAGGACAAGAGTAATTATAATCCCAGTATAATTTGATTCTCATTCACCACTCAATCCAGTTCAAAAAGAACTGTGGTTCTGTAACCTCATATGTAACAGCAGCTTAACAAAATGAATTAAGTTCAAGTAAATGTAATATCTGAGGTGTCAGCTCAGTCACACAAGAGCTCAACAGTGAGGATAAACTGAGCTAATACGTACATGTTGATAAGATTCTCAAGAATAATAAAGCTGGGTGATAAATGGCCAGCAACACCCTCATCCCACAAAAGAACATTAAAATAAAGACCAGGTTAAACTGTGCTCTCAGGAAGAATTATTCAAGGCAACACTGGATGCTGGAGCATTCAATACTCACTCGTGTCTACAAAGCTGTTTACTTTGATTTATATAAACTTAACATAGAAAGCCTTCAAACTGTTGAGCATACAAGAGATCAGACATCTGCTGGAGAGGCTGATATGTTTATTCTTAGAGAGTCTAACAGCCATCCAATTACACACGGTTTAGTTCAGATATAATTCATTTATCCTCCTGAGTGAACAAAAAGAAAGAATGCTGACCAAACCAGACTTGCTACTGCAGCTTCCCATTCAGATCCATGTTAATCATCTGGATATTCACTGTTTTTACAATGAACGAATGTGGAGCGACATGATACTAATTGAATGGCGTTAAAATCTGTAGTGTTTTTCTGTATTTTAAGCCTCATGTCTTTACAATTTAAAATGCTTGTTGAACGTAATCCTTTGTCTTTGTATCAAGTAACAGTAGTTATTCTGACTGACTGACCCCGAATAGCTTCTGATAGCATTTGTAAAGGTAGCACTTTCCAGTATTTACTTGAATCGACTCAAGCTAAGCACTAACCATTTTCCTGATACAAAGTTTTGTTTTATACAGCTTTCCAGTTTAGAAAATATACTGGATAAAAACACTTGCTTAAAAATAGCTTATGTAGCTAATTAATTAGCTACAAAACAGCATCATCGTATTTCTTTGAATAAATAATTTTCCCTTCTTACAATGTTTCAATATAACTTGCCTCCATATTCCACAATTAAAATTTGTCAGAATGTGTGTTTCAGAGTCATTCTTTAAAACTCTGGGCGAAATTGCTTTCACGATGCAGAGATCAATGAGCTTACTTTTTAACTATACCTTCCCTTCCTTTTACTACAGTTACTGATTGCGGATTTAGAAAAATAACACGTCATGCAATTCATGAGCAGGCTAAGGACCTTGTGTTTGGTGCCTTTCCTTACTGCTCCAGGGTAATCTACCTCAAAAGGTTTGAGCAACAGATGATTCACAACCCTGCCACACAGTAGCAATATACTGAGGGGCATTTGCCACCAACAGGATATCGCTACCAAGTCAAATAGATGCTCTGCCTATCACACACAAATAATGTGGTGAATGACTTCCAATGCCAGTGTACTGTTAGGGTACGTAGACTGTGCGCCCCAAAACACTGACAGATCACATCAAAACAACATCGCCCATGCCTGTGGGCTCTTGTTATTAATGGCAGAGTCCCTATCTCTGAGCCAGGAGGCCCACTTTTAAGTCCCATCTGCTCTAGAGATATGTAGAAACAGATTGATTAGAAAATATTCATCCCGTTGGCCTGGTGGTTCTGTGGTTAGCACGACTGCCTCACAGCATCAGGGACCTGGGTTCAATTCCAGCCTCAGGCAACTATCAGTGTGCAGTTGCACATTCTGCCTGTGCTTTGTGGGTTTCCTCCTACAGTCAAAGATGTGCAGACTAGGGGATTGCAGGGTTACAGGGATAAGGTAGAGGGGTGGATCTGGGTGGGATGCTTTTCAGAGAGTTGGAGTACACTCAATGGGCCAAATGGCCTGTTTCCTCACTATCAGGGTTCTATGATGCAGTGAGCTGCAACAAAGTACCGAGTGTACCCAAGATGCTAGTCTGTACATGGCTAGCATTTGCTACATGATCCTCAGTGTGCATGGTACAGGTCTTACCTGCTTTTGAACATTCGCTTTACGCAATTTCACTTTTACGGAAGAGGTACGTTAGTAACTGTTTCGGGAATCTAAAGAGGATTTTCGCTTTTACAAAAAAGAAAAATGACAAGACCTTTTCCCCAACATAAATCACCATTTTCAGCTTGCAAAAAGTTTCCTGGGAACGCTATACTTTCATGTAGTGGGGGCTACCTGTATTGCCTGGGCGCACAGTGTGGGACACATGAGGGAGGGAGGATGGATGAACGCATGCACGTGCACACTGCAGCCACAAACATGTACATATACTGCCAAACAAACAAAAACAAAACAAACACCTATTTTGCCTTCAACAATCTAGTTTGCCAGTTTGATTTGATTTATTAGTGTCCTGCATACTTTACAGGCAAGTTTTACAGATGCACTATAGAAAACATTCTATCTCTTGCATCAGGCCTTGGCACAGCAACTGCTTTGCCCAGGACCATAAAGAAACTGGAAAGTTGCGAACACTGCCCAGACCATGACAAAAGCCAATCTCCCATCCACTGAATCCACCTACACTTCTCATGGCCACAGAAAGGCAGCAAACAATGACCCTATCCATCTATCCATCCATCCACCCCAGTTATAATCTCTTCCAACCTCTTCCATCAGGCAGAAAATACAAGAGAGAGATTAAACACACTTACCAACAGGTTCGAGAACAGTTTCTTCCCCGCTGTTATTAGACGGCTGAATGGACCTCTCAAATTTCAAATCTAAAATTTCGATCTTGCTTTTGTGCACCTTCTTTGCAGCTGTAACTTTGTATTTCTCACCTATTCAATCACCCTATGATCTTTGTAGATCGTGTCAGTATTGCACACAAATCAAAGTTTTTTACTGTACTTAGGTACATGTGACAGTAATAAATCAAATTGAAAAAGTGAATGAGGGTAATAGAACACAGTGTAGGCCACAGTGTTACTGCACAGAGACAGAGACAGAGATTAACATTAACCACCAGTCATCATTAACTGGTGCATTCTCAATAGCAACGTTTCCACCAATTACAGTCCATTTGCCAACCAAATTAGCACACTTACACCAAACAAATCTTTTGTCCCTTTCACATGGGAATTTTTGCATGAAATATCAAAGATGAGCAAAATAAAAAGCTTGATAAAAATGTGCCTTTAGGCAGCCACAGGCCAAGCTCAATGCACACAAACAGCTACTGATCTAAATTGCAATTGTGAAGAATACTTACAACTGGATAACAATTCATAGAATTGTTACAGTGCTGAAGGCTGCAACTTTGAGCCATCCTATTCACACTGGCTCTGAGCATTTTAACTTATTGACAATCTTCTGCCTTTTTCCTGTAAAAACTTGTGCAAGTTATGTATGTTAGTGGTTTTTGGAATGCAGTGATGATGAAAGACGCAAGTGAGGCACATTATCTGCTTTGTTTAAGGCATTTTAAACAAAAGTTGTTACTTTACAAATATGTCAATTTAACTTCCTTGAACAGAAATACATTTTGCTTCAAGGTGAACCTTCAACCATGTGTCGCTGTCTCTCAGTGACCAGCCAGGACCTGTGTCCATGCAGATGGGGCTCTGGGCTGACCTTATGCCTTTTCACGACAATAGAAATTGGATGACGCGAGGTTTGCAACACACAAAAAGTACAAAAGCTCCTACTATTGGGAGGGTCAGGGGTCTGGGCCTGATTCTGTTACCTACTGAAAAAAATAGTAAGATAATTCTCAGAACCTCTAATATTGCTGTTGAGCAGATCCTGCAAATCAGCCGCAAGATTTTTGTCATAACTGGCAGTATAAAACTGTTGTGGTTTGCCCTCAGCATTATTCCTGTTCATCCAGTTTGCTCCAAGTTACTGTTTAGTAATCTTGAATTAACCCTGCCCTGCAAATGACTTAATTCCTCAACAGCAGAGCTGTGCTCTTAATCAGATTACCACAATGCCAATAGTTGTGGCGCATTTAAAAGGATATTTAAATTGATAATCTGTTCTGTTGTCAGTATGGCATGGAAAGCACATCAAAGCAATGTGACTGTTGATTTTAATGTTTATTCTAAAATTTATTTCCAGCTGCAAGTGTATTCAAGCATGAATCCAAAAGGTTTTAAAAGTTAACTATGCCCACCTGCATTGTACAACCAAACATCTACATTCACAGCAGCCTGTTTCACAATTTACTTGATTACAGTGGTCAACTAGAAGAAATAAGACAATCCGTCCATTCAAAAAGGTTAATACACACTGTACAAAAAGCTAGGAGTGAAGTCGTTGCTAATTTTGTAGTCATATTCTGAGATTGCAATTTTTGATATCTACATCAGTGCCCTTCAGAATCATTTTAAAGATCTGAATGGTGTCATTTCTCAACTTCCTGAAATAGTAAAGATATCTCAGTTTGGTATTTAGATCAATAATGTGCGATGGTTTCAGCTGATCACAAGCCACACAAAGCAAAAGATGAATAAAAAAAGGTACATTTCTGTTAATCATATTTTGCATATTAATGTCAGATGTAAATTGCTCTTGAATGATTTCATGGATTTCACTCACCTCCTTTATAGCTTGTTTCTGCTAAAAGGAAAAGCAGGCAGTTAGAACAGTGCTTGTAATATGGATACTGAACGATTGCTAATGTTTTCAAAGTCATGTTGTGTGACAAGTATGGACTTCACCCTGTATTATATTATGTAATTCCACTCAATGCTGAAATGTTAAGGTCACTTTGGTCCAGTCAGTCAGTTATTGTGGCAATATAAAGCAAGAAAAAGGAAGACAAATGTTTCACACACTTGAAGTGACCTAGAAGTATTTACATTGACCATAAAAAATCACATGGTTCTCCTCAAAAAAAGGGACCATTAGATCTTTGTGTCATTAGCCACTCATTTTCAGAGTTTTTGTTTTCGCCACCGTCATCCCTGGTAGGGAGTGGAATTTTACCAACCCACACCTTTAAACTCGCCACCATAAAATCCAGCCCAATATTTCTCTGCTTCGATAATAAAACATTCAGATGTGTGTATTACTTCAGTAATACTAGATGTTCTCTTGTGCTTTCCACCACCCACCACCACCCCCCCCCCGAAGTACAATTCGGAGAAGAAAATTTGAATAGAATTCCAGATGTGAGGCTGAATACATGGTCCCTGCTCAACTGCATTTGTTATTCAAAGTGCAAGATATTCACCAGAAATATTGGAAAATATTCCAAAGCTTGTTCAAGCTCTAAAGAAATGAGCTTTAAGTCACCTGACTCACCCTGCAATAAACTCATTCAGCAACACATGGAACTAACAGACAGTAAAGGATCCCCAAATAATGTTACTTTGAAGAGTCTCATTCTCTACATAGTAGCTATCATCTGATTTGCCCTTCAAGGCAGACAGTTAACATCTGGGCATTTTTTGGCCCAGATTCTGACATCTAATGACTGGCTGTGCTGTAATGCCTTTAGCGCCTATTGAAACATCTTTACTGCAGTTATGGATACCTCAGGCTGCCATGTGAGGCTAAAGGCTAATTGGAGCAGCCAAGAAAGAAAGAGCTCCTTCAGTGTGCCAGTGCAGCCTTGGATAACCTGAGAAACAGAGTGAATGATGGCAAAGACCTCAATCCTGATACCAAGCTCATGATCTTCAAGTATTACACATCTAGATGGGTGAATGTGCAATAGATACCACAAAGACCCTACAGTGGTTAGCACTGCTCCCTCACAGCACCAGGGACCTGGGTTCAATTCCCGACTCGTGCGACTGTCTGCATGGAGTTTGCACATTCACCCTGTGTCTGCATGGGTTTCCTCTGGGTGCTCCAGTTTCCTCCCCCAATCCAAAGATGTGCAGGTCAGATGAATTGGCCATGTTAAATTACCCACGGTGTTAAGTATGTTAGTCAGGGGTAAACAAATATAGAGTAGGGGAATGGGTCTGGGTGGGTTACTCCTCAGAGGGTCGGTATGGATTTGTTGGGCCGAAGGGACTGTTTCCATACTGTAGGGAATATCTCTCTCAAATCAACCAATCATTGATGTCTCTGCAAAATCTTATGGATCCACTGGCAGGATAGATGTGCCAATATCAGTGTCTTCTCTCAGATCAACAGAGGCACTAGTTACAACCAATCATCTGCAAGGTATAGGCCACATCGCCCACAGGCCACAGGCATGGAGACCTGCAGCAAAACAAAAAGTGCCCTTCCACCCACTGCATCCAGTCAATAACAGACACTTAACTCTACTAATCTTGCCATGATTTCCAAAACAAGCTCTCTACTCTGAGCTGAGTCATGGCAAGTGGTTATCAGGAAGGCAAAGGAAATGCTTTTAGGACATTCCCAAATCCATGAAGAAAAAGGTCATATCAGCTGATGGGAATGCCCAAGGTGAAGAAGAATCCATGAAGGAGCTAACTATCTTGTGCATTTCTGTACTTGTTCTTGTCTGGACCTGTCAAACAGCTGAAATATTCTTCTTTTTAAAATGCACCAGTGAGATGGCTCCTGCCTCTAGTTACTCTTGCTTATGTGGTGAGCTGCCTTCTTCAAGCACTACATTATAGTTAGACCCACAATGCAATTTAGGAGGGAGTTACAAGATTTTGATCCAATGACACTCAAGAAACATCAATATATTTCCTAGTCAGGATTCACTGTGGCTTGAAAGGGAACTTGCAGGTGGTGGGGTTTCTATATATCTGCTGTCCGTATCCTTCTAGATGGAAGCTTCCATGGGTTTGGAAAGTGCTGTGTAAGGAGCCTTGGTATATTATGTAGATGATACCCACTCTTGCTAGCGAGCATCAGTGGTGGAGGAAGCAAATGTTTTCAGACGTGATGTCAGTCAGGTGGGCTGCTTCGTCCTAAATCGTGTCAGGCTTCTGGAGTGTTGTTGGAACTGCATCCATCCAGGGAACTGGGGAGTATTCCAGCACACTTCTGGCTTGTGCCTAGATGGTGGACAGGCTTCAGGAAGTCAGGTGATTCACTGCAAGATTCCTAATCTCGGACCTGCTCTTCTAACCACTGTATTTGTATGCTTGTCCAGTTCAGATCCTGGTTGAAGTAACCCTCAGGACGTTTTGGTGGGGATTCAGTAATGCCACTGAATGTCAAGGGATAATAGTTAGATTTCCTCATGTTGGAAATGGTCATTGCTTAGCATTTATGCGGCACAAAAAGGTACTTGCTACAGGTCAGTCCCTTGACTAAACTTGGGGGCTAAAAGATATTTTAAAAGTATGGAATAAACGGGCTGCATGATTTCAAATGAGACCTTTAAAACAAAGTAACGTGTCCATTATAAAAAATTGCCTAAGTTGTTCTGATCACATCAGATGACAATATCGGACAAGTTAGATTCCAGAATGATTACTAGATAGGTTTTTACAACCATTGACAATGACTATATTGTCACCATTAAACTAGTTTGTTTTAGTTCTAGAGTATTTTTAAATAAATTCAAGTTTCACCATCTGCCACAGTGGTTTTGAAACATCCTCAGAACACTAGCCTGGAATTGTGGATTACTAGTCCAGTGTCATTGTCATCACACTACTGCCTCCCCTTTGAGGGGATATGTTTAATAGTTGCAGCTGGTTCACGTGATGGGGAGTCACATACTTATTCACATAAGGTTGCAGATATTCTTTAATAATAGAACACAAGTTTATTACAGAAAATAAGTAAACAAAAATATATATGTAGAAAACAGTTAGAAAGATTGTAAAAACATCAAATAAAAGTTTAAGCCAATTTCCCCACATTATCTTTAGAGAGACTCAATCTTGAGAAATATAATTCCTTTCTAAATCTTACATTCACGCTTTCTATTCTTTTTCCTTTGGACAATGGAGACCAGTTTTTAAGATTCCTTCCCAAGTCTCCCAGTATGAACCTCAATTCTGATGGCATAGACTTCTTTTAGTTCAAAAAACTTGAAGATATCCAAATTCTTCTGATTTGGAAACTCCCCAGACTAGCAATCACTTCTGCTGAAGTGGCTAGCTCTACTGAACTGAACAATAAAACTCGGTCCTCTTGCTAGAAGAAAATCTGTTCTCTTCTGAAATGAACTTTGAGCTCTTCTGAACTAAGGCTCTCAAGCTTCTGTTCTCAAGTCAACATTCAACTAACATGTTTACTCTGCCTGTCATAAATTAAAACATTATAAACATAAGAATTACAGGGTTTCTCCCAGTCAACTGCAGTCACTTTCTTAGTCTTGATGATTTAACTCAGTTTTCCAAATGGACTTGGATCTTTGAAAAAAATCCCCTGCAGAACTGAGCCACATCTATCAGCCACTACTTTGAAATTCAAACCCAAAAATGCAAGACATTATACACTGTATAAAATATATCTCCAATCATAACCTCAAGAATATATAAATGTTTTCTAATGGCACCAGCCTAGAGAATTATAGAAACTACCAGATATTAGATTCCTCTACCGTCAACTTAGAGTACATTCAGATCATCATTTCATTTTAGGATTGAACTCTAATGTAATACTATAGCTAAGTGGGTGGAGTCCCTCAGATGCTGGCAAATAAACACAGACACATACATACTTATGAATAATAAATAACATAGCAGAATTTTGCATTGCTGATTGCAGAGTATCATGCTGTAACTTTGGTAATAGTACATTCACTTCTGTGTTCCAGGTCATTAATTTAAATTGTAAATGCTTGTAAACTCCACTTTAACATAATGCCACACACACAACATCAGGACCACTGGGTTACAACACAATGTTTCAGATCATGAGACCCTTCATCAGAACTCTTTCTGTCGAGCTTTTCCAGCAATTTATGTTTTGGTTTCTGATTTACAGCATCTGTGATTTTTTTGGTTTCCATTGGGTTACACTCCTGATTATTGATCATTTAGATATTAAATGCATAATTCATACAAAAATGTACAATAGGTATCTGGTATTTCCCATATTTGACATGCCTTTGTGAAGCATGCGTGTGTTATAGGAATTAGTAGATGCAAGATATTTCAATAAGGTACTGTATGCAAGGCTACTCAACAGGATAAGAGCCCTCAATATTGGAGGGTTATACATAAGCATGGTTAGAGGTTTGCCTAACTAATACAGAAAGAGGGTTGGAAATAAAAGGGAGTATTTTCAGAATGGCAATGTGTAAACAGTGAAGTGCCACAGGGATTGGTGCTGGGGCCACAAGCATTTACAATTTAAATTAATGACGTGGAACACAGATGTGAATGTACTATTACCATAGTTGCAGAGGACAAAAATAAGTGAGAAAGCAAATAGTAAGAATGAGACAAGGCGTCTACAGGAGAAAACATCGACAGGCAAAAACTTAACAGATATAACATAAATGGGAGAAAATGTCAGGTTATGCACTTTAGCAAACAAAGAGGGCTTGATTATTATTTAGTTTGGGAAAAACACTTAGAAAGCTGCAGCACAGATGCATTTGGAGTCCTAAAGCTAGCATCCGAGTTTGGTGTGTAATAGCTAAGGGAAATGGTATGTTGGCTTTTATTTCAAATGGAATGAAGTATAAACATAAGGAAGTTTGGCCAGAACTCTACCAGGCATTAGTTAGACCACACTTGGAATAAAGCTAAAGAGAAAGTAAAATTATCTACAATGTCAATTCCAGCTAATTATTTGGTACGGTCACAAAGCTAGTCCTTTTTTTCTAAAAGCTGTTCCTTGGCTCAAGGATACTCTGTCCTTGATTTTTTTCAAAAGGGAAATAAACCAGGCCGGGCTCCAATCAGACTGGTTTGGTACAGAGATGAAAAGGATTTTGAGAGGCCTTTTGTTTACATATAAACAGATGAGACTTCAGTCCAAAGTGGTCATGTTTTAGAAGTGACCTGTAAATGAAAGGAATGGTCAGCTCTCCAGCTGGGCAGTTTAGTTCAGTCCAGAACTGGTTGGGTGCTCAACAGTGAACTGTGTGGAAACTCTCTTCTGCCCTTCTAACTTAAACCTGTAAGCATCTGACCCTTTTTTGTACTGTGTTTTAAAGGAAGTTTGCTTATTGGGACTGTATATTCAGAACAGCATTCTTAGGTCTAATTTGGATAGACTGAGCTCTGTAGGAGTTCTTTATTCTGGGTTTTATTGTTTAATTTTGTGAATAATTGTTTTGTCTTTGAAACCTCTACCTTAATCCAGGTAATTTTCTCTGTACAAATTGCAAAGCTATGGTCTGGGCTGCCTGCTTAAGAATGTTTTGAGTGGTCTGGCCTAGTCCATAACAGTAGACCACAACATTTTGGCCTAATAACATAAAACAAAATATATGAGTGAACCACCACCGTGCCAACCTCAAAGAAAATTCTTTTCTTATATAACAAAGAAGTGTACAGCACAGAACAGGTCCTTTGGCCCACAATCTTGTGTCGAGGTTTAATGCTAATGTAAAATATAATAACTTAACCTACACACCCCTCGACTCACCGCTATCCATGTGCATGTCCAGCAGTGGCTCAAATGTCCCTAATGACTCTGCTTCCACCACCACTGGCAACACATTCCATACATTCACAAGTCTCTGCATAAAAAACCTACCTCTGACATCTCCATACCTTTCTCCTATTATCTTAAAACTATGACCCCTCATACTAGTTAGTCCTGCCCTGGGAAAAGTCTCTGGCTATTCACTGTATCGATTCCTCTCATTATCTTGGATACCTCTATCACGTCTCCTCTCTTCCTCCTTCTATCCAGAGAGGAAAGTCCAAGCTTATTCAACCTCTCTTCATAAGGCAAGCCCTCCAGTCCAGGCATCATCCTGGTAAACCTTCTTTGCACCCTCTCCAAAGCCTTTGTATCTTTCCTATAGTAGGACAATCAGAACTGGATACAGTATTCAAAGTATGGTCTCACCATGGACTTGTAGAGCTGTAGCAAAATCTTGCTACAGCTAGCAAAATCTTGCTAGAGTTCTTAAACTCTATTCCCCTGTTAAACAAAAGCCAAAACACCATATTGCTTTCTTAACAACCCTATCCACTCGAGTGGCAACTTTGAGGGATCTATGTACTTGCACACCCAAATCCCTCTATTCCTCCACACTGCCAAGAATCCGGTCATTAATCCTCTATTCAGCATTCGAGTTCAACCTCCAAAAAGCATCACTTCACATTCATCCAGGTTGAACTCCATCTGCCATTTTTCAGCCCAGCTCTGCATCCAGTCTATGTCACACTACAGTCTGCAGTAGCCCTCTATACTATCGATGACACCTCCAACCTTTGTCATCTGCAAATTTACTAATCTGCCCCACAACTTCCTCATCCAAGTCATTTATAAAAACTACAAAGAGCAGAGGCCCAAGTAAGAGCCCTGCGGGACCCCACTCAAAACTAACCTCCAGCCAGAATACTTTCCATCTACAACCACTCTCTGCCTTCTGTCAGCCAGCCAATTCTGAATCCAGATAGCCAAATCTCCCTGCATCCCATACTTCCTGACTTTATGAATGAGCATAACATGGGGAACCCCTATCAAATGCCTTGCTGAAGTCCATATACACCACATCCACTGCTCAACCATCATCGACAACCTGTCTTGTCACCTCCTCAAAAGAACTCAATAAAAAGATTTGAGAGGCATGATCTGCCCCTCACAAAGCCAGGCTGACAGCCTTTAATCACACTGTGCTTTGCCAAATCGACATAAATCCTATCCCTCAATTCTTTCCAAAATTTTGCTAAACACAGACATAAGACCGACTGGTCTGTAATTGCCAGGGATTTCCCTATTACCCTTCATGTAAAGGGGAACAACATTCACCTCCTTCTAATCCTCCCGTGGAGGGTGAGTAGCAAAGATCCTCGCTAGTGGCTTAGCAACCTCCTTTCTCGCTTCCCAGAGCAGCCAAGGATAAATCTGGTCTGGCCCTGGGGACTTATCAATCTTAATATTTGCCAAAATTTCCAACACATCAACTTCATCAATCTTGATCTGGTCAGACTGTATCCCAGCTCCTCAAAAGTTTTCATTCACAATGAGGTCCCCTTCCTTAGTGAAAACCAAAGCAAAGAACTCATTTCGGGCTTCCCCTATCTGCTCAGACTCCACGCACAACTTCCCTCCGCTATCCCTGATCAGCCCTACCTTCTCCCTGATCACTCACTTCTTCCTCATGTATGAATAAATCAGCTGTTCACAGTTACCTCACCATTCAATAAACTCATAACTGACTGACAATAGTTATTTTTTTAATCCACCTTGCTCTCTTGCTTTTCATCCTTACGCACAATTAAACGTTTGACTTGGACTTCACAACTCCCCACACCACGTCCTTATATTTGCCAACACTTATCTCCATGCAAACACAGGAGAGGCATCATAGCCATTGAAGGAAGGGTATTTTACCTACTTCTGCAAGTAGTAGTTGAACACCTTTAGGCTATTACAACATCCTACATCAAAATACAAATAACACATAGGAATGCAAGAAAAAGTAGGTCATTCAGCTACATCATTCTGCTTCCCCAGCCAATAGGATTGTAGCAGATCTTTCAACACCCCCACCCCCGCTGTCCCTATATTCACAAATCAGTAAGTGCGAGGCAGCCAGCTGAGCAAGACAATTATATTTGTGGCAAACAGTTTACTTTACAGGTGATGCAGCAGGGTTGTGTACGTGATGACATCTCAATACCTGAAAAGCTATTGTTTATATTCCTGATCCATACCACAAACGCTGCAGAGGGAAATGAGACAGACCTGGCCTTAACTTTGCCTGAAAAATGAAAACCTCACAACAAACGATTTGGGAACTTCACCCATTTCATCTTAGTTCAGAAAAGACAGAATCCAACTTTTCTGCACCCCTGTGCTTTTGCTGAAAATCGGCCCACAACAGAAGATGAAAGTGTGTGCGTGACCTGACTCAGAGGTTTATTTCAGTCAAGTAACCTGCTGCTAAAGTTACCTGCATTCTTAAAGTGCATTACAGAGACCACAGGAGTGACTTTCTTTACAAACTGGCAACCTAATGAGTCAAAGTACCCTGAGGACAGCACCAATGGCTAGAAGTTACAACCTACAAGGATTAAAAGTGCAAGGATTGCATTTTTGTTACTAAAGATACTGTCTTGTGTATGTCCAATTATAGATTCACAGGACTAGTTAGATCAAAGTGCAGATCATTTTTAAAACACCAGAACAAATCTTATGGTCAGCCTTGCCAGACTATAACTGTTATTTGCAAACATGGCTTAGTTTACAGAGTTAAATTATGATGTTCAGTTGCAAGCTGGATCCTTATCCAAATTTTTGGGAAAGCTTCTTAAAAAGATCATGTACACAAAAAATATTGACACTGTTAAGATCAAATAAGAAGTGTTCAAGATTACAAAGTGTTTTGATAACATAAATAAAGAGAAACTGTTTCTACTGATAGCAGGGATGATAGAGAACGTAAATTGGAAGTAGCAGCAGCGAGGAGACTATTTTTAAATACGCTCCCTGAAGTGGTGGTGCCAACAGCTTTATTTTTTTAAATAGGGAGTTGAAAGATGTGCGTCTGTGTTTGGGGAGGACCTGAGTACTGTGGATAATTGGTTAGATGTTTCAAAGAGCTGGCACAGAAGAATCTGACAAAAGTGAAGACAACTATGTGATTTTAAAAATGCCAATGCAGTTACAGGTTTGAGCTGTGTCAGCATCATTACCACTTCCAAACAATTGTGGCCAAGCTATATTGCAAGCTTAAGAGAATTTTCTATATAAAGAATTAACATTGACATCAACACTGCTTAGAGTTTGCCCAGCTAGGTGGGCGAGGTGAGGTGAGAGTGACTGTCCTTGGCACCCAAGGTCACATTTGATCAAATGTGGCAATTAAGGAGCCTGAGCAGAAATGCAGTCAATAAGAATCAGCAGGAAAATTCTCTGCTGGTTGGAATCAAGTGTGATACAAAGAAAAATGGCTGTAGTTGTTGGAGGTCAATTATCCCAGCTCCACGACATACCCACAAAGGATCCTCAGGGTAGTGTCCTAGGCCCAACTATTTTAACTGCTTCATCGATGACTTTCTCTCAAACATGAAACAGTCAGCAGTGGAGATGTTGGAGGTTTGCAATAAATGCTGGCTCAGCCAGTGAAGCCCATATCACATGAATACATTTGAAAAAGTAACAAAACCATACACAATCTATGCAAGTTCCAGACTGTATTCCAGCTGAAGTGGAGTTAATGGACACTGGTGTAAGGATACTACGTTAAAATGACTTCAAGTAGAATTTTTAATTGGTGAATGTCCATATACAAAGGCCATTGCTAGGCATTTTAAGCAAACATTCTTCTTCCAAAATGAATGTGTGCAAAAGTAGTAGAAACAGCACTATAATGTCAACATGTTAAGCACTGCAAAATCATGGTTAGTATTCCCTCAAGTTTAGAGGTTTAACAGGAGATTTAATCTAGATAGTTAAAATAATAAAAGGGATTCAAAATGTAGGTCTACAGAATTGTTAATGCAGGGTGAGGCCATTTTGACGATCATGTTTGAATGGGGTCTATGTGCATTTTAACTTAGTGACAATCTTATGCCTGTTCCACATAACCCTGCACTTTGCATGATTATTTAAAGAAAGAAACATTGGTTCTTTAACACCTCAATTGAAACTGCTTTCTCCAAGTTTCCAGGTGATGCATTCTAAACCCTAACACCTTGCTATGTGAATAAGTTTCTCCGCACTTGCATTTCTTTCTTTTGAAGACATGAAAATTATGCCCTCTGGCTGTCACTGTTGAAGAGTAGGAAAAGTTTCTCTCCAGTCACACTGTGCAGACCCTCATGATTTTGAAAAACTCGATCAAATCTCCTTTCCCAGAAAAATCAAACAGTTCCAACTTCTTTAATCTTTCCCCATAATTGAAATGTCTCAACATTGAGCTGTTCTTGTAAACAGAGTCCTAGAGCTGTACAGAATGGAAACCAACCCTTCGATCCAACTCACCCATGCTGATGGGATTAGATTAATTTAGAATATCCAATTTGCCAACATTTGGCCCATGTTGCTGTAGACCCTTCCTATTCATATGTTTATCCAGATGCCTTTTAAATATTGCAATTGCACTAGCCTCCACTACTTCCTCTGGCAGCTCATTCCACACACACACACCACCCTTTGTGAGAAAGTGTTGCCACACCCTTCTAAATCTTTTCCTTCTCATCTTAAACCTATGCCCTCTAGTTTTGGACTCCCCTACCCTAGGGAAAAGACCTTGTCTATCTAAGTCACACGATTTTGTGAACTCCTAGAAGGTCATCCCTCAGTCTCTGATGCTCTAGGAAAAATAGCCCCAGCCTACTTAGTCTCTCCCTATAGCTCAAACCTTTAACCCTGGCCAACATCCTTGTAAATATTTTCTGAAACCTGAAAGGGTTCACAACATCTTTCCTATAGCAGGGAGACCAAATTGCACGCAGTATTCCAAAAGTGGCCTAACCAATGTCCTGTACAGCTGCAACATGTGCTCGTAACTTCTACAATCAATGCACTGACCTACAACGGAAAGCATACCAAATGCCTTCTTCACTATCCTATCTACCTGCAACTCCACTTTCAAGGAGCTATGAACCTGCACTCCAAGATCTCTTTGTTCAGCAATACTCCCCAGGACCTTACTATTAAATGTACAATTTTTGCCTGATTTGCTTTGCCAAAATGCAGAACTTCATATTTATCTAAACAAAGGTCCACCTGCCACTCCTTGGTCCATTAGCCCCTCTGAACAAGATCCTGTTTTACTGAGGTAACCTTCTTCGCTGTCCGCTACACCTCCAATTTTGGTGTCATCTGCAAACTTATTAACTATACCTCCAACATTCACATCCAACTAATTTGTACAAAATGACAAAAAGCAGTGGATCCAGCACCAATCCTTGTGTTATACCACCAGTCACTAGCCTAGAGTTTGAAAAGCAATAAAATTTGAGCCAGTTGTGCATTCAAATAGCGAGTTCTCCACGCATTCCATGTGATCTAACCTTGCTAACCAGTCTACCATGAGGCACCTTGTAGAAAGCCTTAATGGTCCATATAAATCACGTCCACCACTCTGCCCTCTTGTCCTCTTCGTTACTTCTTCAAAAAACTCAATCAAGTTTGAGAGACATGATTTCCCACACACAAAGCCATATTGACCATCTGTAATCAGTGCTTGCCTTTCCAAATACATATAAATCCTGTCCCTAAGGATTCCCTCCAACAACTTGCCTACCACCAATGACAGGCACACCAGTCTATAGTTCCCTGGTTTGTCCTTATCACCCTTCTTAAACAGTGGCAGCACGTTAGCCAACCTCCAGTCTTCAGGCACCTCACCTGTGACTATCGATGATACAAATGTCTCAGCAAGGGGCCCAGCAATAATTTACCTAGCTTCCCACAAAGTTCTCAGGTACACCTGATCAGTCTTGGAGATTTAGCCATCTTTAATGCATTTTAAGACATCCAGCAACTCCTCCTCTGTATTTTGAACATTTTTCAAGATATCGCTATTTATTTCCCCAAGTTCTCGATCTTCCATATCCTTCTCCAGAGTAAACACTGATGCAAAATACTTGTTTAGTAAGATTTGTTATCTCTTCTGCACTCTCTCCAATGTGTTCACATCTGTCCTATAATACTGCACTCAGAACTGTACACAATACTCCAACTGAGGTCTCACATAAGTTAATCGTAACATGTACTCTATGCCACAATTTACAAAACCTAGAATACTGTATGCTTTTTTACAGTTCTTTCTGTTCTGCATGAAAGTGACTTATGTACAAAAACACCCAGGACTCTATGCTCCTGCACACATTCAAGAACACAAATTTCAAAAAGCACCTTAGAACCAATGAAGGATTTTCAAAGTGTAGCCCTGTGGTAGTGCAGGAAACAGGCAACCCAATTTGGACACAGCAAGCTCCCACAAACAGCAATGTGATGATCAGTAAATCTGTTTTTGTGATTTTGTCTACAGGATAATAGTGAATGCCAGTTTTAACTGCTTTGGTCGTTAACACTGTACCTGGGGATATTTGGCCTGACAAAGCAACTGGGACATTGGTTTAACAACAGAACAGAAAATAAAAGCTTTTAAATATAACCATCAGTAATACCTGTACTTGGAGAGGAACGTTCCGGATCACTATTCAGAGGTACACAAAACAAGTCGGACCAGTACGTGTCACACACAAGTTTTACTGCTTGTCTCCCCCTCATCTGGGAACTTGTCCAAAAAGATGGGACTAAAAATGGAATTGTTGGGGCGAATGGACAAGGAAGGACGGAAACAGAAAAATAACTGTATTGTTGCACATTTTCCTTACATTGAAACATTTCCGCTGTTTTATCAAATGGTAAGTGAAGGTGGAGGAGGCAGAGCTTGCAGCTTGGGATCCGGGGCCTAGGTTATGGTTTCAGTTCAGTCTCCAAAGTGCCATCTGCTCAGAGCCTGGGGCTTACCTGTCTTAAAGCGCAGATGCTTGTCGTTCGGGTCGCCGAAGTTTTCCAGCAGGGACAGGAAGAGGAGCCCGAAAGCGTTCTGGATGCCAAACACCGAGCCGTTACACCACATGGAGGCGAACATCACCACCCAGCCCCAGCCCCCCTCAGGGGGCACGAAGGGCCCAGGGGGTGGGGGGAGATCACTGCCTGGGTGCTCAGGGGCTTGCTCAGGGCAATGGTCGCCATCCCCTGAGCCCGCCTGCAGCTTGCACTCCTCGTCAGCCACACTCGCCTCCCCGTTGAGAGGCTCCTTCTGGCGGCTGAGTGGGCTCACATTGCTGCTACTATCCTGCAGCTCCCCCTCTCCCTCCACCGACTCCTGCTGCCCTGACTCCACAGGGTCGGCGTTCGGGTCCCTTCCTGTCATCTCTCACTACCGTCCCGTCTGCAGATCAAAGACCATCCGGCTATCGACCCTTCCCAACAACAAAGCTGGAAAAAATAAAATTAATAAACGCTTTGCGTGGCAAACTTCCCTTCTTTTGTGTGTTCGTACCAGTTCCGACCACACGCTGTAAGATAAATCCGTTCCCTCTCTTATCTTCCTCCTCCCTGATTAAATAGTGACACTACAGCCAGTATCTGGCAACGTTTACCTTGGACTCATTCTTAAATGGTTACAACTTCTGGGCGTGGCCTCTCCATTGCCCAGCACCAATTGGACACGCCCTTTGCTCTCTCCTTTATCCTATTGGCTGTTCTGCCTGCCCATCACAATCAGGGGGCGCGGCAAGTTTCTCCACGCCCATTCCCTCTTTTTGGACCACGGGAGGTCAAGGACATTGAGCCTCCCACCTTAGGATAAGCACCAGCCGGAACTGATAGCCAAGTTCTATAGCCATGAAGGCAGCCTCAATTGTGATCTTGGGTTCATGTCGCTCCATCTGCAATCACACCACATTTCTGCATCTGTAAAATCTTCCTCACTGCCCTATTTTGATGCCATCAGCTTGATAAATTGTATGATCTTGCTACCTTAGTCAGTTTGTACAATTTTGGATTACTTATTACTTTGGTTAGACCCTTGGCATGTGAATCTAATACCTATCATGTTGTTTCAGTTATTTGGTTTATCTTCAGCACCACCTCACTTTTTTAAAATAATTATCTCTCTGCCTCATTAATCGGATTATAGACCATCCTTTCACTTGTTTTTAAGCTGTTGACACTTTACTCACGCCATCTGACACTTTTGATCACTTGCAGAGACCTATTATTCGACACTCCACTCACACTATTTATATGATCTTTTGATCTTTTTGCCCATGATCTCTCTGCCTATGTACTTCTCTCACTTGACCTGATGAAAGGGCTACACTCTGAAAGCTTATGATTTCAAATAAACCTGTTGGTCTATAACCTGGTGTCATGTGACTTCTGACTTTATACTAGAGGAACGTATCTGTCTATCCACTCCGTAGCTGTACTGCACACTCCTTACCCATCTCAAGTCTCTGACTCCACATTCAGCACTATGGTACCAAAAACAACAAATCCTGGAGATCATGCATGGAGAGAGAGCAATATAACATTTCGAGTCTAGCTGATTCTTCATTGGAGTTGAGTGATCTCAACTCGAAACTTTAGCTTGCTTTCTCTCCATAGACGCTGTCTGACTGGCTGTGATCTCCAGCATTTGTTGTTTTCAGTATAGATTCCAGCATCTGCAATAAATTGCTCAACCTATATCCATAGGACCATCCTTCCTCCCCCAATACACCCTGCCCCTCCAACCAACCACCACACAATCCACTGGAGATAATAATGGTCCCAGGACTGGCCAGACTCAGCAACCCGACCATTGTCTCCTCCCACCCACCACCACACATTTCCTATCCAATGGAATAGTACGATGATATTGTTTCTCTAGTTGTGCAGGTGGAGAACGGACACTATGGACAACTATCAGAAGCATGTCCAAGCTCCTTCTCCTGTGCCCACAGTGTAACTTATTACCTTTAAGGTCAGAGGGAATGGTGGGATGATAACTAGAGACAGAATGGAGATATGCTTTAACAAGCCAACAGGACTGACATAATAAGAAATAGGAGCAGGAATAGGCAATTCAGCCCAGCTAAGCAATCCATCATTCAGTATCACAGCAGATTCTCTACCTCAGGTCCACCTCCCAGTTCACTTCCATTTCCCTTGATTTCATCACTGTCTGAAAATTATTGAATTCAGCTATAAAATACTCAAAACGTGAGCATTCAAAACCCTCTGAGATAGAATTTGTCCAATACTCATAGCTCTTTGAGTGAAGATGTTTCTCCCCAGCTCAGTCCAGAACAGCTGACTGTTGTCCAAAGCAAATGTTGTCCTACTCATTTCCAGTTCCACCCTGCCTTGTCAAAGCCTCTGATAACTTTATACAATGAAATCATTTTTCTTTTACTTTTCCAGTGAATGTAGGTGCATACTGTTCAATATCTCCTCAGAGGACAATCCTTGCCCCCAGGATTCAATGCAGTGAATCTTTTTACTGTCACCATTCTAAGATAAGTCAACTCTTCCTTATGTATGTCAACAAAACTGTACATAGTATTCCAGCTGCTGTCTCACTAAATCCCAATTTGACTGTGCCAAAAATTCCATCACCTTACAATCCAACACCCTTGCATAAAGGCTAATATTGCAGTTATATATCAGATCTTCATGTTACCTTTCTGTAACTTTTAGCAATGGTACCCTGTAGTCTAGTCTGTCAATTTTAAAAATAAACATTCTGCATTTCTATTCTCTCTGCTGGTGAAGTGAGAAACCCTGCCTGCAATGTCTTTTCCTGTATCCTAATTCTCTTATGTAAGCATTTTCTCATATTTTGCTCTTTTCAGTGTTCTCTGTTCGCTGTTTCATTTGAGTCATTCAAATCACTGGGGTGGCATGAGTGGTTTGCATTGTTGCTGCATAGTGCCACGGACCCAGGTTTGATTCCTGCCTCAGGTGACTGTGTGGAGTTTGCACATTTTCCCTGTGTCTGCGTGGGTTTCCTCCAGGTGCTCTGGTCCATAGATGTGCAGGTCAGGTGAGTTGGCCTATAGTGTTCTGGATATGTAGGTTAGGTATGTTAGTCTGGGGTAAGTGAGAGCAGTAGGCGAATGGATCTGGGTGGCTTACTCTTCAGAGAGTTGGTGTGGACTTGTTGGGATGGAGGGCCTGTTTCCACACTGTAGGGAATCTATATCTCTCTTATTCTATAATCATCACCCTCTGTATTTGGTAGTTTCTCTCAGCCCTACAACCTTCAAAAGTCTCTGCATTTTTCTCATGCTTGTGTATCTCTGTGGATTGTGTTGAAATGATGGACATGCAAGAAACTTACCTGCAACTTTTAAAAGTTATTCATGGGACATGGCTGCCACTGGTTAAACAGCATTTCTTGCCCTCTCTCTGATTAGTGGAGTAGATAGTGGTGGTCACGTCTTTGGAATACTGTAGTGCTCACAATGTTCTGTTAGGAGAGTGTTTCAGGATTTTGATCAGGCAGCGCCAAAGGAACAGTGATATATTTCCATGTCAGGATGGTGAGTGGCTTGGAGGGGAAATTGTAGTTGGTGATGTTCCCAAGCATTTGCTACCCTTGTTCTTCCACATTGTGGAAGTTATGGCTTTAGAAGGTGCAGGCAAAGGAAACTTGCTGAGTTGCTACAGTGCATTGTAAATGGTTCTTGCTGGTGCCAGTGTGTGCTGGTGGAGGCAATCGAGAAGCACTAAACATAGGAGCAGGAGTGGGCCCTTCAGCCTTTTGAACCCTGCTCCACCATTCAATATATTCATAACTGATAATCAAATTCAGTACCCTGTTCCTCTTTCTCCCTGTACTCTTGATCCCCTTATACCCAAGAACAATATCTCACTCTTTCTTGAAAAGATTCAATGTTTTGGCCTCAACTGTTATCTCTGTGCCAGAGAATTCCACAGGCTCACTACTCTCTGGGTAAAGAAATCTCTCCTCATCTCAGCAGTCCAAAATGGCCTTCCCACCTTCTTAGACTTTACCCCGGGTTCTGGATTTATTACTCATTGGGAGCATCCTTCCTATATTGATCCTGTCTAGTTCTGTTCAAATTCTATACATTTACCCTCATTCTGCTGAACTCCAGTGAATATAGTCCTAATTGAAAAAAAATAGAAATTGCTAGTGAGACTCCCATATCTGGCAGCAATGGTGAGAACACAGAGTTAGTGTTTCAAGTCCATTGACCCTCCTTCAGAACTAATTAATAGTATTAATTGGTCCATTCTTGCTTCATACAGCAGTCTTTCCAGCCCAGACATCAGTCCAGTAAATTTTTGTTGCCTCCATAGCCAGAACATAGCCTCAGGCGACTGACTGTGTGGAGTTTGCACGTTCTCCCCGTGTCTGCGTGGGTTTCCTCCGGGTGCTCCGGTTTCCTCCCACACTCCAAAGATGTGCAGGTCAGGTGAATTGGCCATGCTAAATTGTCCGTAGTGTGAGGTAAGGGGTAGATGTAGATGTAGATGTAGATGTAGGGGTATGGGTGGGTTACGCTTCGGCGGGGCGGTGTGGACTTGTTGGGCCGAAGGGCCTGTTTCCACACTGTAAGTAATCTAATCTAATCTAATCTAAAAACATCCTTCCTCAGGTAAGGAGACCAAAACTGCACCCATATTCTAGATGCGGTCTCACAAAAGGCCTGTACAATTGCGGCAAGACATCCCTGCTCCTGCATTTGAATGCTTTTGCTATAAAGGCTGACATACCATTTACCTTCTTCACTACAAGCTTCAGCTGCATGCTTACTTTCAGCAACTGGCATACAAGGACATCAAAGTCTCATTGTTCCTCCGATTTTTCCAATGTGTCACCATCCAGATCATAATCTACTTCCACAATTTTGCTACTAAAGTGGATATCCTCACATTTATACAACAATTACAATTACAATATTTAAAAGGCATCTGGATGGATATATGAATAGGAAGGATTTAAAGGGATATGGACCAAATGCTGGCAAATGGGATTAGATTTATCTAGGATATCTGGTTAGCATGGATGTGTTAGAGCGAAGGGTCTGTTTCTGTGCTGTACATCTCTATGACTCTATCTGCCATGCATTTGCACAATGAAAGTTTTAGGTGGTGGGTTGGGTGCCTGTTGATCAGACTATTTTGTCCTGGATGATGTCAAGATTCTTAAGAGTTATTGGAGCACCTGTTAAGATAATGGAAACACAGTCCTTGGTTACTTTTGAGCAGGTTGAATCTTGTGAAAGGTTATCATAGGTAGGTGATACAGATTTGAGGTTAAAGTAAGGTGCTAAAGATGTTTGAATAAGTACATAGTTAGGAAAGGTTTGGAGGGATATGGGCCAGGAACTGGGAAGTGGGACTAGTTTAGTTTGGGATTATGATCGGCATGGACTGGTTGGACCGAAAGGTCTGTTTCTGTGCAGTATGACTCTATGATCTCAATGAATGGCAAAGCAGGTTTGAGGGGCTGAATGGCCTATTCCTGCTCCTGATTCGTACATTCATCTCTGCAAATGGAGGACATCTTATCAACTCCTGATTTGCGCCTTGTGCATGGTTGACAAGCTACAAGAGTCAGAGGTGAGTTATTTACAGCAGAACTCCTAACCTCTGACCTGCTCTTGGGCCACTATATTTATATGGTGAGTCCAGTTCAATCTTGGGTCCACAGTAACTGCCAGGTTGTTAATAGCCAAGGAATTCAGCACATCACAAGCAATGCTATTGAACATCACAGGCAATGGTTCAATTTTCTCTTGTTAGAAGTGGTCTGGCATTTGTTAGAGATGGTCTGGCAGTTGCAAATGTTACTTGCCATTTATCAACCTACTTTTGAATGTTGTCCAGGTCTCGCTGCTTATGATTATGGACTGCTTCTGTATCTGATCAGTTGCAAATGGTGCTGAACATTGTGCAATCATCAGTGAATCTCCGACTTCCAACCTTAATATGGGGGCAAGGTCATTGATAAAGTAACTGAAGACAGTTCACGATTGTACAACAGGAAGTATTTTGAGTGACTCCTGCCTGCAAAATCTGGACCTGGACGTGTGTGATAGTTTCCATACTATCAAAGATTAACTGCCAATGTTAAACACCAACCAGATAGAAAACTCTTTAACCTCAGTTACCTCTATGCCAAAACTAAACAGTCACCAAAGACGTACAAGAAATACAATGTCTGGCTGACTGCCCACTCTGCATCAGGTTTGTAAACCACTCATAATCTCTTCAATGCTGCACACAAGTAACCTGGCCTACACTTGAATGTCTCCAAAACAAAGCCTATCTATTAATCCAAACCTGGTCATCAAATATTGCACTGCCCACAAATGTTGAAGGAGGGATTCTGAGGTATGTTGGGCATCTTCTGTAGCTGGGAAGTTACATCTCTCAAAACACCATCACTGATGAGAAGACCCAGGTCAGATCACTTGTGCCATCTTGCCTTTTATAACCTACAGAAATAAGTATGTGAAAACAGGTACCTCCATAAGTCATGAAACCCCAAAGTACACAGCAGTTGTTATCAACAGACTACAGTGAGATCTGGACCTTGTATCAGTGCTATAAGGGTGCTCAAAAAATTCCCTTATCTGTGCCTCCACTTCTGGATTAATTGGGATCACCATCAAGAAAACACCAGTGTCCTTCTTGAAGCCAGCTTCATAAGCATTCTGGGAAAATCAACTTCAATTAACTGGCCACTGCATCCAGCTGATGGAAAAGATTCTCGCCTGTCAGTTCCTGTTTTCTCAACACTCAAATGATCAGCATCAGAATTCCAGGATGAACAAAGAAAGTGCTTCAAAGATACTCTGAAGTTTCCCCTTGAAATACAGCAGCATTGACATTAATTACGGGGATGTTGGGGGGTGGGGTGGATTTCTTCCAACCATTCAAAATTGTGGCAACGGGTCCATCAAAGTGCATCATGCTTTGTGTTCAAATGTCTTACTGATGAGACCAATGGAAGCAAAGTTGGAAAAACATCTGACACTTGAGGCCCCACAATCTCATTGGTCATCTTGTGTCATGTGCCCAAAAATATGTGGCCAGGAATCAGCCTGATCAGACAAATAGAGTCAGAGAGTCATACAGCACGGAAACGGACCCTTCGGTCCAACTTGTCCATGCCAACTAGATATCCCAATCTGAGCTAGTCCTGTAAAGACCCAGGACAGAAAGTTATGACCCTGAGTAGAAATCATCCTTAAATCGATGCACAGTCGCAATGGCTGTTGATGTATCCATAATATTTTTTTCTCTTTTTATTTGATGGGAAGTCCCAATGGCAGCTGTGACTTTAGCCACGTAGTCCACCTTGGTATTGTTGTGAAGGTATATCATCTGAAAAGCTGATTCAGAATATCATTGACTGGACATGGAATCACTGAGTCTGCAATACACTCAGTCAGAGGTAACAAGACCCAGTTTGTAGGTGTAAAATAAATCTTCTTATCAAGATGTGTGAGTTGAAAGGCTTCATCATCATTAGTGGAGGGTTCCAAAAGAGTGTCCAAAGTGATCCAGGAGGGAAAACAACACAGTGCCAACAGTTTGTATGCGAACTAGGTTTGGTTGTGGATCAATATTTCAACAATCTATCATTAATTAGTTGACCAAGGTACCTTTACATTAACATCCAACTGATGTTAGCATTTTTTTTCCAAAACTTGGAGGGTGTGTGTGCATGTGTAAGTATTTTAGAATAGATTACTTACAGTGTGAAAACAGGCCCTTCGGCCCAATACGCCCACACCGACCCTCCAAAGAGCATTCCCCTACATTTACCCCTTCACCGAACACTAGGGGCAATTTAGCATGACCAATTCACCTAACCTGCACATTTTTTATTGGACTGTGGGAGAAAACCCACACAGACACAGGGAGAATGTGAAACTCCACACAAACAGTTGCCTGAGGCAAGAATTGAACCTTCTTATTTTTTTAATGCCTTTCCGTTAAATTGTTTTCTGATGTCCTGAATAATGTTTCTTATCAAGTACTAGTCACTGATACAATTGCAATGTAATCTATTATTAGATAATCTAATACTTTATAACTTTCAAAAATAAATAAATAACTCTCTGATTTGTATCTGTACAGTTAGAAAATTCAAAGACATTTTGACATTAATTAATGATCGCTGTCTGGCCAGACTTTCAAAGGAGTATTACAGAAAGCTCTTAATTTGACAGTCCCATCTTGTACCATTGTGAGACCATCAATTTCTTAGCAGTCATAATTATGAAATAGAGAACAAAAATCAACAATGGAAGTTCAGCACAGGCAGAGAAATGCTCGGGTGCATCTGAATTAATGGAGCGTTGGTAGGGTGGCAGGTTTTGGTGCAATCCTGCAGGGAACAAATATTAGGTGAAGGATTCCTATTTGCACAAGCAGGTGTCCCTAAGGGGCACTGAAGGCTGGATAATGAATATTTCTTTGTTAAGTGTAGTATATTCAGTTGTTCAGCAATTAAGTAACAAAGAAAGTTTGGAATTAATTTCAAACACAAGAGCGAGAGTATAGGCTGGACACAAATGAATAATTCTAATGAAAGGACATCAGTCTGAAACAAGGATCAAATCGCTCTCCACAACCACTTCCAGGGTTCATATGGAACATGTTCATTGTTGCACATCTTTCATATTTTTGATTTGAAGCATTTGCTTTCTTTTAACAGAAAAGTAATTTTGAATCTCACAGAGGACTGAAATGGGGAGGTGATGGCCTATTGCGATTATCACCAGATTATTTGTTCAGAAACTCAGCAAATGTTCTGGGAACCCAGGTTTGTATCTCACCAACAGCAGGCAATTCAATAAAAAAAAAGTGGAATTAAGAATCCACTGATGACCATTGTCTATTGTCAGAAGAAGCCCATCTGGCTCACTAAGGGAAGAAAATCTGCCGTCCTCATCTGGTCTGGTCTAAATGGCACTCCAGTGCCACAGCAATGTGATGGACTCTTAATTGCCCTCTGAAATGGCCTGGCAAGTTGCTCAGTTTTAATCGCTATGATAGCTCAACAAAAAAAAATCAGATGAACATTTCGCATCAACATAGACACCAGAAATGGCAGTGGCAGAAACAGCCCCATCAACCCTGCAAAGTCCTCTTTACTAACATCTGAGGTCGAGCGCCAAAATTGGGAAATTTGTCTCCCAGACTACTCAAGCCTGACAACAGCTGGTATCATAGCTGAGAAACCATGTTTCAGACATTACCATCACCAATCCTGGTATATTCTGTCCCACCAACAGGACAGAACTGGCAGAAGTAGTGACACTGTGGTATAAAGTCGGGAGGAACTTGCCTGAGAGTTCTTAACATTGATACTGGACCTCATGAATTCTCATGGCTTCAGGTTAAACATGGGCAAGGAAACCTCCTGCTGATTACCACATACTATCCTCCCTCAGCTGATGAGTCAGTACTCTTCCATGATGAACAACACTTGGAGGGAGCACTGAGGGTGGCAAGGGTGCAAAATGTGCTCTGGGTGGGGATTTGAAAGTCTGTCACCAAGAGTACTAGTGATTGAGCAGGTGGAGTCGTAAAGGAGATTGTTGTGAGACTGGGTCTATGGCAGGTGGTGAGGGAACCAACAAGAAGGAACAACATACTTGACCTCATCCTTATCAATCTGCTGGCTGCAGGATGCATCTGTCCATGCCAGCATCGGTAAGAGTGACCACCGCACAGTCCTTGTGGAGAATACCCTTTATTGTGTTGTGTGGCACTATCACCATGCTAAATGGGACACTTGTCAAACAGATCAAGCAACTCAAGACTGGGCATTCATGAAGCGATGTGGGCCTCACAGCAACAGAATTCAGCACAAACTGTAAAGTCATGGCCCACCATATCCCCACTAAACCATTAACATCAAGCCAGGGGATCAACCATAGTTCAATGAAGACTGCAGGAGGGCATGCCAGGAGCAGCACCAGGCAAACCTGAAGATGAGGTATCAACCAGGTTAAGCTATCAAACAGGACTACTTGTAAACCAAACAGTATAAGCAGCAAGTGACAGACAGAACTTAGTGATCCCATAACCAATGGAGCAGATCTAAGTTCTGCAGTCCTGTCACATCCAGCCACGAATGGTGGTGGATAATTAAACAACTCACTGGAGAAGGAAGCTATACAAATATCTCCATCCTCAATGATAGAAGAGCCCAACTCATCAGTGTAAAAGATAAGGCTGAAGCCTTTTCAATAGTCTTCAGCCTGAAGTGCTGAGCGAATGAGCTATCTCTGCGTCCTCCAGTGGTCCCCAGCATTACAGATACCAGTCTTCAGCTAAATCACTCAACATAATAAAAAGAAACTTTTGAAGACACGGGATACTGCAAAAACTATGGGCCCTGACAAAATTCCAGCAATAATACTGAAGGCCTCGTGCTTCAGAACTTGCTGCTCCCCTACCCAAGCTCCTCCAAAACAGTTACAACATAGGCATCTACCTGACAATGTGGAAAATTACCCAGGTATGTCCTGTACCCACAAAGATGGACAAAATAAACATAGGCAATTACCACTCCATCAGTCTACTCTCGATCATCAGTAAAGTGATGGAAGGTGTCATCAACAGTGCTATCAAGCAGCACCTGCTCAGCAATAACCTGCTCAGTGCAGGGACACTCAGCTCCTGACCTCATTCCAGCCTAGGTTCAAATATGGACAGAAGAGCTGAATTCCAGAGGGGAGGTGAGAGTGACAGCCCTTGACATTTAGGCTACATTCAACCAAGTGTGACATCAAGGAGCCTCACAAAACTGGAATCAATGGGTTTCAGGTATCTCTGTTGGTTAAAGTCATACCTGACTCATAGGAAGGTGGACGTGGTTGTTGGAGGTCAGTCATCTCAGCTCCAGGACATCTCTGCAGGAGTTCCTCACGGTAGTGTGTTAGGCCTAACCATCTTCAGCTGTTTTATCAATGACTTACCCTCCATCATAAGGTCAGAAATGAGGATGTTTGCTAATGATTGCACAATGTCCTGCACCATTTATAACTCCTCAGAAAATGAGGCAGTTCATGTCCAATGGAACAAGACCTGGACAATATGTAGGCTTGGGCTTACAAGTAGCAAGTAACACTTATACCACACAAATACCAGGCGAAGACCATCTCTGATAAGTGATAATCTAACCACTGCCCCTTGACATTCAATGATATACCCAACTCTGAATCCCCCACTATCAACATCAAGTTACCATTGACCAGTAAGTCAACTGACCACATAAACACATTGTCTACAAGAGCAAGACAGAAGCTAGGAATACCATGGCTAATAATTCACCTCCTGACTCCCCAAAGTCTGTCCATCATCTACAAGGTACAAGTCAGGAGTGTGATGGAATATTCTCCACTTGCCTGGATTGTGCAATTCCAACAACATTTAAGAAGCTTGGCATCTTCCAGGACAAAGCAGTCCACTTGGTTAGCACCACATCCAGAAACTTCCGCTACCTCCTCCAATGCTCAGTAGCAGCAGTATGTACTAACTACAAGACACACTGCAGAAATTCACCAAAGATCCTCACACAGTACCTTCCAAATTTACAACCACTTCTATCTAGAAGGACAATGGCAGCAGATACATCAGAATACCACCACCTGCAAGCTCCCCTCCATGCCACTCATCATCATGGCTTGGAAATATATATCACCATTCATTCACTGTTGCTGGGTCAATATCCTGGAATTACCTCCCTAATGGCACTGTGAGACAACCCACAGGACGTCCACTGCAACGGTTCAAGAAGGCAGCCCACTACCACCTTCTGAAGGACAACCAGGGACTGGCAATAAATACTGACCCAGCCAGTGACACCTACGTCCACATATGTATATTACAAAAGTTGCATCTTGAATGGATGCCACAAAAATTATTTCGAGTTTTATCACAGGGTAAATAAGCCGCATCTCCTTAGACAGATAAGTCTTTGTTTTAAGTTGTTTCTGTTTGTTTTCTGATTTGTAAATAAATCAAAATAGAACTGAATGATTCAAGTGTTTTTTTCACACAAATACTAGTCTCTGACATGTTCTTCAGATGTATCCACCCATGTAAAATACTGTGGATTATTCCAATGATGTTTACAAATTTATCCAATTGGGTGATGTTGAATTGAAAACTGCTAACTACCCTGAATTAGGTTCCAAATCGTATCTGCACTTACCTTAGCTGAACAACTATCAGCTCTGACACATTTCTCAAAATCTAAATGTTAGACTAAAAACATTTCAGCAATACAGAGACTATTTAACCATTGGTGGAAGGAATTAATTGCCACAAAATAAACTTTTGTAGAATTTGATACACAGACAATAGCTTTGACTGGACTATGATTGTCACTTCGATGTGACTACTGAATCCTGTGTTCTATCATGAAGTTGTTACTGTGACGGACTTCCAGAATTTGGAAACATTTCTGTTCCCATCTTGTCTTGACAGTTATGATTGATACTGAAACATTGTTTCACAGTCAGTAATCGCTCCTGAGCAATGATTCTTCAGGCATTCCACTGGGAAATGCGTTTTGGCATTTTATTCAAGTGTCTGGAATTACAGATTAGTCTGTTCGCATTCTTAACTGATCCACACACACGGACCCTTCCTAAAAGGTTCACTTGACAGAAACAATATTTCAATCCTGTTTAGATCAGCTAAGGCATGATCTTGGACCGAAGGGTTTGTTTCCAAGCTGTATGACTCTACGACCTGAGATCACTCCTGGGGAGGCTTCTTGTTCATATGGTTTAGTTTCATTCAAGGCAGTTTATTTACTTCCTGAGCTGTCAGGGGAACTTTGCAAACATCTCTGAATAAAAATGAAGACTAAAGTTGACACACCTACACTGTCATTTTGCAGAAACAGCAATACAGGCTAAGCCCTGTATCTGCGGCTCTGGTTTCTGTGATTTGCTGCGGCCTGAACATGTTACAGGGAAGTCTCTAGAACCAGGGACCCGGGGGCTGCTGGGACGGTAAATTTCCCATTTAACTGAATGGGTTTGCGACTATCTGCGGTTTCAGCCTTCTGCGGTACTTCTCTCCAGCGGGTATGAGGGGACTACTGTAATCTATTTAACTTACAGAATTAAGGGCAGTACTGCTGCAGTAATGGAAAATCTGGATCTTTGCAACAATCACTGAATAGATTGTACGAGAGATGACATTGGATCTTTGAGTCAAGAATGCAGATAAATAAACACTTGCATTTATCGGAAACATATGGGAGACCAGCCAGGACTTAAACCTAGACAGATTGAAGGCGTGAATGGTGGTTTCTGCAGTAGATGAGCTGGGACCGGTGAAGTCACAAAGGTGGAAATTTTAATAATGCCATGAATTTGAAGTTGGAAGCTCATCTCAGATTCAAATGTAACGCCAAAGTTGTCAACAAACATGCTTTATCTCAGCCTGTTGGCAGAGATAAGGATGGAGTCAGTAGCTAGGAAATTGAGTTTGGCTGTGAGACTGACAAAAAAAATGATGGCTTCACTCATTCCAATACTTAATTGAAGGAAATTTCTGTTCATACCTGTGGATGTCAGATGAGCAGACTTATTAATTAGCTACATTGGAGATATTGAGAGAGTGGTGCTGAAACACAATATTCATGTGATATCCAGTGCTGTGCCTTTGGATCATTTTGTTGTAGATGAGAAATATTACAGATCCTTTATATCTTCAGCATTAATGGTGCAGGAACAGGAACAGAAGCCATTGCAAATGCAACAGGGAAATGTGTCAGTCTTCCTCTAACACTGTATCTCCAAAATACGAGGAATGCCTCAATAAATGCTGGTTGGGGTCAAATGGCACAAAAAACTCGAAAGGCAAGGTTCTCTGAATAGTTCAATACTTTGTTTTATGTACAAAGATTTTCGTATAAAGTGGCTATTATGCAACATCCAAGAAACAGGGATCTTTTGGATAATGTTTCACAGGCTGTAAAAGGTCTGCAGTCATATGTTTTTATTCATTCTTGGGATGTGATTATCACTGGCAAGGTCAGCATTATCGGAAATCCCGACTTGCCTTTAAGGGGCTTCATGGTGGCTCAGTGGTTAGCACTGCTGCCTCATGCCAGCAGGGGTCTGGGTATGATTCCAGCCTCAGCTAGCTGTCCGTGTGGAGTTTGCAAATTCTCTCCATGCCTGCATGGGTTTAGCTCTGGTTTTCTCCCACAGTCTAAAAGTGTGCACGTTAGGTGGATTGGCCATGGGAAATTGTCCATAGTGTCCAGACATGTACAGGTTGGGTCAATTGGCCATGGATGTTACAGAGTTACAGGGGTGGGTCTGCATGGCATCCTCTTTGGAGGGTCAGTATGGACTAAATGGCCTGCTTCTATACTGTACTCTACGTAGACAATTGCATTAAATTGGGTTCTTCCAGACAAGTGAGTGGCGTGCTAAACTATCTCATAGGGACAGTAAAAGTCAAACAATTTGCTGAGGGTCTGGAATGTGAGATCAACAGGTTTCCTTCCCTAAAGGATGCAAGAGATGTGTGGTGTAGAGTAGAGTAGAGCAGCTTTTTATTTGTCATTTCTATCATTTACCATCTATACCATAAAAACAAGACAACATTCCTCCCAGGGCCGAGGGTGCTACATAGACAGCACAAACTACACAATTGTACACGGCTTAATGTGCATAAGAAGTGCAAAACACGCAAGTTACAGAGTAATAGAAGAAGGATAAATAATAGACATTTTTCTAGCAATAATTCAAAATCATGCAAAGAATTTCAGATGGGAAAGAGTCTGATAACACTGTGTTAAGGAGCCTGATGGCTTGAGTGAAGAAACTGTTGCACACTCTGGCCGTGAGAGACTGAAAACTCCAGTATCTTCTGCCAGATGGTAGGAGGGAGAAGAATTTGAGTGAGGTCTTGCATAATGCTCTTAACCTTTCAGATGTAGCATGTGGTGTAAATGTCTGTAGTGGAGGGAAGAGAGAACCCAATGATCTTTTCAGCTGTCCTCACTATCTGTTGTAGTTTCTTACAATCTGAGATGGTGCAATTCCTGAACCAGGCAGTGATGCAGCAGCTCAGGGTACTCTCAATGAACCCTCTGTTGAGGATGGGGGGTTAGGAAATCGGCTTTCCTCAGCCTGCGCAGAAAGTAGAGACACTGCGGAGCTTTTATTGTTATGACCCCGTGTACCCAGTGAACAACAGAGGCGTGAAACTCGTAGGTGCCCTGTGCTCCAAATAAAGTGTGGAAGTGGTGTAAGAGTTGGTTCAAGAGCAGCTGTACTGATGGGGCTGGTGGTTTGCTGGTACCAATATGCATGGGTGAAAGATTGAAGAGGACAGTGGCTGTGGAGCACATTGTGCTAAAGACACAGTTGGACAAAGGCCAGGGCAAACAGTTGGTGAACTGCAACTGCCACATACACGGACTGAGCAACATTGGGAACTTGTGCCATCTAGTTTCTTGGAAAAGGAGAGAAGAGTTGGCAGTGGTGTATATGTAAAGCGAGTTGTGGTATTAATGAGGTGCAAATGCATGGAGATGCATTAAATTCAGCAGAAACTTCCTACTTCATTATGTTGTCTACTTTGTCCATAAATACCTCTATACTATTTATTTCAACCACTCTCTGATTTCAACTTTCCGACTGCTCTTTGCGTGAAGTTTTTTTCTTTAATTCTTTACTGGATTTCTTGGTGACTATCTTACATTGATGGCCTCTAGTTATGCTCTTTCGCACAAGAAGAAACATTCTCTCAGGTGATCTAGACTCGACAGCACCCATGGAGAGAGAGAGAGAGCATGCCAACATTTTGAGTTAGCATGCTGTCTCTCTGGACGCTGTCCGACCCACTGTGATCTGCAGCATTTGTTGTTTTCAGTACAGATTCCAGCATCTGCAATAATTTGCTCCCCTTCCTAAACCACTCTGCCTTTTCAGACTTCATTTCAAAGCCATCTTTTGGATTCTCATTAGCTCACTTCTTTGTCTTGGCATGGGTTTTTCGCTGATGAGGTCTCTCTGAAGTATTCAGGATATTTACTAACATCAAAGGCATTACAAGAACATTGGGAAAGGAATAGGTCATTTTGCCCCTTAATCTTTATGCATCAATGAGGGTTATACTTGATCCAACTCAATATACCCACCCTTGGCCCTTATCCCCTTAATATCTTTGGTCAGAAAAATCAATCTCAGATTTTAAGTTAACAACTGACCCTGAACCAGCTGCTGTTCCAAATATGTGAAACTTGAAAGGGTTCAGATAAGATTAACAAGGATGTTGCCAGGGTTGGAGGATTTGAACTATAGGGAGAGGTTAAATAGGTGGGGGCTGTTTTCCCTGGCTGAGGGGTGACCTTATAGAGGTTTATAAAATCATGAGGGGCATGGCTAGGATAAATAGACAAAGTCTGTTTCCTGGGGTAGGGGAGTCCAGAACTTGAGGTCATTGGTTTAGGGTGATCAAGGAAAGATATAATAGGGAGCTAAGGGGCAATGTTTTCACGCAGAGGATGGTGTGTGTATGGAATGAGCTGCCAGAGGAAGTGGTAGAGGCTGGTACAATTACAACATTTAAAAGGCATCAGGATGGGTATGTGAATAGGAAGGAATTAGAGGGATATGGGTTGGGTGCTGACAGGTGGGATTAGATTGGGTTGGGATATCTGGTCGGCATGGACAAGTTGGGACGAAGGATATGTATCTATACTGGACATCTCTATGATTCTATGACTCTATCTGTTAGCGTTTGTAAGTAGAAATACTTCATTTCTATAAACCTGGCTCTAAAGTTAAGGCTATATTGCCTAATCCCACTGTATTATCTAATCCCAGACTCCTCAAGCTACAGATGTTTCTTTTCTCCAAGGGGCCAGCAACCATGATTCTATTAGTTTTTAAATAGTGATGGAAAAGGATAGGCCAGATCTAAAAGTTGAAGTTCTAAATTAGAAGGAGGCTAATTTTGACAGTATTATGCAAGAACTTTCAAAAGCTGATTGGGGGCAAATGTTCACAAGTAAAGGGACGGCTGGAAAATGGGAAGCTTTCTGAAATGAGATAACGAGTGTCCAGAGAAAGTATATTCCTGTTAGGATGAAAGGGAAGGCTGGTAGGTATAGGGAATGCTGGATGACTAAAGAAATTGAGGGTTTGGTTAAGAAAAAGAAAGAAGCATATGTCAGGTAAGGACAGGATAGATTGAACAAATCCTCAGAAGAGTATAAAGGCAGTAGGAGTATACTTAAGAGGGAAATCAGGAGGGCAAAAAAGTGGACATGAGATAGCTTTGGCAAATAGGGTTAAGGAGAATCTAAAGGGTTTTTACAAATACATTACAGACAAAAGGATAACTAGGAGAGAATAGGACTCCTCAAATATCAGCAAGGCAGCCTTTGTATGGAGCTGCAGGAGATGGGGAAAATACTGAACAAGTATTTTGCATCAATGTTTACTGTGGAAAAGGATACGGAAGATACAGAATGTAGGGAAATAGATGGTGACATCTTGAAAAATGTCCATATTATAGAGGGAGAAGTGATGGCAGTCTTGAAACGCATACAAGTGGATAAATCTCCAGGACCTGATCAGGTGTACCCTCAAACTCTGTGGGAAGCTAGGGAAGTGATTGCTGAGCCCCTCGCTGAGATATTTGTATCATCGATAGTCACAGGTGATGTGCCAGAGGACTGGAGGTTGGCTAACGTGGTGTCACTATTTAAGAAAGGTGGTAAGGACAAGCCAGGGAACTATAGACCAGTGAGCCTGACATTGGTGGTGGGCAAGTTGTTGGAGGGAATCCTGAGGGACAGGATGTACATGTATTTGGAAAGGCAAGGACTGATTAGAGATAGTCAACATGGCTTTGTACATGGGAAATCATGTCTCATGAACTTGATTGAGTTTTTTGAAAAGTAATAAAGAGGATTGATAAGGACAGACTGATAGACGTGATCTATATGGACTTCAGTAAGGCATTTGACAAGGTTCCCCATGGGAGACTGGTTAGCAAGGTTAGATCTCATGGAATACAGGGAGAACTAGCTATTTGGATACAGAACTGGCTCGAGGTCATGTTGCGACTGTATAGGATGTTGGTTAGGCCACTGTTGGAATATTGCGTGCAGTTCTGGTCTTCTTCTGATCAAAAAGATGTTGTGAAACCTGAAAGGGTTCAGAAAAGATTTACAAGGATGTTGCCAGGGTTGGAGGGTTTGAGCTATAGGGAGAGGTTGAAAAGCCTGGGGCTGTTTTCCCTGGAGTGTTGGAGGCTGAGGGGTGACCTTATAGAGGTTTATAAAATCATGAGGGGCATGGACAGGATAAATAGACAAGATCTTTTCCCTGGGGTGGGGGAGTCCAGAACTATAGGGCACAGGTTTAGGGTGAGAGGGAAAAATATAAAAGAGACCTAAGACGCAACCTTTTCACGCAGAGGGTGGTGTGTGTGTATGGAATGAGCTGCCAGAGGATGTGGTGGAGGCTGGTACAATTGCAACATTTAAAAGGCATCTGGATGGGTATATGAATAGGAAGGGTTTGGAGGGATATGGGCCGGGTGTTGGCAGGTGGGACTAGATTAGGTTGGAATATCTGGTTGGCATGGATGAGTTGGATTGAAGGACCTGTTTCCATACTGTTCATCTCTATGACTCTGTATAAATGCAAGTTGTTGTTCGAGAAAGTTAGGTTTTATTGTTTCCATGTTGCATTCATATTCTAGATCATTTTCTGCATTCTTGTTTGTACTTTCTCTATTACTTTTATATCTGATGATATTTGGGTTTGGTTCTTGTTATTCTCAAAGCTAACTGACCCTCTTTTTAATTTTGATTTGAGCTCCTTTTGGAATACTACTTCTCTGCCTTGCTTGAAACTGACATTCAGTTTCATTTTGCTACACTCTCCTAATTTTATAATCAATTTGACTTCAATGTTCTACTTTGGTGTTTCAAACATACTCTGCTGCTTTTAGATTACCTACTTGTTCCACTCAATTCATATAGAACTAAAAGTGGATTGGAGCAGAACCATATTGAGAAAACTCTTGAATGTGCTGTAAAAATATTTCTTCCTTTTAAACAAAAACATTTTCACTACTTAAAACTAATTATCGATCAAATTAAGTAGTCGATATTTCTATTGTTTATACCCTCCAAATTGTCAACAAAGGTCAACCATAAAATCACAATATCCCTACAGTGTGGAAGCAGGTTATTTGGCCCATTGACCTGCTGAAGAGGATCCCATCCAGATGCAACCCCTTTACCCTATCCATTTCTGAGCTGTGCATTTTTAAGAATCTGTGACTGCTGTAGCTAATCTCCCGGCTCCTTCTTTCTGTTGTGGTGAGGACTAGTTCTTACACGGCTTACTGTGGAGGACAGGATCTGCCTGTACCCTGGGGGGAAGGGGTCAGTACTGGGGCCTGTGGGGAGAGGGGTCAGAGTCAGACACTGTAGAGAGAGGGGTCAGTGTCGGACCCTGTGGGGTGAGGGGTCAGTGACGGACCCTGTGGGGTGAGAGGTCAGTGTTGGACCCTGTGGGAAGAGGGGTCAGTACTGGACCCTGTGGGGTGAGGGGTCTGTGCCGGATCCTGTGGGGTGAGGGGTCAGTGCTGGACCCTGTGGGGGTAGGGGTCAGTGTCAGACCCTGTGGGGTGAGGGGTCAGTGTCAGACTCTGTGGGGAGACGGGTCGGTGTCAGACCCTGTGGGGATTGGGGTCAGTGCTGGACCCTGTGGGGTGAGGGGTCAGTGTCAGACCCTGTGGGGAGAGGGGTCAGTGTCGGACCCTGTGGGGTGAGGAGTCAGTTCTGGACCCTGTGGGGAGAGGGGTCAGTGTCGGACCCTGTGGGAAGAGGGGTCAGTGTCAGACCCTGTGGGAAGAGGGGTCAGTGCTGGACCCTGAGGGGTGAGAGGTCAGTGTCAGACCCTGTGGTTGAGGGGTCACTGTCAGACTCTGTGGGGTGAGGGGTCAGTGTCAGACTCTGTGGGGTGAGGAGTCAGTGTCAGACCCTGTGGGAAGAGGGGTCAGTGCTGGTCCCTGTGGGTGAGGGGTCACTATCAGACTCTGTGGGAAGAGGGGTCAGTGCTGGACCCTGTGGGGTGAGAGGTCAGTGTCAGACCCTGTGGGGAGAGGGGTCAGTGTCAGACCCTGTGGGAAGAGGGGTCAGTGCTGGTCCCTGTGGGGTGAGAGGTCAGTGTCAGACCCTGTGGGGTGAGGGGTCAGTGTTGGACCCTGTGGGAAGAGGGGTCAGTACTGGACCCTGTGGGGTGAAGGGGTCTGTGCTGGACCCTGTGGAGTGAGAGGTCAGTGTCAGACCCTGTGGGAAGAGGGGTCAGTACTGGACCCTGTGGGGTGAGGGGTCTGTGCTGGACCCTGTGGGGTGAGAGGTCAGTGTCAGACCCTGTGGGGATTGGGATCAGTGCTGGACCCTGTGGGGTGAGGGGTCAGTATCAGACCCTGTGGGGAGAAGAGTCAGTGTCAGACCCTGTGGGGAGAGGGGTCAGTGTCGGACCCTGTGGGAAGAGGGGTCAGTGCTGGACCCTGAGGGGTGAGAGGTCAGTGTCAGACCCTGTGGGTGAGGGGTCACTGTCCGACTCTGTGGGGTGAGGGGTCAGTGTCAGACCCTGTGGGGTGAGGGGTCAGTGTCAGACCCTGTGGGAAGAGGGGTCAGTGCTGGACCCTGGGGGTGAGGGGTCAATGTCAGACCCTGTGGGAAGAGGGGTCAGTGCAGGACCCTGTGGGGTGAGAGGTCAGTTCTGGACCCTGTGGGGAGAGGGGTCAGTGTCAGACCCTGTGGGAAGAGGGGTCAGTGCTGGACCCTGAGGGGTGAGAGGTCAGTGTCAGACCCTGTGGGTGAGGGGTCACTGTCCGACTCTGTGGGGTGAGGGGTCAGTGTCAGACTCTGTGGGGTGAGGAGTCAGTGTCAGACCCTGTGGGAAGAGGGGTCAGTGCTGGACCCTGGGGGTGAGGGGTCAATGTCAGACCCTGTGGGAAGAGGGGTCAGTGCAGGACCCTGTGGGGTGAGAGGTCAGTGTCAAACCCTGGGCGTAAGGGGTTACTGTCAGATCCTGTGGGGTGAGGGGTCTGTGTTGGACCCTGTGGGGTGAGGGGTCAGTGCAGGACCCTGTGGGGTGAGAGGTCAGTGTCAAACCCTGAGGGTGAGGGGTCACTGTCAGAACCTGTGTCGGACCCTGTGGGGTGAAGGGTCAGAGCTGTGCCCTGTGGGAAGAGGGGTCAGTGTCAGATCCTGTGGGGTGAGAGGTCAGTGTCAGATCCTGGGGATGAGGGGTCACTGTCAGACCCTGTGGGGAGAGGGGTCAGTGTGGGAACCTGTGCGGTGAGGGGTCAGTGTTGGACTCTGTGTGGTGAGGGGTCAGTGTCGGACCCTGTGGGGTGAGGGGTCAGTGCTGGACCCTGTGGGGCGAGGGGTCAGTGTTGGACCCTGGGGGTGAGAGGTCAGTGTCAGACCCTGTGGGGAGAGGGGTCAGTGTCAGGCGCTGTGGAGTGAGGGGTCAGTGTTGGACACTGTGGAGTGAGGAGGTCAGTGTCAGACCCTGTGGGGTGATGGGTCAGCGGTGCATCATGTGGGGAAGGGGTAAGTGTCAGACCCTGTGGGGTGAAGGGTCAGCAGAGGACCCTGTGAGTTTGACTCTTTCAGCTGCTCACAAATGAACGGGGGAGGAGAAACATGACACAGGAAAGCAGTGAACTGATTGGCCAGTAAGAAATTACCTTTTGGGATGAATCCTAATTAGCAGTACAAAAACAGAAATTGCTGAAAAAGTTCAGCAGGTCTGACAGCACCTGTGGAGAGAAATCAGAGTTAATATTTCAGGCTGGACAGCCCTCGTTAAAATGAACATTCTCCCTCATCTACTGTATCCTGTGTGAATGTGTCCTCTGCTTTTTTACTAAGCAAACATTTAGAAGTTTGAACAGCTGTTTCAGTTCCTTTATCTGGTATCGCAAGCGACCCTTTATTAAACTGACTAACCTGCAGCTTCCCATAGACTGGGAGGAGTGGACCTTCCAAATATCAGCAACTATCAATGAAGCTCATTGCTATCTTACATGAATGACTGGGTCCGATGGGACCCTCACTCACTATGGTTAGACATCAAAACATCAAAACACCCCTTATTAGCATGCTCTTCTTGGACAAAATGAGGACAGTTAAGGAATATTGCCATAGCTCAATACTTATTAACACTGTTAAACACTGAGGGCAATTCAACAGAATGAGAGCAATATTGCCAAAACATTTTTTTTGACACCCATAGTTGGTATGCCAGGTTTTCAGCTGGGGATAATAGACTAGGGGTTTAAACTATAGGCAACTAGGGTGTGTCTTGCTTGGATGACTTACTCAAGGGGGATGTACTGATGTCTTTTGACCATTTGGCTCGGAAACACGAGCTGCCCAGTAGGGACATCTTCCGTTTTTTTCAAATTAGGAATTTCATACAAAAAAAGACCACAGTTCTAACTGATTCTTATGGATCTAACACAGGGAAGAGGGTGCTGAGTACTGAGAACACACTTTCTGTCAGCAATGTCCATCACCTGTTGGGAGAGAGCCCCTCAGACTTGTCCTCTGTAAGGTATGGGAGAGGGAGCTGGACATTGAGATCTCTTCTGAAGTATGGGAGGATATCTGGGAAGGTGCAAGGAGGATCTCGATTTGCAACATGACCCATGCCTTGCAATTGAAGATTCTCCACTGGGTCCACTTGTCTCTAGACTGCCTTTCAAAATTTAAAGCTGGAGTATCTCCAATGTATCCTAAGGGCAAAATGAGTACAGGTATGCTCATTCATTGTCTCTGGTCCTGCCGCAGACTGCGAGCATACTGGAGTGCTGCAGTAGGTGAAATAGAGAGGGTCTTGGGGTCAGAGATGGAGATGGACCCGGTATCTCTTCTTCTTGGCCTAGTGAATCCACTTCCATTAGATGCGCACACAAAAAAGAAATAGCATTCTGTTAGGGTGGGTGTCTGCCCCCCACCCCCTTCCACGGGGCCTGTCAGGCTGGCGTAAGTTAGTCATGGAACACATCCCTTTGGACTTTCTTACAAGCACGGTGCACCATAAAACTGAGAAGTTTTATAAGACATGATGGCCCTTTTGAGAGTATTTGGGTTCAGATTTTTCTGCCATACTAATAAGGGCCTTTATGTCGCAATGATGATTCTATTTAATGAATCCGGTGTCCAGAGAGGACAAACTACGAACACATGAATATGTCTAAATTTATGCTCTCAATGGTCAAGGGCTGTTTCTTTGAGCTGTATTATTATTATTATTAGTCATGATTTATTAGTAAGTTGTTAGTTATTGTTTATTTATTTAATTAGTGGGTTTCTTTGTACCGTTTCAAATTGTAATGTTTACTATTTGTTGTTATATCCAAAATATTTTCTTTTCTCTCAATAAAAATATATTTTAAAAAATATTTCAGGTTGCGCGACCTTTTCTCAGAAAGTGATGAGGTTCTAAAATCACAATATGAGGAGTTCAGGGGCAAGTTAAAAAGGAGGAATTGTTTCACCCAGAGAGTGGTAAGCATGTGGAAATCGCTGCCACTGGAAACTGTAAGGCCAAAACATTGAAGACTTTCAAGGAAAGATGTAGATATAGTTCTTGGGGTTAAAAGAATCAAAGAATATGGGGAGAAAGCAGGGACAGGGACTTGAGTTGGATGATCAGCCATGAACATACTGAGTGGTGCAACAGACTTGAAGGGCTGAATGCCCTACCCCTGCTCCTCTATTTGATGTTTGCCCTCCTGGGTGGGCAAGATTGCAGGTATACGAGATGTGGTTGAAGAAGCCTTGGTAAGTTACCACTGTGCATTTTGTAGATTGTATACACTGTAGGCCACTGTGCAACAGTCATATAGAAAATAAGTATTTAAGGAGGTGGTTTGCTTGCCGAATAAGCAGGAAGCTTTGACCTAGCTGATACTGTTGAATATTTCAAACTTTGCTGGAGCTGCTGTCAACCCAACAATCATGTGAATTCTGTCACACTCCTGACTTTGTGCCTTGTCAATGCTAGAAAGGCTTTGGGGAGTCAGGAGATTAATTATTTGCAGCAGAATATTCACCTGATCTTTTGTTTCTTTATGGTAGACCTTTAGTTGATTCAGTAAGGGTTCTGGTCAATGGGTCAGATGATTACATTCTCACTTGTGAAGATGGCCATTTCCGGGCACTTGTGTTGCATGAATGTTACTGTGGCCTGACCGAGTTACAGAAGTTTAGCTTTCTTGGTTATGTACTGTACACCAATTAATATCTCTGAGACACTCCACACTTCTGTTTTTTTTTATTGCGTTGATTGTAGGAAGACATAAGTACAATACTACATTCATCTCAAAATAGGATTTTCTGAACAGGCAGATATGATCTCAAACATTGCAATATGTGATCAGAGTGAAACTTGAACTTTTGACTTGTGGACTCAGCTTCAAGACTGTTTAAGAAGCATTTAGGGCGGTGAAGCAAAATGGTCTGTACTCGATAAACCTTTGGCCTTTTTATTAGCTTTTCAGACTTTAAACTTATTCCATTGCAATATTTCTTTGTATGTCGTATGTAAATTTGCACTTATTTTTGTCTTGTTTATGTTGCTGTTTCTGACTGCACTTTTATTGAATTGGGCTTTTCTTTTTTAAAGCTGGTGAAGCTGTCAGCATTCTCCAGCATTACTCCACAGGTACCAATGATTCGACACTCCTGGCATCATGTGCAGTTTCAATTCCCACAAATACAATTTCCCCAAAAACTTCCACTTCTAGACTTTTAGCCTCACCAATCCTACTCTTGAAAAGGTCACAGTTTATCAAGCGCAGTTTAATAGGTGTATTGTAAGGCAGCTGGTATCTGAAAGGGTTAACTGATACCATGGAATAAATTCTGCTTATCAGAAAGAATTGTTCCTAATAGGAACTAATTCATGTTGCAGCTCCAGTCTCTAAGTTATGGTTCTCGTAAAGATTAAGGTCAACTCAGCATTGCCCTACCGGACCCATTAGAGAGACAACTGGTGGTGGTCTAACCTAAGAGGAAGAAGTTGAGAAGGACAAGTCCTTCACAGTAAGCTCAGCAGGCACGGAAATCAAACCAACAATGTTGCTGTTCCACTAAATTGCAAATTAGCCACTTAGCCAAACGACAAACAGAACAAAGGAGCTATTTTTGATGAGAAGGCAAGCTGTAGACTTGAGGTTTCTGAAAGTATAACCAACATTGGGGCCGAAAGCATCTATCGAATCATCTACACCACAAACTTGAAAGAGAGAAATCTGTATAATCATCCAACAATACCAGAACAACTCCGCAACAGAACTTTGAAGAATAACACTGCAAAAAGACTGAACCCTGGAACTTCCAGAGGTGGATCACTGTTGGTTGAAACTCTGTCCAGATTACATGTTTAATCAGGTCACAGCCATGTTGGATCGCAGGCTTATACTTGCTTACATTGGGTGGGGGGTGTCTTAATAAAGTTAAAAACATTGTATCAAGAATCAACTTTCTTTGAGATTTCTTAATAAGAATCCAAATTAAAGATAACTTGTGTTACAACAGCGGTAAATCTATTTAATTGAAACAATTACACAAAAAAAGCCTTTTAAATTGATTTTTGTAAGGATTGTTATAAGGTTTTTTAATATTGGCTGTTTTCCCTGGTGTGTCGGAGACTGAGGGGTGACCTTATAGAGGTTTATAAAATCATGAGGGGCATGGATAGAGTCAATAGACAAGGTCTTTTCCCTGGGGTCGGGGAGTCCAGAACTAAAGGGCATAGTTTTAGGGTGAGAGTAGAAAAAATTAAAAGGGACCGTAGGGGCAACGTTTTCACACAGAGGGTGGTGTGTGTATGGAATGAGCTGCCAAAGAATGTGGTGGAGGCTGGTACAATTACAATATTTAAAAGGCATCTGGATGAATATATGAATAGGAACAGTTTAGAGGGATAAGTGCCGGGTCCTGGCAAATGGGACTAGATTAGGTTGGAATATCTTGCCAGCATGGACAAGTTGGACCAATGGGCCTGTTTCCAGGCTGTACATCTCTATAACTCCCTGGCCCTTTTGATATTCAACCTTAGGGTTGCCTGCACTACAATCTAAATTCTTTAAGATGGTATTTCAGACTTATTCTTTGGTTGGAGGGTTGTTTGTCTTTGGAATTATGTTTCCTCATGAGCAACAGTCATTAAATATATTGAAAACTGAGTTTGACAGAGTTTTAATCAATAGGGGAGTTGGCAGGAAGGCTAGCATTAGTTCAGTCATAATCTTACCAAGTGGTATAGCAAGCCCAATGGGCCAATGGTCTTCTGCTGATTCTAATTCTTTTGATCTATGGAACCCTTCAATGATGGCACTGTCTTCCATGTGTATTTAAATCGAGTTTTGCATCTTGAATTCAATCAGTGCACCAGGAAGTTATTAGACTGATAAAAAGTCATCACACAGGAAGTTTATTTTTCCGTCACCTTGTAAAACGCTGCCATACTGCTGCTGTGATTGCCTTTAAGAAGGTTTTCAAGTATCAAAAATTTAATGTGGTTTTTGACAAATGAACAGGTCAATGTAACAGAAGAATCTTGCAAAATATGGCATATACTCCATTAGCAACATATTTTGTCCTATGGTAATGTTTAATGACATAGACACAGGAAAACATTGGCTTTACAGGGATAACATGCAACAAGATTCAGGGATAGTTGAGGGAGCTTTATTGTCCCTGATCTTGTGGATGTTGATGACAGGAATGATGATGATAATGTTTCAGAGAGAGAGAGACATACACAATGGTGGTGAGTTCAACCTGAAGATCACAAATGAGTAGGAAGGTTGAGAAGGCAGGGCCTTCACAGTGACCTCAGCCAATACAGGAATTGCCGGCATCCAAACTAGTCATCCAGCCAACTGAGCTAACTGGCACACAATTGGGTACATCACTGCACACTAAAGTTATTAAGATTCTGTCCAATTCTTTATTCTGTGCTTTATTAGATTGCCTGCGTGCTTAGTGTGGAACATGACATAAAGATGGTCTGAGAACTCTTTACACAGAGTGAAGCTTAAAGAGGTTTTATGTTCTTAGGCAGCTACAAATAGAACATCAGATCGGCAAGATCACAATGAGGACACATTGACCCAGAGCTCCTGTATATTTGAGAAGGCAACATAAGCATAACATTGAAGCATGTGCAGTTAACGCTGCAGCTACTATGTATATCGTGTGTTACATGGATCATTTTTAAAAATCAGTTCTGATGCAAGGATGTACACCTATGTGCTCAGTGACTAAATTTAACAGTTGAATGCTCAGCAGATGTTTTGGTTCTACATAAAAATGGCTTATTGCACAATTAGTGTAATATTTCCAATGGCAACATTTTCAGACATTTGCTGCCACCATGCATTTGAACAGGACATTACTGCTGGTGTATTTAAAGCCACAAGATGCAGCTTCTGCATAGATTGCTTAAGCCATTCAGTATGACATGGACAAACTAGCAAAAAGCTGACAGATTCTTCTTCACAGGAAAATTGATCAGCTGACAGAACCAACTCCTGTGTAGGCAGTGGAAATAAAAGTTCTGGAATTATCCTGACCATTATCCTTCCTTTATGGTCTCTGGGTCAAAATCCTGGAACTCCTTTCTTTACGCAGCACTACATGGACTGCGGTGGCTTAAGGTACAGTCCTGAATGTCCTACTTGGACTGGGGGATCCATGAGGCTCTGTGGGCAATCAGCAGCAGCAGAATCGTACTCCGAGGCCATCTGTAACCTCAAGGCCCAGCATATTCCCCACCTCTACCATCAACCTTGGTTCAGTGAAGAGTACAGGAGGCATGCCAGGACCAGCACTAGGCTTACCTAAAAATGAGATGTCAACCTAGTAAAGCCACAACGTAGGACTACTTGTGGGTCAAACTGTAAACAGCGAGTAATAGACTTAAGCAATTCCACAATCAAAGGATCAGATAAAGTCGTACGACATGGAATCAGATTCGTTAGTCCAACTTGTCTATGCCGACCAGGTGTCCCAAATTAAACTCGTCTCATTTGTCAGCATTTGGCCCTTTTCTCTCGAAATCTTTCCTATTCATGTACTGTCCAAATGTCTTTTAAATGTAGTAACTGTACCTGCATCTACCACTTTCTCTGGCAGTTCATTGTACATACGAACCACCCTTTGTGTGAAAAAGTTGCACCTCAGATCCCCTTTAAATCTTTATCCTTTCACTTTAAAATTATGCTAATTTTGAACTCCCCTATCGAGAGAAAAGACCATTGCTATTCACCTTATCTGTGCCTCTCATGATTTTACAAACCCCCATAAGGACACCCCTCAAACTCCTACGCTCCGTTGAAAATGTCCCAGCCTATGTTTATAACTCAAACCCTCCAGTCCTGGCAACATCCATGCAAAATTGCCTTGTAGCGTTCATGGATATGAAGGTCAGATGGGTTAGTCATGATATGTGTGGGGCTACAGGGTAGGGTGAGGAGGGAGGACATAGCAGTTTTCAGAGCGTTGGCACAGATTTGGTGGGCCGAATATCCTTTACCTGCACAGTAGGAATCCAATGATTCTCTGCTTCCAAATTATCAAGCAATTTATATACTGACTTCAAGTCATTTCCTCACTGTATCAGGTGGTCCTCAACATGGTTTAATGATATGCTCATATTTTAAAAATACTCATCATTCGCCAAATCAATTTACTGAGTGTTGGCCAAGTTACCAGATTGTAGCTCCTTAAATGACTGAGCTTGAGAAATAAATCAGCAATTAGAGATACTTTGTGAGCTGACCAATCTGGTTGTAAGCTAACCTTGGCACAGCCTGTCTGCAGATAGAATCATAGAGATGTACAGCATGGAAACAGACCCTTTGGTCCAACCCGTCTATGCCAACCAGATATCCCAACCCAATCTAGTCCCACCTGCCAGCACCCGGCCCATAACCCTCCAAACCCTTCCTATTCATATACCCATCCAAATGCCTTTTAAATGTTGCAATCGCACTAACCTCCATCACTTCCTCTGGCAGCTCATTCCATACATGCACCACCCTCAGTGTGAAAAAGTTGCCCCCAGGTCTCTTTTATATCTTTCCCCACTCACCCTAAACCTATGCCCTCTAGTTCTGGACTCCCCCACCCCAGGGAAAAGACTTGCCTATTTCCCTATCCATGCCCCTCATAATTTTGTAAACCTCTATAAGGTCACCCCTTAGAGCCTCTGACGCTCCAGGGAAACAGCCCCAGCCTGTTCAGCCTCTCCCTATAGTTCATATCCTCCAACCCCGACAACTTTTTCATGCAAAGATATGGATGCTAGTCAGACAAAATGATGGAGGCAGATACAATTACAACATTTAATAGGCATCTGGATTTGTAGATAAATAGGAAGGGTTTAGAGGGAGATGAGTCAAATGCTGGAAAATGGGATCCATATATTCTGAACACCTAAAAACATTCATGAAGGCGAAGGCTTAAAATTCCCTGAGCAAACTGTCAATCATTTGGCAGAATGCTTCATCACCTGAATTTTCTAACAAATATCAAGAAACAGCTTAGCTGGTGGTGAGAAGGGCACAGCGTGTCAGCTTTTAGATTCATACCAAGACACGCTGTCGTAGTTGTTGATTTGAGATTTTCCTCATGCTGATGGCATGGGGAGGATTGGAGGGTGTGTGAGAGATCCTGTAGAGAAATTCAGTCTTCACTTTCCATAGAAAAACACCATTGCAATCTCAGTTTTAACATGAAGCTCTGTAAGCACAATACTCAAAACATTTATTTCTCAATTTGGACTGAATATGCATATGACCCTTTTGGGGAATGTGCCTCAACAAAATTGAAAACTGATTAAAAAATATAAAAAATTGTTGCCTATTAATGCCAAATTTCAGTGATATCTCAAATTCACAAGAATGAAAAAAGAAGGCATCAATTTACAACCAATGGATACAAAGAACAAAGAACATTACAGCACAGAATCAGGCCCTTCAGTCCTCCAAGCCCGTGCCGATCCGAATCCTTTATCTAAATTAGATTAGATTACTTACAGTGTGGAAACAGGCCCTTCGGCCCAACAAGTCCACACCACCCCGCCGAAGCGTAACCCACCCATACCCCTACATCTACATTTACCCCTTACACTATGGGCAATTTAGCATGGCTAATTCACCTGGCCTGCACATCTTTGGACTGTGGGAGGAAACCGGAGCACCCGGAGGAAACCCACGCAGACACGGGGAGAACGTGCAAACTCCACACAGTCAGTCGCCTGAGGCGGGAATTGAACCCAGGTCTCAGGCGCTGTGAGGCAGCAGTGCTAACCACTGTGCCACTGTGCCGATCTGTATCCCTCTGCTCCCTGCCCATTCATGTACCTATCTAGATACATCCTAAAATGACACTATCATGTCCACCTCGACCACCTCCCCTGGCAACGCTTTCCAGGCACCCACCACTCTCACCGTAAAGAACCTTCCACGCATATCTCGCTTAAACTTTTTTCCTCTCGCCGTGAACTCATGACCCCTTGTAATTGAGCCCCCACCCCACTGAGTGGAAAAAGCTTCTTGCAATCCACCCTGTCGACACCTCTAATTTTGTAGATCTCAATCAGGTCCCCCCCAACCTCTGTCTTTCTAATGAAAATAATTCTAATCTACTCAAACTCTGTTTATAGCTAGCACCCTGCATACCAGGCAACATCCTGGTGAACCTCCTCTGCACCCTCTCCAAAGAATGCACATCCTTTTGGTAATGTGGAGACCAGAACTGTACACAGTATTCCAAATGTGGCCGAACCAAAGTCCAATAGAACTGTAACATGATCTGCCAACTCTTGTACTCAATACCTCATCCGATAAGGGGAAGCATGCCATATGCCTTCTTGACCTCTCTATCGGCCTGTGTTGCCACCTTCAGGATACAATGGACCTGAACACCCAGATCACTCTGTACATCAATTTTCCCTAGGACTTTTCCATTCACTATATAGTTTGTTCTAGAATTGGATCATTGCCTCGCTTTTACACAGGTTGAACTCCATCTGCCATTTCTCCACCCAACTCTTCATTCTATCTATATTCTGCTGAATGTCTGATAGGCTCCTTTACCATCTGCTACTCCACCAAACTTAGTGTCATCTGCAAACTTGCTCATCAGACCATCTATACCTTCCTCCAGATCATTTATGTATATCACAAACAACAGTGGTCCAAACACGGATCCCCATGGAACACCACTGGAGACAGTTCTCTATTTTGAGAAACTCCCTTCCACTACCATTCTGTCTCCTGATGCCCAGCCAGTTCTCTCCCCATCTAGGTAGTACACCCTGGACCCCATGCAACTTCACTTTCTCCATCAATTTAGCATAGGGAACCTTATCAAGTGCCTTAATGGAGTCCATATATATATATGACATCTACAGACCTTCCCTCATCAATCAAGTTTGTCACTTCCCTGCACAAAACCATACTGCCTAACACCGATAAGCCAATTTTCTTCCAAATGTAAACAAATCCTATCCCTCAGTATCTTCTCCAGCAGCTTCCCTACCACTGACATCAGGCTCACTGTCTAAAATTACCTGATTCATCCCTGCTACCTTTCTTAAACAGGAGACAGTATTATAAATTCTCTAGTCCTCTAGGACCTCCCCCATGTTCAAGGATATTGCAAAGATATTTGTTAAGGCCCCAGTTATTTCCTCTCTCACTTCCCTCTGTAACCTGGGATAGACCCCATCTGGACCTGGGGACTTGTCCACTTTAATGTCTTTTAGAATGCCCAAAGCTTCCTCCCTCATTGTGCCGACTTGTCCTGGAGTACTGAAACATCTATCCCTAACCTCAACATCCATCTTGTCCCTCTCCTCGGTGTGAATACGAATGCAAAATACTCATGAATATCTCACCCATTTTCTCTGACTCCATCTATAACTTTCCTCCTTTGTCCTTGAGTGGCCAACCCTTTCTCTAGTTACCCTCTTGTTCCTTACATACAAATAAAAAGCTTTGGGATTTTCCTTAACCCTGAAGGGCTTTTGCCCGAAATGTCGATTTTCCTGCTCCTCAGATGCTGCCTGACCTGCTGTGCTTTTCCAGCACCACTGTCGGACATCTCAGACCGTGTCTTCAGAATCCTTAAGGGGGAGGGTGTGTAGCCAGAAGTCGTGGTGCACATTGGCACCAACGACATAGGTAGGAAGAGGGGTGGGGAGGTCATTCAGGAAGTTAGGCTGGAAGCTAAAAGCTAGGACAGACAGACAGAGTCGTCATCGCTGGGTTGTTGCCGGTGCCACGTGACAGTGAGGCAAGGAATAGGGAGAGAGTGCAGTTGAACACGTGGCTGCAAGGATGGTGTAGGAGGGAGGGCTTCAGGTATTTGGACAATTGGACTGCATTCTGGGGAAGGTGGGACCTGTACAAGCAGGACGGGTTGCACCTGAACCAGAAGGGCACCAATATCCTGGGAGGTAGGTTTGCTAGCACTATTGGGGGGGGGGGGGGGGGGGTTAAACTAATTTAGCAGGGGGATGGGATCTGGACTTGTAGTCCAGCAAGTAGGTTAGCTGTTTTTCAGGATGTCCAAGAATGTAAGGAGGCTGTGGAGAAGGTAGCACTGACAGGGAATACAGACATGGACAGAGAGATGGGCTCAAGTGTGTATACTTCAACGCAAGGAGTATCAGAAATAAGGTGGGTGAACTTAAGGCTTGGGACTACGATGTTGTGGCCATCACGGAAACGTGGATAGAAGAGGGACAGGAATGGTTGTTGGAGGTTCCTGGTTACAGATGTTTCAGTAAGATTGGAGGGGGGGGGGGGGGGGGGGGGGGGGGTGTTGCTAATTAGAAATAGTATAACGGCTGCAGAAAGGCAGTTTGAGGGGGATCTGCCTTTGGAGGTAGTATGGGCTGAAGTCAGAAATAGGAAAGGAGCAGTCACCTTGTTGGGTGTTTACTATAGGCTCCCCAATAGCAGTAGAGATGTGGAGAACCAGATTGGGAAACAGATTTTGGAAAGGTGCAGAAGCCACAGGGTAGTAGTCATGGGCGATTTCAACTTCCCAAATATTGATTGGAAGCTCTTTAGATCAAGTAGATTGGACGGGGCGGTGTTTGTGCAGTGCGTCCATGAAGCTTTTCGAACTCAGTATGTAGATTGTCCGACCAGAGGGGAGGCCATATTGGATTTGGTACTTGGTAACGAACTGGGACAAATGATGGGCTTGTTAGTGGGTGAGCATTTTGGTGATGGTGACCACAATTCTGTGACTTTCATCTTGGTTATGGAGAGAGATAGGTGCGTGCAACAAAGCAGGTTTTACAATTGGGGGAAGGGTAAATACGATGCTGCAAGACAGGATCTGAGGAGCATAAATTGGGAGCATAGGTTGTCAGGGAAGGATGTCGTTGAAATGTGGAACTTTTTCAAGGAACAGATACGACGTGTCCTTGATATGTATGTACCTGTCAGGCAGGAAAGAGATGGTCATGTGAGGGAACCTTGGTTGACGAGGGAGGTTGAATGTCTTCTAAGGAGGAGGAAGGAGGCTTACATAAGGTTGAGAAAACAAGGTTCAGACAGAGCGTTGGAGGGATACAGGATAGCCAGGAGGGAGCTGAAGAAAGGGATTAGGAGAGCTAAGAGAGGGCATGAAAAATCTTTGGCAGGTAGGATCAAGGATAACCCCAAGGCCTTTTATGCGTATGTGAGAAACATGAGAATGACGAGAACGAGGGTAGGTCCGACAAGGACAGTAGTGGGAGAATGTGTATTGAGTTGGAAGAGATAGAAGAGGTCTTGAATGAGTACTTTTCTTCAGTATTTACAAAGGAGTGGGCCTGTATTGATGAAGAGGAGAGTATGAAACGGATTGGTAGCTAGAAGAGATACTGGTTAGGAAGGAAGAGGCGTTGGGCATTTTGAAAAAGTTGAGGATAGACAAGTCCTCCGGGCCTGATGGGATATATCCTAGGATTATGTGGGAAGCAAGAGATGAAATTGTAGAACCGTTGGCAATGATCTTTTTGTCTTCATTGTCAACGGGGTTAGTGCCAGGGGACTGGAGAGTGGCGAATGTTGTGCCCCTGTTCAAAAAAGGGAATAGGGATAACTCCGGAAATTACAGGCCAGTTAGTCTTACTTCGGTGGCAGGCAAAGTAATGGAAAGGGTACTGAGGGAAAGGATTTATGAGTATCTGGAAAGACACTGCTTGATTAGGGACAGCCAGCACGGATTTGTGAGGGGTAGGTCTTACCTTATAAGTCTTATTGAATTCTTTGAGGAGGTGACCAAGCATGTGGATAAGGGTAGAGCAGTGGATGTAGCATACATGGATTTTAGTAAGGCATTTGATAAGGTTCCCCATGGTAGGCTTATGTGGAAAGTCAGGAGGCATGGGATAGTGGGAAGTTTGGCCAGTTGGATAGAGAACTGGCTAACCGGTCGAAGTCAGAGAATGGTGGTAGATGGTAAATATTCAGCCTGGAGCCCAGTTACAAGTGGAGTTCCGCAGGGATCAGTTCTGGGTCCTCTGCTGTTTGTAATTTTTATTAATGACTTGGAAGAGGGAGTCGAAGGGTTGGTCAGTAAATTTGCAGACGATACAAAGATTGGTGGAGTTGTGGATAGCGAGGACGGCTGTTGTCGGCTGCAAAGGGACTTAGATACGATGCAGAGCTGGGCTGAGAAGTGGCAGATGGAGTTCAACTCTGTCAAGAGGTGGCACAGTGGTTAGCACTGCTGCCTCAGTGACAGAGACCTGGGTTCACTTCCCGCCTCAGGCGACTGACTGTGTGGAGTTTGCACGTTCTCCCCGTGTCTGCGTGGGTTTCCTCAGGGTGCTCCGGTTTCCTCCCACAGTCCAAAGATGTGCAGGTCAGGTGAATTGGCCATGCTAAATTGCCCGTAGTGTTAGGTAAGGGGTAAATGTAGGGTTATGGATGGGTTGCGCTTCGGCGGGGTGGTGTGGACTTGTTGGGTCGAAGAGCCTGTTTCCACACTGTAAGTAATCTAATCAAAAAAAAAGTGTGAGGCTGTCCATTTTGGAAGGACAAATAAGAATGCGGAATACAGGGTTAACAGTCGTGTTCTTAGTAAGGTGGAGGAGCAGTGGGATCTTGGGGTCTATGTTCATAGATCTTTGAAAGTTGCCACTCAGGTGGATAGAGCTTGCAAGGCGGCCTATGGTGTATTAGCGTTCATTAGCAGAGGGATTGAATTCAAGAGTCGTGAGGTGATGTTGTAGCTGTATAGGACCTTGGTAAGGCCACATTTGGAGTACTGTGTGCAGTTCTGGTCGCCGCATTTTAGGAAAGACGTGGAAGCTTTGGCGAGGGTGTAGAGGAGATTTACGAGGATGTTGCCTGGAATGGAGAATAGGTCGTACGAGAATAGGTTGAGAGTGCTAGGCCTTTTCTCATTGGAACGGCGAAGGATGAGGGGTGATTTGATAGAAGTTTATAAGATGATCAGGGGAATAGACAGTCAGAGACTTTTACCCCGGGTACAACAGTGTTACAAGGGGACATAAATTTAAGGTGAAGGGTGGAAGGTATGGGGGGATGTCAGGGGTAGGTTCTTTACCCAGAGAGTGGTGGGGGCATGGAATGCGCTGCCTGTGGGAGTGGCAGAGGCAGAAGCATTGGTAACCTTTAAGCGGCAATTAGATAGATACATGGATAGGTGCTTAAGCTAGGACAAATGTTCAGCACAACATCGTGGGCCGAAGGGCCTGTTCTATGCTGTATTGTTCTATGTTCACTCTAATCTAGATTCCGATTTCCAGCATCTGCAGTCCTCACTTTTGCCTAAAGATATTTCATGACCCCTCTTAATTCTTCATTTCAGATTGGTCCTACTTTCCCAATATTCTTCCAAAGCTTTATTTGGTTTCAGTCACCTAGACCTTGTGTATGCTGTCTTTTTCCTCTTAGCTAGTCTCTCAACTTTCACCTGTCATCCATGGTTCCGTATTCTTGCCATTTCTATCCCTCATTTTCACAGGGACATGTCTGCCTGCACTTTGATCACCCTCTCTTTCAAAGCTTCCCACATATCAAATGTGAATTTACCCTCAAACAGCTGCTCCCAATCCACATTCCACAGCTCTTGCCAAGTTTTGCTATAGTTGGCCTTCCCCAATTTAGCACTCTTCCTTTACGACCACTCGTCTTTGTCCACAAGTATTCTAAAACTTACCCCAAATTACTAATCCCAAATGAATCCCCTCCTGAAACTTCAACCACCTGGCTGCACTCACTCCCCAACACCAACTCCAGTTTAGCCCCTTCCTGAGTTGGACTATTTACGTACTGCTCTAGAAAACCCTCCTGGATGCTCATTACAAAGTCTGCTCCATATCGACCTCTAACACTAAGTGAATCCCAGTCAATGTTGGGAAAATTAAAATCTCTATCACCAACACCCTGGTGCTCCTACATCTTTCTAAAATCTCTAAATATTTGTACCTCAATCTCATGTTTGCTGTTGGGAGGCCTGTAGTACAGCCCCAACATTGTTACCACATTCTTCCTATTTCTGAGCTCTGCCCATATTGCCTCATTGCTAGAGTCCTCCACAGTGCCCTTCTTCAGCACAGCTGTGATATCCTCTCTGACCAGTAATGCAACTCCTCCACCCCTTTTACCTCCCTCTCTCCCACCTGAAGCATCGAAATCCTGGGATATTTAGCTGCCAATCATGCCCTTCCCTCAACCAAGTCTCAGTAATAGCAATAATATCATATTCCTAGGTACTAATCCAAGCCCTAAGTTCATCTGCCTTATCTACTAAACTTCTCGCATTGAAACAAATGCACCTCAAACACCCTTTGCGTTCATCATCTGCTCCCTGCTTACTCTTCTCCTTCGTCATGCTGACTTCATTATCTAGTTCCTTACAGGTTTTAGTTACTACCTCCTTACTGTCAACTAACCTCCTCATTTGGTTCCCACCCCACTGCCACATTAGTTTAAACCCTCTCCAACAGTGTTAGAAAAAAGCAACCCCTATGACAGTGGTTCCAGTCCCGCCCAGGTGTAGACCGTCCGATTTGTAATAGTCCTACCTCCCCAGCACCAGTCCCAATATCCCAAAAATCTGAACCCTTCCCACCCGCACCATTGCTCAAACCACATTCATCCTGCCTATTCTATCATTTCTACTCTAACTAGCATGTGGCACTGGTAACAATCATGAGGTTACTACAAATCACATGCAAAATTGGAAAAATACAATCCTACATAACCATAAAATAAGGTAGAGCACAAACATTTTGTTCACATGCTGGATTTTCGTCTGTGGAAGGTGTTCTGTGGGGTTTGTGGTAAAATAGGAAGCAATCTCCCACAGAAGATATCTGAATCAGGATAAGGGGCATGCAACTGCACAGCAGCTTCCACAGCACAATATTATTTTTAATGTTATTCAAACTACAAATTGATATTTGTCAAAATATTCATGCATGGGTTTGTTGTTATACTTAACCTCCCAATATTAAAAAGACACAAATTCTCATTTAGTGTCAGAGTTCTGAAGGCTGTGCCTAACTGAGGCCAGATAGACTTTCCTTGAACAGAAAACAAAATACTCCAAATTGCACAAAACCTGAAATGTCAAAAAGAGCACTGAAAGTTTGGTGACTAAAATAGATGAAAACTTTAAACCGAAGTCCTCAAACTGAGCGAGGACACTGACCTATCAAATGCTATTGAAAAAAAAGACATTTTAAGTAAGCTTACTTATCAGCATTTAATGGTAATTTACGATTCACAGAAAAGCATGAATGTAGCTTGAAACTATATTTAATCCAGCAATGTAAAGTTAACTGTGAACCTCCTTGGACTGAACAAGTCTGCAAGGGCAGATTTCTCAAAATAATATGGGAAAGATCACCCTTTGAAATTTGATATTTAACACTCCCAACAGGAATATTGTAAACATCAGTCTATTGTGCAAAATATAAAAGTCAGTAACATCAACGCTCTGACTAGTATAAAAAGTCTGGAGGCTCACTTATTTGACCACCTATCTCATCTGTGCTTGCTGGTGCCAGAGATTCAGTTGCTTTCAATCACTTGAAAACAGAGATGGAATATCCTATCTAACTACACTTTCATCTTCTTTGGGCTGCTCTCTGACTCATCAGCAATGACATTCTTCCCTGCTTTCCTCTTCTTCAGCCCTTTCATTTTTCTTGTCTGCAGTTTACTAAGGTCCTGCTTCTCCATATGGATTCGACCATATGTTGTCCCAAATACATCTTGGGAAATATTCTTCTTCTTCTTCGCCTGAAATGAGAGGATTATAAACTGAATCAATAAAACTGTTTCTTTCCACAAGAATCTTAAATCTCATTGAGGTTGAAATTAAAAAAAAAATCAAATGCATTCACCCATTATCTGCAATTTTAACAGATGGTGAAACAAAGATTAACAGTTAAAATATAGTAGATTATAGTCTTAAATTAACAGATAAGCCCTTTAGAGCTGAGTGCTGTAGAACTACAGATTCCAATTAATCCTCTCCAAAGCAGTTTGAGATGGACAATAGGTGTTGGCCTAGCCAGTGACACCCACATCCCATGAATGAATTATAAAAACCTTCTTGCTCTTTCCTGAAGGATATATTTTTACTTGAGCTGCCATTCTCAAAGCATGCATTACAAGTGACTATTCTTCATAAATCGTAACACCCAACACCAAAGCCTCATTTTGTCCTCAAAGTAGGTTCTGACAAAGTAAGTGTGACCATTCCAAGTGCCATGACAGAAATCTTTGTTGGGTCCAGTGCTGAATATTTGATGTAATTTTAAATTGCCTTGTGACCTTATGTTAAGCTGTGATTGTCAAGTGGTTAATATCTGGAATCTAAATTCAATGGGTTTCCCCAAAGAGGGTCAAACTCTGGTCAGAGAATATATGTCAAAAGACTTGTGCCACATCAGCCAAATGTTTGCAGCATTTGAGTCGAGATGTTTGATGGGTTCAAGTCCAACTCCAAGACTTGAGCACAAAATTCAAAGGTCTGTTTCCATGCTGTACATCTCCATGAGTGTCATTCAAAAGTACCTCTGTTATTGTTAAGTGCGTTGAGCATCCAATGGCCATAAAAGGATTCACATGATTGTAAATCTTTCTTCATCAACTTAGTCCATTTTACAGGGGGTGCAACTTTAACTTGAAAGACTAATTAAGCAAAGATGGTAATATCTTGGATTTACTCATTTCCTTCTCACACCCACTTTGAAGGCAACATCTCCAATAATCTCTAAGCAAATCAACTCAGTCAAAATCCTGCATCCAGCTGTCTTGAACGCCACAACACTGTACATTCCACCACCTCCTGGCCATAGCCAAGTACACAAGAATTAACAAGCAGATTCCCTAAACCTACTTTGCAATTTTTTCATGGTCTCAAAATACCTCAGTGATTTCCTATCCATACCCTTCCTCCTTGTATGCAATGCTTTCATTGGTCATGGCTGAAAATGTGTTGCTGGAAAAGCGCAGCAGATCAGACAGCATCCAAGGAACAGGAGAATCGACGTATTCTCCTGTTCCTTGGATGCTGCCTGACCTGCTGCGCTTTTCCAGCAACACATTTTCAGCTCTGATCTCCAGCATCTGCAGTCCTCACTTTCTCCTCGAAGATTTCATTGGGCTTGGTTTTGCAGATTAGGTAAGGATAGCAGATTTCCTTCCCTGAAGGACATCAGTAAATCAGATGGGTTTCAATGATGATCGACAACAGCATCATAGTCACCATTACTGACAGAAGCTTTCAATTCCTTGAGATGCTGTGATGGGTGGGATCTGAACCTGTGGTGCCAGACTATAGCCTAGGCTTCTGGATTACTAGTCCATTGACAATACATTATGTCATTATCTCCCTGTTTACAAGTCAATCTCCATTCCAACAAAAGCAGCTGCACTATTGGTCATCCTTCAGGGCAACAAGAGTCATTCATGCAGTGTGGGAATGCATTCACTTGTAGGCCAGACTGGGCCTGCTCCCCCAACTACATTAGTGAACCTTTTGGGTTACCCTTGGCACTCAAATACTCCTCATAATTGATTTCTACAACAGAAGTCAGTCCACAAAAAATGGACTAACTAAATTCACATTCCTTAAATGGCACTGGCTGTACAGCCCTGGATTCTTAGGCCAGGATCATACAGGTGTTACAGTGCATACACAGAAAAAAAAAAATCACTTGTTAACTATTTTACCAAGCATTCGCTATTGATCTTAGTTATCCTTTCATAGTTGTGAATGGGTCTTCTGAACATCTATGTTAAAAATCTTGTGACTGTATAATATGATATTACAGAGATCCTAGGCTTAATAAGATCAGCTTTACTTATAACAGCTCAAACAAGACCAGCAAATACAAATCCTTGAGGAATGCAATGTCATGACTAATTCAATCACAAGCAATCCAATTTTACAGATCATACAAAGTTCCTTAACAGTTGTATGAAGTTTGAAAACTTGAAAAATTCGATACTATCCTGCAACCTGAACTCAAGTATTTGTTGACTAATTTTACCTTAAGAGCTTTTGGCTGTTTAAGAGACTTTTTGTAGAGGTCATCAGATGCAAAGTGTGTTCTCCTTAGTATAAAATTAAAGGAAGGCCCCATTTCTTCAAGTTCTATCCTGGGTATTCTGCAGCCAGATTTCTTCAGCAATACCCTGTGAGTAAGGCAGATCTTCATTAGTCAAGATCCACATTAGTTGCAAGATCAAGAAGCACTAAGCAGATACAATGCTAAGATAAATATTGAGATCTGTTCCAATTGTAGATTCCCCCAGTCAACCAGTCAAATGACAGGATAAATGCATTCTGCAAAGACTGAACAGGAAACCCAATGTCATATTCATACCAATTTTTTGTCATTACGGACAAGAGAAATAGACCTCACCACCTGTAGTTTGCACAAAGCGTCTAGAAGTCAACTTCAATCAAGAACAATGTAGGACTCTGGAGCCTATGCTACTCAAAGGATATGGCTGATCTGGCTTTGTTCTCAAATCCACTTTTCTACCTACCCCCACAACCCTGGAGGCCACTGCCGATCAAAAATCTACCTAAGTTAGCCTTGAACAAATTCAAAGACAGACAATTTAAGGATCAATCCTAGGGTCTCTACTATTTACAAGGAGAAAATGAGGACTGCAGATGCTGGCAATCAGAGTTGAAGAGTGTGGTGCAGGTCAGGCAGCATCCATTGAGCAGGAAAATAGATTTTTTTTGGGGGGGTGGTAGCTGGGAATGCAATAGGCAGGTGAAGGTGGGGTGAAAGTAATAGGTCAGAGAGGAGGGTGGAGCAGATAGATGGGAAGGAAAATGGACAGGTAGGACAGTTCAAGAGGGCAGTGCCAAGTTGAAAGGTTGGGACTAGGACAAGGTGTGGGGAGGGGAAATGGAGAAACTAGTGAAATTCACATTGAGCCCATGTGGTTCAAGGATCCCAAGGTGGAAGATGAGACTTTCTTCCTCCAGGCATCGGGTGGTTAGGGTTTGGCAATGGAGGTGGCCCAGGACCTGCATGTCCTCGTGTTAGGTTCTTTTTCCTGAGATTGTTACACACTTGATGCAACTGCAATACGCCAACTTCTGTGAACAGCCAAAATTTATTAAGTACAAGCTTTTGGAGGAGCCCTTAACACTCTTCGCGGATTGCAAGTTATTTCAAGAGACCTCTGTGAACAAAGAAACAGTCCTCCCTTTTACACCACCATCGGTAACGCCCACAAGACAACTCCCAGCCACTCCCCCATAGTCACATGCCACTCAAGACACAATGCAGTGATTTGATTATTTCCAGAAACAATGTGATTAGATCATTCCTTAACTGCAGGATCTGATATAAATTGTTTATTAACGGCAGAACTTAAAAATAGGGAAGTCTTGTTATACTGTAGAGGATTGGTAGGGCATACCTGGAGTACTGTGTTCAACTGTGACCCCCATAGTTAAAGAAAGATACACAGCATCGCAGAGTGTTCAAGAGATGCATGAGGGTGATTCCTGACATTAAGGGTTTAACTCATCAAGACTGGCCAAACAGGTTAGGTCTTTATAAGAGTTAGAAGAACGAGGAGTGATCTTATTGAAACATCAAAATTTCTAAGGTTTAACGGGGTGGATGTTGAGAAAATATTTCCACTAGTGGGAGAATCATAAACCAGGGGATATGATTCCAGAATAAGGAGACACTTATTTAAAATCGAGATATGAAGGCATGTGACTAAGTCAAAAGACAACTAACACTAAGCATGCACCCAGTTATTGCTCAGCTTAAAGATAGATCTAGCCTTAAAGAATCAGGACCGTTAAATACCATTTTTTAACCATAAATAGGAATCGTAATGCAGACAACTCACTTATAGCTTCGCATGAAGATCTTTCCAGCAAAAGCCGTGAAATGTAGAACAATTTCCAGGCCAGCTAAACGAATTTTCGGTACTGTGGGCCCTCGAAAGAAATCTATGAAGTGTATTGAAAGTTCGATGATCAAGAAGTACCCAAGAGAAATGTTAAACTGCATCAGATTAAGAAAGAATATCTGTATATGTAGAATAGAAAGCTCAAATAAATAGTTACTTAATTGCTTACGTTGGTTGAAATATATGATGTCTAGCTTTAGCTGGCAACATCAGTATAGCATCAGCAAGTTCTGAATACATTTCATATGCCTTTCTTCATTTACTTATACCCAACGTATCCACCCTGCCTCTAAATTACACAAAACTCTGCAGCCACAGGCGGGAACATTGATTACTTGTTTCCCACATCAGACTGCCAATCAAAACATACAAATTAAACTTTCCGATTTTCGCTCCCTGTAAGGATGTAAACAGTCATTTCCTCAATGGATGCTAACACTTCGACATGAGGCAGAATCTAATATTCGACTCCACATCCAAACGCTCAAAGGCATAGGAAGCTGGTCTACGAACCTATTGAACCTGAAAAATGATCCTTTAAATGTACACATTACCTGGTAAGTAGAAAACAACAGGGTATACACTGGAACAGCCATTAATTTGGTATTTCTCACATTCCCGTGACATTTTGAAACACAAAGCCAGTTAATTACTTGAGTCACAGTCAGCATTATGGAGGAAACTTACCAATAAAAAGATTTTTTACCCTTTTAAGATCATTATCAATTTCAAAGGCATCTCCTGCAAAAATCAACATAGGCTTGGATCCTTCTGCAGATTTGCTGTTCTGGAAAAGAACAGAAAGTCAAAGATTAGTTAAACGCATTTCTGAGGTTTTTAAGTAATTCATGGGATTTGGGCTTTGTTGACTGGGCCAGCATTTCTTATTAATTCAAAGTTTGTGAGAAGATCTGTAGCTCAGGTGCTCGTTGTTGTGGTTCTGTTTGCTGAGCTGGGAATTTGTGTTGCAGACGTTTCGTCCCCTGTCTAGGTGACATCCTCAGTGCTTGGGAGCCTCCTGTGAAGTGCTTCTGTGATGTTTCGTCCAACATTTATAGTGGTTTGTCTCTGCCGCTTCCGGTTGTCAGTTCCAGCTGTCCACTGTAGTGGCCGGTATATTGGGTCCAGGTCGATGTGTCTGTTGATAGAGTCTGTGGATGAATGCCATGCCTCTAGGAATTCCCTGGCTGTTCTCTGTTTGGCTTGTCCTATAATAGTAGTGCTGTCCAAGTCGAACTTATGTTGCTCGTCATCCATGTGTGTGGCTTTTAAGGATAGCTGGTCGTGTCTTTTTGTGGCTAGTTGGTGTTCATAGACACGGATCGTCAGCTGTCTTCCTGTTTGTCCTATGCAGTGTTTTGTGCAGTCCTTGCATGGGATTTTGTATACTACGTTGATTTTGCTCATGCTGGGTATCGGATCCTTTGTTCTGGTGAGTTGTTGTCTGAGAGTGGCTGTTGGTTTCTGTGCTGAGTCCTAGTGGTCGTAGTAGTCTGGCTGTCAGTTCAGAAACGTTCTTGATGTATGGTAACGTGGCTAGTCCTTTGGGTTGTGGCATATCCTCATTATGTTGTCTTTCCCTTAGGCATCTGTTGATGAAATTGCGGGGTTATCCGTTTCTGGCGAATAGAGGTGTTCTTCTTCCTCTTTTTGCAGTTCTGGTGTACTGCAGTGTGTTGTGGCCCTTTTGAAGTGTCTTGATGCAACTTCGTTTGGGTGTGTTGGGGTAGTTGCTTTCATAGTTCAGGACTTGGTCTGTGTGTGTGGCTTTCCTGTATACTTTTGTGGTGAATTCTCCGTTTGGTGTTCTCTGTACCATCATGTATAGGAATGGGAGTTGGTTGTCCTTTTCTTCCTCTCTAGTGAACCTGATTCCTGAGTGTGGCGTTGATGATCCGGTGTGTTTTTTCTATTTCTGTGTTTTTAATGATTACAAACATGTCATTTACATATCTGACCCAGAGTTTGGGTTGAATTTGCAGTAAGACTGTTTGTTCTAACCTTTGCATTACTGCTTCTGCTATGAGTAGAGATGGGTGAGCCCATGGGTGTACTGTTGATTTGTTCATATATTTGGTTGTTGAATGTGAAGTGTGTTGTGAGGCACAGGTCCAGTAGTTTGAGTATGCAGTCTTTGTTGATAGGTTCCCCGTCTTGTTGTTTGTTCTATATGTCCAGCAGGTTGGCCATTGTTTCTCTGGCTAGGGTTTTGTCGATAGAGGTGAACAGTGCCGTTACACCAGCATTCATCCACAGATTCTATCAATAAACACATCGACCTGGACCCAATATACTGGCCATTGCAGCGGATAGCTGGAACTGACAACCGGAAGCGGCAGAGACAAACTATAAATGCCGGAGGAAACATCACAGAAGCGCTTCATAGGAGGCTCCCAAGCACTGAGGATGTCACCTAGACAGGGGATGAAACATCTGCAACACAAATTCCCAGCTCGGCGAACAGAACCACAACAACTTCTTATTAATCCTTAGCAGCCCTTAAAGTGCTAGGGTACTACCTTTTTGAACTGCTGCACTTCATTTGGTGTTGATCTACTTTCAGGAGAGAGTTGCAGGATTTTGACCTAGCAGCACTGAAGCTAACAGTGAAAGCTTTCAAAGCCAGCTTTAAGAGTGGCTTGGAGAGGAATTTGTAGGTGGTGGTGTTCCCATGATCTGCTGCCTTTGTCCTAGTAGGTGGTAATGGCAGTGGTTGTGGAAGGTTGTATTTAAAAAAAAAGTAGCAAGTTTCTGCAGTACAACTTGTAGATAGTACATGCTGCAGCTACTGAGCATTTGTGATGGAATGAGTGAAGAGGTGCAAATCAAATGAGTTGTCACAGAATCATTCACTGCAGGAGACCGACACTTGGCCCACTGTACTTGCACTGGTTCTTCAAAGATGCCCTCATGCCAATCTCCAGCTTTCTCCCCATACCCTATCCAAATAATCACCCAATAAACATCTTGCCTCAAATGAATATGCCTCCATCACATTTCCAGTCATGTATTCAATACCCTAACTACTTGTTGTGTGAAAAGTGTTTTTTTTTAAAACCATCATCCTTGCTTCTTTTCCATATCACTTTGAATACATGCCTTCTTATTTTTATTCCTTCAAAGGGTGGGGATAACTTCTACCCACCTCCTCTATCCAGTCTGCTCATTATTATCAAAACCTTTGTCAAATCTCTTCTCAGTCGCCTTCTCTCTAAGAAGAACAGTCCCAACTTGTTCAAACTATTCTCCTATTTGAAGTCTCCCATTCTTGGAACAATTGTTGAAAAGTCACTTTGCCCTAGATGGTGTCAAGCATCAGTGTTTTTGGAACTGCATACATCCAGGTAAGTGGGGTGTAATTCATCATATCCCTGATTTGTGCCTGTTAGATGTTGGATAGGCAATGAGTCATTCGCTGCAGGCTTCCTGGCCTCTGACCTACTCTTGTAGCCATAGAATTTATGTGGTTCGGCCAGTCCAGTTCCTGGTCAATGGTAAGCTCTCCCATGGATGTTGATAATCAGGGATTCAGCAGTTGCAATGTAACTGAATATTAAGGAGCAATGGTTAGAATCTGTACTGTTGGGCATGGTCATTGCCTGGCAGTCATGTGGCCCAAGTTTTGTTTCTCACTGAAGGCCAATATTGCTATTGTCTTGCTGTATTTGGACATCGGTTGCTTCAATGTCTGGCCAGTTGCAAAAATGTTGATCATAGTGCAAAGATCCCTACTTCAGGCCTTATGATGGCAGGAAGGTCAATGATGAAACAGGTGTAGATGTTTGGGCCTTGGACACCCCATAATCAAGTCCTGCACAGATTTCTTGGAGCTGTCATGCTTGAACCAGGTCTGTGATGATGTCAGGGGTTGAGACTTCCTGGAACCCAAACTGAGCATGAGTGAGCAGGTTATTGCTTCAATTAGTGCTTCAAAATTCAAATTCTCACATTTCTGAGAATGGATTACCTTAAAATCTCTCAAACTTTCAAACTTTTCAATTCCAAGCTCAACCATATCCAGGACATGGTAATCAAACATACGGCCTGCAGGAGAACAATGAATTAATAACAGGAATACTTCATTGCACTTAGACTCCCATATCTCATTTTATCAAAAACTGTACACCAACATATTATACATAATAACATTCTCCTGCAATTTTTAAAACATTCATTCACGGGATGAGGACATGGTTGACTAGGTATTTATTGCTGAAGCCTAATTACCAAGAGGGCATTTAAGAATCAACCACATTGCTGAGAGTCTGGAGTCACATGTAGGCCAGACCAGGTAAGGATGGCAGTTTCTTTCCCTAAAGGGCATTTGGGAACCACGAGTTTTTTTTTGACAATTGGCAATGGCTTCTTGGTCATCACTAGATTCTTAAGTCGAGATTTTTACTGTATTCAAATAACACCCTCAGCCATGGTGGGATTCAACCAGGTCTGTGATGATGTCAGGGGTTAAGACTTCCTGGAACCCAAACTGAGCATGGTACCCCCTGGGTACCCAGATCATTACCTGGGCCTCTGGATTATCCAGCGATAATACTAGACTATTGCCCCCTCCTGTTAACAAATAATAAACAGAGTGCAATCCAGCCAAGAACATCTAGCCTATAAGGTTATATGGGTGATTTGCTGAACTTTGCCTAAATTGAACAAGCCAGTAATAAAACCTTACACTAAAACAATATGTCAATTTTGTCTCAACAATGCTTTCTCTTAAAATACATGAATGCGAGGTGAGTCATTGATTTTGAAATGCTGAGTATCAAGAGTGTCTTGGCTCTGAAACAGAATCACGATGTTTAGCTGTCAAAGTGGCCTGTCTCTAAGAATCTGCTCTGAAGTACACAAATCCAGACAATCACAGAGGTAGTGATTAACTATAAAGATAAGGTGGCATTTGTTATGTTTCATACATGCATTTCAATAATTATATTTTTAAATGTACTACCTGGTATTACAGATATTAGACTTTTTTTTATAAATCTGTTTTCCAGAATGGCAACATATCTCTGCAATCTTACCTATTATCAAGTTGTGCGGTCGCTTCTTATTGTGAGAACCAAACATAAATAAAGAACAGTCAGACTTCTTTGAAAAAAATTCCTGTTAACACAGAAGGAATTTGGAGAAAGCAGATGGTTACAAATATCATCTCAAAAACTGAAAGCATATAATACTGTAGCCCCTTTGAAGTTCTTCAACATTTTTTTCAAGCCTTGCCTGCAGGTAGTGGCAATTTTAACTTTGTTTCACGTACTGCACATTTGTGGAGGAAGGGGAGCTTGAAGTTAATAGTAGATTATTTGCAGCCTCTTTAAGAGGCCAGGATCTCTGAACATTTTTAGCAGTCAGATCGCTAAAAACAGATCACTACGCTGGGTCCATCAGTAAATGTATTTTCTGAAGTCATACTGAATCACGTAGAACAGAGGATCTGTGCAGCAATAACCCATCTAAGCTGAATGAGTTGATCGCAAATTGGACAATAATCATTCTCAAACCATGGGTGGCACGGTGGTTAGTACTGCTGCTTCATAGCGCCAGAGACCCGGGTTCAATTCCCGCCTCAGGCGACTGTGTGGAGTTTGCACATTCTCCCCGTGTCTGCGTGGGTTTCCTCCGGGTGCTCCGGTTTCCTCCCACAATCCAAAAATGTGCAGGTTAGGTGAATTAGCCATGCTAAATTGCCCGTAGTGTTGTTAGGTGTAGGGGAATGAGTCTGGGTGGGTTGCGCTTCGGCAGGTCGGTGTGGACTTGTTGGCCCGAAGGGCCTGTTTCCACACTATAAATAATCTAAACAACTGCAGGACCAGCTTGGATTGATGGTCGATTGCACTCAGCTCTACCCTACATTCACGTTTGATTTTATTTTGGGTCTACCACTGTTCATTTGACTGCCTATTCAACATATTACAAAGATCAAAAACATGGGCTTGCTATGTCAGACACTTGGTAGTAACATGAAGTCGCCATAGTCCTACCAGACCATGGATTGCTCTCTCATTAGACGGAGCAACAACTAGTGATGATTTAACACGATGGTCACCGTGTCTCAGACGAGAGGAGAGAATGAAAAGGAGAGCCCTTCAAGAATCTGTTCTCTTGACATTAACTTCACTGCCAACCATAGACTCTCAATAAGGGTAAATAAAGCCAAACAAACCTTGCCATTTGTTCCCTAAGTCTGAATTTGAGAACATTGGCACCAGCACAATCTTGATCACTTGTTAATCTCCAGGTGAGTGTACTGAAATTAGATTTATTTCAAAAAGCAACAGGGTGTTTTATATACATTCCCTTTTAAGCACAATAAAATCCTGACAGAATATACAGATACGGCATCTCAAAAATGCTCAATGAAACTCAATTATTGTGTCCACAGAAAAAGAAGAAAAAATATCCAAGTTAAATTAAGTTGGAGGCTGTAATAATTAAATGTTAGTTGTAACAATCTGACTACTCACCACCGATGTTTGATCTTCAAAGGGTCGAGTAATATTTTTCCTGGTTAAAAATAAATTGGATTTAGGAAGAAAAGACTTTACAAATTTCTTTTAAAATTATTCTTAAGAACAGAAGTATGCTATTCTGCCCCTCAAGCCTGCTCTACTATTCAGTGAGATCATGGCTGATCTGTGATCTAATTCCATATACCGGTCTTTGGTTCATTTCCCTTAATACCCTTCCTCAACATGAATGTAGCTATCTCAGATTTAAAACTAACAACTGATCCAGCATCCACTGCTGTTTACGAAAGAGAATGCCAAACATCTCCATCCTTTGTGAGCAGTAGTGCTTCCTAACATCTCTCCTGAACAATCTGGGCATAATCCTCATCTATCTTTTCCTGTTAACATCTTGAAGACCTCAAGTTGATTACCCCTCAACCTTCTGAATTCCATAGAAAACAGTCCCAATTTGGATAATCTTGCTTCGTAACATAATCCCTGAAGCCCAGTATCAGTCATGTAAACCTATATTGCACTCCCTCCAAGACCAATCTCTCGTTCATAAGATGTAGTACCCAAATCTGCTTAATATAACTCTAAGTGGGGTCTAACCAGGGCCTTGTATAACTGTGCTCTTATACTCCATCCCTCTGGATATAAAGGCCACATTCCATTGGCTTCCTTGATTACTTTTTGCACCCATTTGTGACATTTTAACAATCTAGGCACCTAAACCCTGAAGTCTCTTTGGATACCTACTGGTTTTAAATACTTACCAACTACAAAGTGCCCTGATCAATCCTTTTTTGATTAAAAAAAATAATCTGACACCTGCTTACATTGAAATCGATCTGCACAGTTTTGCCCATTCTCTCATCCATGAATACCCCTCTGTAAGTCTTTTTTTTTCAATGCTATGGATGAGGGCAGCATTGATTGCCCATTCCTAATTGTCCAGAGACATTGCTGTTGGTCTGGAAGAACATATAGATTAGGATAACAGTTTCTTTCCCTAAAGGACGTTAGTAACCAGATGCTTTTCGTTTTACAATTGACGTCATTAGATTCATAATGCCAGAATTTATTGACCACAAATTCCACCACCTGCTGTGGCAGGATTTAAAGCCAAGTCCCAAGAACATTGCCAGGGGCTGTGGATGAACAATCCAGCCATTATACCACTACGCCATCTACAACATCCCCAAATTGCATCGTCGGCAAATTTGAATATATGACTTTCTCTCCTATCTTCCAAGTCATTAATAAATAGTGAACAATTGAGGCCCTGTGGGACTCCATTGGTCACATCCTGGCAATTTTACATTATCTTTACTTTTTGTCACCAGACATATCAGTAATTTGCTCTCAATTCCATGGGCTTCCACTTTAGTTAACAGTCTCTCATGTGGGACTTTATCAAATGCCTCTGGAAGTCCATGCAAACAACATCCAGAGATATTTCTCAGGTCAGTAACTCTTCAAAAACATTCAATGAGATTTGTCAGGCATGGCTTACCTATCATGAATTCCTGATTAACTGAAAATTTTCAAGGTGTTCAGTTACCACGGTTGTTGATTAAAGACTCCAACAATTTTCCCTCCTCAGATTTTAGGCTAAATGCTCTGTAATTCCCTGGTTTTCCCCTTTCACCCTTCTTAAAAAGCAGAGGTACAAGTGAATTTTCCAATGCAGAGGTACAAGTGAATTTCCCATCTCATTAAAGTCAGCCTTATCTGAATTTAAAACTGAATTTTATAGCTGATTCATGCTTTATTCTTTCAAATGCTAGATTGAACTTGATCATGCTGCGATCACTATTTGAGAAATGTTCACACCCATTTAAGCTACTAATTAAAACAGGCTCATTATTAAATCCAAGTCTGACGGGTGCATGTTGCTTCTCCCAATTTATGGAGAAGTTAAAATTCTCCGTTAATACTGGCTTTGCTACACACTTGCCTAAATTCTGCATTTATACCATCTGGAACTTCAATTGCTACCAAGGTTCTATACACAACACCTATTACAGTTTTAGTTCTTTTACTGTTTCCTCAGTTCTACCCATATGAACCCCCCCCCCGCCCGAATACTTCCCAGCATCATATCCTCTCTCATCATTGAAGTAGTTTTGTTTCTAATCAGTAAAGCTACTTCACCTCCTCTGTCATTTTCCCTATCCATCCTGTAAACCTTATAACCTGTTAGCCCCCAGCCACAACCATGCTGCAGCCATGGCTCAATAATGGCTATTATATCATAATCTCCAATTTAAATTTGTGCCTGCAGTACATTTCAATTCTTATTGAACTCTTATTTGGGCCATACACTCTAACCTGTCCTTCAGCACTGACACTAAATGCACCTGCTAATAATTTCTCTCTTCTCGTTTAATTAATACACTTTCTATGGTTCTTCCATTACCCACTATGTCTGTGGTAGGATTCCTGACTGTCTCTTTATTCTGTGATAAATAATTTGATTTTGAAACAATATTTTAGCCTTCCCCAAGCCCTCCCCACATTCACTCGTTTTAGATCCTTGTGTCCACACTATTTAGCCTTTCCACTAGCACGTTGGCTCTAGATCAGTTCAGTTGCTTCCTGTCCTAATACTGATGCTAGTGCCCAACAAAATGGAATCCCTCTTTTCTGCGCCACTCCTTTCGCTATGTATTTAGTCTCTAATTTTCCTATTTCAAAACCAACTTGCTCACGGCCTGGGTAATAACCCAGACTTATAACCCATGAGGTCCTGTTCTTCAATGCTATTCCTAATTACTGATATTTCCCAAACAGGATCTCTTGCCCATGTTGGTGGTCCCAACATGGACCACAACAACTGGATCATCCTCCTCCTCCTCCTCCAATAACCTTTCACGCCAGTTTGAGATTCATGCAGCAGAAAACAGACCCTTCAGTCTAACTAGTCCATGCTGACCATGTTCCCAAACTAGTCCCACTTGCCAGTGTTTTGCCTGTATCCCTCGAAACCTCGCATATTCATTTACTTATCCAAATATCTGAAATGTAACTTCCACTGGCAGTTTATTTAATATGCTAACCACTCTCTATGCCCCTCATGTTCGTTTTGAAACTTTCACTTCTCATCTTAAAAATACACCCCCTAGTTTGGAATTCTCCTAACCTAGGGAAAAGACCCTTCTTTTCACCTTATAAGGAGTTCATAACTCCTTGAAAGTTGGAGTTGCAGATAGATTGGATAATGAAGAAAGCATTTTGTATGCTTTCCTTTATTTGTCAGAGAATTGAGTACAGGAGTTAGGAAGTCATGTTGCAGCTGTACAGAATATTGGTTAGGCCACTGTTGGAATATTACATGCAATTCTGCTCTCCTTCCTATCAGAAAGATGTTGTGAAACTTGAAAGGGTTCAGAAAAGATTTACAAGGATGTTGCCAGGATTGAAGGATTTGAGCTATAGGGAAAGGTAGAATAGGCTAGGGCTGTTTTCCCTGGAGCATTGGAGGCAGAGGGGTGACTTTACAGAGGTTTAAAAAATTATGAGGGGCATGGATAGGATAAATAGACAAAGTCCTTGTTGTGGTTCTGTTCGCCGAGCTGGGAATTTGTCTTGCAAACGTTTCGTCCCCTGTCTAGGTGACATCCTCAGTGCTTGGGAGCCTCCTGAGAAGCGCTTCTGTGCTGTTTCCTCCTGCATTTATAGTGGCCTGTCTCTGCCGCTTCCGGTTGTCAGTTCGAGCTGTCCACTGTAGTGGCCGGTATATTGGGTCCAGGTCGATGTGTTTGTTGATAGAGTCTGTGGATGAGTGCCATGCCTCTAGGAATTCCCTGGCTGTTCTCTGTTTGGCTTGCCCTATAATGGTAGTGTTGTCCCAGTCGAATTCATGTTGCTTGTCGTCTGTGTGTGTGGCTACTAAGGATAGCTGGTCGTGTCGTTTCGTGGCTAGTTGGTGTTCGTGTATACGGATCGTTAACTGTCTTCCTGTTTGTCCGATGTAGTGTTTTCTGCAGTCCTTGCATGGGATTTTGTACACTACATTAGTTTTGCTCCTTTCTCTGAGGTGGAGGAGTCCAGAACCAGAGGGCATAGGTTTAGGGTGAGAAGGGAAAGATATAAAAGAGACCCAAGAGACAACTTTTTCACTCAAAGGGTGGTACATGTATGGAATGAGCTGCCTGAGAAAGTGGTGGAGGCTGGTACAATTACAACATTTAAAAGGCATTGGATGGGTATATGAATAGGAAGAGTTTGGAGGGAGATGGGCCGGGTGCTGGCAGGTGGGACGAGATTGGGTTGGGATATCTGGTTGACATGGACGGGTTGGACCGAAGGGTCTGTTTCTGTGCCGTACATCTCTATGACTCTATGTCCCTCATGATTTTATAAGCCATTATGAAGTCATCCCTCAACCTCCTAGCTCTGGTGAAAACAAAAATCACCCAGCCTATTTTATAACTCAAACCCTCCATTCTCGGCAACATCCACACAAAATTGTCCTGTAGTCTCCAGGGACATGCAGGTCAGATGGGTCAGCCTACATGGTACATGTGGGGCTACAGCGAAGGGTGATAGTATGGGAGAGGGAGTGGTCTTCAGAGCGTTGGCACAGACCTAATGGACCGAATTTCCTTTATCTGCACAGTAAGGATCCACTGATTCTATGCTTCTAAATTATCAAGCAATTTATATACTGACTTCAAGTAATTTCCTCACTGTATCAGGTAAAAGATGGTGGTCCTCAACATAGTTTAATGATATGCTTATATTTTAAAAATACTCATCACTCTCCAATTTAATTTACTGAGCGCTGGCCAAGTTACTGGATTGATATAATGTTGCAGTGTTGTAAAATTCAACATTAGCAACAAATAATAAAATTCTGAAATAATTAGCAATCGAAGCCGCTAGCTCATGCAGAATGCTGCAAATTCCTATGCATGCTGTACACAGCCTGCTGTACACCTAAGTGACACGCATGCAAAAACATTTAAAGGGATTGTGCTTTTAAACAACATTCGGAAAAGAGGGAACTCCGTTAAGAACTATCCTCATGTTTTGAATTGTCAAATGGCAGTTAGGAACTACATGAAACTTTACCACCAGGTGTGGGACTCTCAATCCTGCTTACAAAAGGATGCTATCTGTACCTCATCACTACCACTTGTCTGTAGTTTCCTGCCTTTATCCATTTTTGAATAAAGAGGAATTATTTGCTACTTGCCAGTCTAATGACACTTTCTTGAATCTGGGGAATGATGGAAAATTCACACAAATGAACCTACTAATCTATTAGCAACCTCTGGCCATCCCTGATTGACAGTGCTACCCCGCCACTGTTACCTATTTTCTTGAATGTCATAAACCCTCAATATTCAGGACGCAGTATCGGTCATCTTGCTGCCATGTCTCTGTAAGGGCTGTCAAATTATATTTAATAACTTCCGAGTGTGTTATCAATTTGTTTATTTTGCTACGAACGTGCTCACATTCAGACAGAGTGATTATAGAGTCATAGACATGTACAGCATGGAAACAGACTCTTCGGCCCAACCCGTCCATGCCGACCAGATATTACTTTTTTTTTTAAAACAAAAAGTTTTGATTGTTGATATATTGCTACATTTTGTTCTCTGCCATCTATCCTGCCATTCTTTAACCTTCATTTCCCATGTTATTATTTTAATCTTACTTTATCTCATCCCTATACCACAACGTTCTACAGATGTCTTGCCTCAGTACTTGGTTTAAAACCCTTTCCATTTCCCTTTGCGGTGTGGTTCACAAGAAGACTGGCTCCAGCACGATTCAGGTATAGACCAATCTAACAGTAAAGGTCCCAGTTTTCCCATTCTTCGGAACCCCCTTCTCCTACATTGAGCCTTTCAGCTACAAGTTCATCTCTCTAATTTTATGTACCCTCTGCCAATTAGCATGTGACTCGGTTATAATCCACAAATTGTAAACTTTGGGAATGTGCTTTTAAATTTAGGGCCTACATCCTCATACTCTAGATGCAGAACCTCTTCCTGAGCTCTACCAAATACCTAAATGGATCACAACCACTGAAGCCCCTCACTCCCATTCCAAGCTCCTAATTTAAATTCCATCAGCTGCTGTAATAGGATTTGTAGGGATATCCCCATTGCATTAGCCTGAGCCTCTTAAGTTATTAGTGGTGAGATGAGCACTATTCCACCATCTTCTTAATACATGAATCATCTCCGCTAATTAGTGAAATTTAGAATGGGAAAGCATGTACAGCAACAAACAATATACAAGGTTGCATCGGAAAGCTCCAATTTTGATCTCCGATCTGCACATTTAGTTGATCTTTTGTTAGAGAAGTTAGCAATTTTTGAAAACAGCAAACTTACATCCAAATTAAAGAAGTCTAAAGAGTTATTGGTAAATGTCTGGGAAAAATACTCAACTCCAAAGGGGAACCTCAATTATCCAAACATCAATAATGTGAAAATTAGATTATCCAAAGGAGATCTCGGGGTCCCAACAGAAACATTACATCAAAGACATATGTCCAACACTGATTGCATCTTTTGTTTACAGTGATTAAAAGTGTTGCTCAGGACAGTCCTGGACTGATGGGAGTGCAGGCACAGTCTCTAAATGACTGATCTTCACCCGCCCTCTCTCTCTCTTTCCACACTTTCCCTGGAGTTCTACGCAGGCATTACATTAAACTCTCCTTCCCCAGATAATCTCTCCAACATTGTCCCTGTACAGGGCAAAGGTGAAACCTGTCAAAAAGATGCAGTAAAAAGTTGTGTGCATGTGTGTGTACGTGTGCTATTTGGAGACTCACCCCCCAAAGGCAGCAGCAGTCTTGTTGTTGGTGTCCAGTCTGGCTGCAGGGGCGGTGTTGGTGCAGCTGGGGATGGGTGGAGGTGGTGTTGGGGCAGATGGGGGTGGGCAGGGCAGAGTTGGTTGGGATAGGGCGGGCGGGTTGGGATAGGATTGGGGCGGGGTTGCATGGGGTTCGGGGGTGGGCAGGGGAATGGGGTTGTACTGGATTGGGAGGTGTGCAGGGGGCGGTGTTGGACAGGGGGGCAGGTGGGTAGGGGCTCGTGCACACTGTGCTGCTAGTCTCCTGAAAGGGGAGCAGACTTAACAGAAAACTCCGAGCCCCAGAGGAAAGGCATTGAATTGATTAACCAAATGATCAATTATCCAAACGAAATAGTGCCCGCCCATCTTGTTTGCATAATCGCAGTTCCTCTGTATATGTTTGCAACTCAGCAAACCCTGCTAGAAAGTGCACTATTGGAAAGTGCTTCAAGACAGGATCTCAAAGTAAATTGAATAACTTTGTCAGACTCAACACAGGATAATACAGAAACAAAACTACAGCAAGGTAGTAATACTTACTTTTTATAAAGAACTGCATTTGGTTTCTTTAAAGAATACTGCAAAGTAAAGAACAGAAAAGTCAGTATAAATTGTTCTGACTCTGGTCACATTACAGCTTATACATCAAATGGCTGTTCAACTTACAGCTCTTGTAGCCTGGATCACGTGACACATCGATTAGAAATTTATAATTTAGCCCAGAACCGAACATAATTTCTGATTAAAGAATTTAAAAATCTTAGCAAACTTGGTCCAATAACTGTAAAGTTTTTGAAATCACTAAGTTGTTTTTTTTTTAAAATGGGATGCAGATGTTACTTGTTAGGCCAGTATTTGTTGCTCATTCCTAAATGCCCTTGAACTAATTGGCTAAGTAGGCCATCCTAGAGGGCAGTTAAAAGTCAACTCCATTTATTGCGGATACAGATTCACATGTAGACAATACCTGGTAAGAACAGCAGATTTCCTTCCTTAAAGAACATGAAAGAATCAGTTGGGGTTTTATAACAATCAAATGGTATTCATTACTGAGAATGGCTTCACATTCCAAATTTGTTTTGTTAAATTAATTTAAATTCCGTCAGCTTCCATGGTGGGATCTGAATCTAAGACCCCAGAGTTAGTCTGGGGCTTTGGATCACTAGCCCTGTGACAACATCAGTATATCACTGTCTCCCACTAAACTTTATACCAGTGAAAGATGACAAAAACCAGTAAACCAGATATTTAATAAAGGAAATGTTTTAAATTATAGGGCAAATATTTTCTACACAAGAGCAAAACAAACAAAATTAAGATGTCAAGCCATTCTCATGAACTAAACATGTGGTTCTATTTTAAAGGTTAGCACCTGCTTGGCTGGCTAGAGAATCAAGCCAAATAATAAATTATTATTATTCTGAAAAACACAGTCCTGCCAATAAGACACAGATTAGAATTTAGGAGAATAATTTTACTTCATCTGTTTCAGTTGTCCTGCACAAAATGAGTTGAGACAATTTAAAATCCACTCCTCTGCTCAGTTGAGTAGAAAGTTGTCCATAATTCCTCAGTCCAACACAATCCACACTGCAAACCATATGAATAGGAAAGATAAATATCCAGCAGGAAGTTTTGGAATCGGATGGAAAAGTGGAAGAGAGTGGAAGGAGGATTTATCTGAATATTATATAATAATTCCCAAGAGTACTCAATACTGACACTGGGTAAGAGAGATCTATTCACCAAATCTACTAGCTCTCACCATATTGGAAACATTAGATAAATAAATACTGGATAATGCAAACAATTGTGACATATCAATGTAGCCACTCACGTTGGTAAACAAATTGATTTTGGAAAATTAGACAACTTACAATGTCCCTGAGAGCCTGAGTCACGGTTTCACTGGTATTGCCACCTTTGATGAGCATGGCATTCTTTGTGTTTTCAATGATCTTGGGATCTCTCTTCTCAAGAAACCTCTTTGCCCGCTTTGTCTTCGGCTTGCTACAAATGTGAAGTATAAAGAAAATGAAAAAATATAAATGACAGTAGTGTCATAAACATCAAATATAACTGGAAAGAAATCACCAACTTCATAAAGATGATTTTTTTTTAATACAGCTGAAAATCTGACGAAACATAACTACAGAATCCAAGAGCAGCTAGTTCACCAATACCATGCAAAACTGGTAGCAAATTTGAAAGTTAAAGCCAAGTCAACTAAAAATATTGTAGCCAATGGCAGACAGATGAAAGTTTGTCACAGAAGAGGCTAGTTTCCTTCATTCTTTACTTTCAATAGTCAACAAGTTGTCAGTCATGGCCCTGTGATTCCCACATCGTACCCAGCAATTCCAATCTGCGCTCCAAGCTGACTTATCTTGTTTTGTATACACAGTGCATTTAAGTACGACATCCTCAGTCCCACATTTACTGCCCTTTCTAACAGTTGTCCCCTTATCTGTTGTACCTGAAGTTAGTTTCCTGACCTTACCATATTCTCTGTCTTCATACTTCTGGAAACTTTAAACTCTGCTGAGCTCCCCCAATCTTAACTTCTTCCATAATTCTCCATGCAACTAAACTCTCAGGAAGTGATATAGGTCAGGAATCTAACTTCCAACACAGAGTTTAGGGGACAATTACAAGAAGAGTGCAGTCAACACAGAACGTTGCACCTAAATGCATGAAGTATACAAAACATCATAAAAGAGCCTGTAGCGCAGACTGAATTTGGCAAGTACGATGTTATGGGTATCACAGAGACATCAGTGTAAGGAGATCAGGACTGGGAACTAAATCTCCAAGGATACATGTCTTATCAAAAAGCAAAGGGGCATGGTTGCTTAGTAAGAAACAAAATTAAATCAATAGCAAAAAAATGATGTAGAGCTGTAAGGCACAAAATCCGTGTGGGTAGAGTTGAAGAATCACACAGGGAAAAAGACCAGGAAGTTATGCATCAGCCTCCTAGCAGTAATTAGGATGTGGGGAAGAACATAAACCAGAAGATAGAAAGGCATGTAGGAAATACACTACTATGATAATCATGGGGGACTTCAATACACCGGTGGACTGAGAAAATCAGGTTCGTAATGATCTAAAGAACATAATTCATGGAATGTACTTTTTTGGATTTTTTTTGGAGCAGTTTGTGAAAGAGCCCACTCGGGAACAGGCAATTCTGAATTGAGTGATATGTAAAGATGTGGACTTAATTAGGGAGTTTAAGTAAAGGAACTTCACGGGACCATAATATGATAGAATCCACCCTACAGTTTGAGGGGGTAAAAACCAAATCAGATGGAATGATATTACAATTGAGTGAAGATAACTGCAAAGTCATGAGGGAGGAGCTGGCCACAGTTAAAGGGGAACAGGGAAGACAATGGAGCAGCAATGGCAGACATTTCTGGGGATAATTCAAGAATCACACCATAAATTCATTCCAAGGAAGAAGTAACACGCAAAGGGGAGGATGGGGCAACTATGGCTGACAAGGCAAGTCAGGGACAGCATAAAAGCAAAAAAAAGCATACAACACTAAAGATTAGGAGGAAGACAGGGGTTTGAGTAGTCTTTAAAAACGAGCAAAGAATAATTATAAAAGTAAGATGATGGATAAGAAGAAATATGAGAGCAAGTTAGCCAGTAATACAAAAGAAGATTGCAAGAAATTTTTTCGACATCTAAAATGTAAGGGAGGCGAGAGTGGACATTGGACTGCTGGAAAATAAGGCTGACAAAGTTAGAAAAGGGAACAAAGAAATGGCAGAGGTACTTTGCATCGTATTCACAGTGTGAGATACTAGCAACATACCAGAACTTCAGGAGAGTTGGGTGCAGAGGTGAGGGCAGCAGCCTTCACTAAGGAAAAAGTACTGGAGAAGCTGGAAGGTTTGAAGGCAGGTAAATCACCTGAACCAGGTGGACTACACCCCAGACCACTATTGAGGAAACTGTGGAGGCATTAAATTGATTTGATTTATTATTGTCGTGTGTACTGAGATGCAGTGAAAAGTATTGTTTTGCATGCTATCCAGGCAAATCATATATCCCATAAGTACATAAGGATAATGGAAAAGAATGCAGAATGTAGTGTTACAGCTACATAGAAGGTGCAGAGAAAGAACAACTTGACCTTTCAGGAATCACTGGAGTAAGGGAGAGTCACAGAAGACTGGAAAATGGATAATGTAACACCCCTTTTAAAAAGGGAGACACACAGAAGACAGGAAACTATAGGCCGGTTAGCCTAGCTTCGATTGTTTTGAAAGATTTTAGAGTCAATTATGATGAATGACATTATGGAGTCCTTGGAAGAGCATGGTAAAATTGAGCATAATCAGCACTTCTTTGTAAAACCTGACAAATCTGTTAGAATTCTTTGAGGAGGTAATGAGCAAGTTGGACAAAGGAAGGCCATTGGACATGATCCAATTGGATTTCCAGAAGGCCTTTGATAAAGCATCACACAGGAAACTTCAAAATAAGACAAGAGCCCATGTTGGTAGAGTCAAGATGCTGGCATGGTTACGGGATTAGCTGATTGGCAGATAGCTGAGACTACGGATGAAGAGGTCTTTTTCAGAATAACTGCAAGTGACCAGTGAAGATCAGTAGGGTGTCTGTGTTGGAACCGCAGCTGTTCACATTATACGTGAACAATCTGGACGAAGGAACTGTGGGTGTTGTTGCTAAGTGTGCAGATGACACAAAGATATGTGGAGGGACAGGTAGTGTTGAGGAAGATTGAAAGCTGCAGAAGAATTTGGACACGCTAGGTGGGTGGGCAAAGAAGTGCCAGATGGAATACAATGTGGATAAGTATGAGGTATGTACTTCGGCAGGAAGATCAGAGGTGTAGACTATTTTCTACACAGAGAAAGACTTCAGAAATCTGAAGCACAAGAATTTGGCAGTCCTGCGTCAAAATTCTCTTAGGAGGTACAGTTGCGGTAAGGAAGGCAAACGCAGTGTTGCATTCAATTCAAGAGGGCTAGAATCCAAGAACAGATGTACTGCTGAGGCTCTAGTCAGACCATGTTTGGAATATTGAGATTAGTTTTGGGCCCAATATCTAAGAAAGGATGTGCTGGCCTTACGTGAGTCCAGTGGAAGTTTACAACGATGATCCTGAGGATGAAGGTCTTGTTTTACAACCACAGGCCCAGAGTTCTCAACTCTGGGCCTGTGCTCGATGGAGCTGGGAAGGATAAGGGGGAAATCTTGATTGAAGCTTATAGAACACTAAGGTACATAGCTTCTTCATTAGTAATGGGATCAAAGGTTAAAGGACAAGGGAGAAGAATGGGGTTGAGAAACATATCAGCCATTGCCAAATGGTAGTCCAGACTGGATTCTGCTTCTATGTCTTATGACATGTAATGTGTGTCTTCTGTGGAGACAGACAAAACGTTTGGCGATGCTCCTTACAGCTCACAATTTATTTCCTTGCTACTAAAGAACTAATGTCGACTTTAGCTATTAAACTTGCACGTGCCTGCAGAAGTTTCAATGAACTATCTTGATACAGCTACCTAATTTGAAATGGCACATGACCTTTCGATATTTTCAAAACAGGATAACTTTTTGGGGGTCTTCAGCTGGTTTCTGAAACTCTCCCACAATCCTCATGCACCCGAGTGGCCTCTGCAGCGCAAGTCTCATCGTTCAAGCGAACGCTGACCGTCCCGCCCTTGATTTAACTTCAACGGAAAGCCGCAGATACTCCCCGGGATTGATTGTGTTTGTTTTCGGGAGGAACGCAGGTCCGGCGGCAGAGGCGACGACACCGTCAAAGGCCTCCCGTCGGTGAAATGCTGCACTGCTTCCCAATCCACAGTATCCGGGCGGGGGAGGGAAGCAGGAGAATAGTGTGCAGACACAGGCTTCCTTCCGAGACCATGTGCCCATTCAAGGGAGAGGCAGAGAGACAGATGGAGAAGGCGGAGTAGGGAGAAGGGTGGCATGTACTGAGTCAGGAGGGGGAAACACTCCGGCTCCACAGGAGACCTCCGCCCCTCCGCCCCTCCAAACCCGGGTACAGACTCACCACACATCGGGAACCGCCGCCATGGTGACCACCGCAGGAAGTGACTTCGCAACACGCGTCACTTCCGTCACAGCGCCCGCCCCCGCACGCCAGGACCGCGAGCTGTAACGGTCGCCAGCGCGCGGGCTCACATGCAGCCTGGTGCACACCCGGACCAGGGGAGGACAACACGGCGAGTTTGTCGCTGGTAAAATAACACCCTTCATTGGCAAAGTTAAAAAAAAATCACACAACACCAGGTTACAGTCCAACAGGGTTAATTGGAAGCACTAGCTTTGGGAGCGTCGCTCCTTCATCATCAGGTGGTAATGTTGGACTCAACCCTAACACACAGAATTTATAGCAAAAATTTACCGTGTGATGTAACTGAAATTTATACATTGAAGAATTGATTGTCTGTTAAGCCTTTCATCTGTTAGAATACCATGATAGTTTCATTTCTTTCATGTGTTCATTGGCGGTCACCCTTTGGTGATGTCTTCTTAAACGAGGAACTCCACCCTTAAACGTTATGAAGACAGGGTGCAGTGAGGAGGCAGTGTTGGAGAGCTAATGGAGATCTGTGTGAACGGGCTTCGGGGAGCTTGAGAGGACTCACGTTGGAGAAAAGAACAGATTCCATTATCAACATCCACAAGGACTGATGTGCAGGAACGTGAAAGGAACCGGAGACCTTCAAACATTCAAACCACACAGCAGCAGTCACAATACTTTGCATGATTCTGAAGTTAAGACAAGTAATTAAATAAACATGAAACGCTTCATTGACTGTGGGGCCCTAACATCTGGACAGAGGGAAATGCTACAAGTCTTCACAAAGAAACAGTGTGGGTACCGGAGAAATGATGAAACACAGCAAGGATTTTCTGAGGTGTAACGACAAAACTTCACGCAGATGACACTGGGAACGTACATTACTATCATGTTTATCCATGTGGCTTTCAGCCACTGGTTTCAGGCAGCCCTTGCACACCTCCTATCGTCTCCCACACAGGGGCATATACAGGCACAGCACGTAAACAGACTCTTCGATCCAACCCGTCCATGCAGGCCAGATGTCAGCACCCAATCTAGTCCCTCCTACCAGCTCCCAGCCCATATGCCTCCAAACCCTTCCTAATCATACACCCATCCAAATGAGTTTTAAATGTTGCAATTGTACCAGCCTTCACCAGTTCATCTGGCAGCTCGTTCCAAAAATGTACCAACATCTATGTGACAAAGTTGCCAAGCAGGTCCCTTTTGTATCTTTCCACTCTCACCCGAAACCTATGCCCTCCAGTTCTGGACTCCCAACCCCACGCAGGACAACTGCAAGCCCAACCCCTGCAGCCTGCATTCTCTCATCCTTCCACACTCGTCCTTTCCTGACTGCCACCCGTAGGCAGCGTGCAGCCACAATTCCTTTCTTTACGTCTTTCTTGCTGATTATGGAAACCTTCCACTCTCCTCCCCTCCCTGGCTCGTGCCTGCAGGAGACTGATGCCAGGCACAGCAGCGGCAAACAAAATCTGCTGCTCAATTGTGTTGCACAACACAAATGCAGAGGGATGACTTGAGCAGCCACTGCTGATGGAAAAGCCGACTGCACCTGGTATTCAAGGGCGGTCGCAAATCCAAATACTAACCGGGCCTGGGTCAACTTATCTTCCGAGATGAGGTGTTTTCAGACTAGTATGGCCGTAGTATGGGTTATGGAGATAAGGCAGGAACAGGATACTGATTAAGGATGATCAGCCATGATGCATGGTCAGATGCATGGCAGATGCACTTTAATGTGGATAAATGGATGCTTATCCACTTTGGTGGCAAGAACAGGAAGGCAGATTACTACCTAAATGGAATCAATTTCGGTCAAGGGACAGTACCGAGAGATCTGGGGGTTCTTGTACACCACTCAATGAAGGTAAGCATGCAGGTACAGCAGGTAGTGAAGAAGGCTAATAGCATGCTGGCCTTCATAACAAGAGGGATCGAGTACAGAAGCAAAGAGGTTCTTCTGCAGGTGTACAGGGCCCTGGTGAGACCACACCTGGAGTACTGTGTGCAGTTCTGGTCTCCAAATTTGAGGAGAGACATTCTGGCTATTGAGGGAGTGCAGCGTAGGTTGACGAGGTCAATTCCTGGAATGGCGGGATTACCTTACACTGAAAGACTGGAGCGACTGGGCTTGTGTACCCTTGAGTTTAGAAGACTGAGAGGGGATCTGGTTGAGACATATAAGATTATCAAAGGATTGGACACTCTGGCGGCAGGAAACGTGAGTGCCGAAACAGAGGACACAGCTTAAAAATACGGGGTAGACCGTTTAGGACAGAGATGAGGTGAAACGTCTTCACCCAGAGAGTGGTGGCTGTGTGGAATGCTCTGCCCCAGAGGGCAGTGGAGGCCCAGTCTCTGGATTCATTGAAGAAAGAGTTGGACAGAGCTCTCAAGGATAGTGGAATCAAGGCTTATGGAGATAAGGCAGGAACAGGATACTGATTAAGGATGATCAGCCATGATCATATTGAATGGTGGTGCAGGCTCCAAGGGCAGAATGGCCAACTCCTGCACCTATTGTCTATTGTCCTCCTTTCCTGACTGCTAGCCGCAGACAGCGTGCAGCCCCAATCCCTTTCTTTCCGTCTTTCTTGCTGATTTTGGCAGCGCTCCGCTCTCCTCCCCTCCCTGTCTCCTGCCTGCAGGAGACTGATGCCAGGCACAGCGGCAGCAAAAATAACCTGTCGCTGCATTGCGTGCGTGGCCCAACACGAGTGCAGAGGGGTGACTTGATCAGCCCCTGCTGGCAGAAAAAGCCTACTGCACCTGGTTTTCCCAGGCGGTCTCCCATCCAAGTACAAACCAGGCCTGAGTCTGCTTAGCTTCCAAGATCAGATGAGATCGGGCGCTTTCAGACTAGTATGGCCGTAGGTGCGGGACCTGGCCTTTTCTCCCCACTTCAAGGCGTGCTGGCCAGCCACATTTTCTTTGCTGCTCTTTCTCTTGATCCCCTTTGTTTTTTTTTTCTCTCTTTTCTCTTTGCTCTTCCTCCTCCGTGCGTGCTTCCCTCCCTCCCTCCCTCCAGCTAGCCCTTGCCCACCAGGCTCCTGTCGTCTCCCACATCCCCACACAGGCCAACTGCAAGACCTCCCCCTGCTTCATAGGGCTGCAGCCTGCATTCTCTCATCCTTCCACACTCCTCCACGCCTCCATTTCGGAATGGCAGGCAGTGACCAGTGGGGTACCGCAGGGATCAGTACTGGGACCGCAGCTTTTTACAATATATGTTCATGATATAGAAGATGCTATTAGCAATAACATTAGCAAATTTGCTGATGATACTGAGCTGGGTGGCAGGGTGAAATGTGATGAGGATGTTAGGAGATTACCGGGTGACCTGGACAAGTTAGGTGAGTGGTCAGATGCATGGCAGATGCACTTTAATGTGGATAAATGGATGCTTATCCACTTTGGTGGCAAGAACAGGAAGGCAGATTACTACCTAAATGGAATCAATTTCGGTCAAGGGACAGTACCGAGAGATCTGGGGGTTCTTGTACACCACTCAATGAAGGTAAGCATGCAGGTACAGCAGGTAGTGAAGAAGGCTAATAGCATGCTGGCCTTCATAACAAGAGGGATCGAGTACAGAAGCAAAGAGGTTCTTCTGCAGGTGTACAGGGCCCTGGTGAGACCACACCTGGAGTACTGTGTGCAGTTCTGGTCTCCAAATTTGAGGAGAGACATTCTGGCTATTGAGGGAGTGCAGCGTAGGTTGACGAGGTCAATTCCTGGAATGGCGGGATTACCTTACACTGAAAGACTGGAGCGAATGGTCTTGTGTACCCTTGAGTTTAGAAGACTGAGAGGGGATCTGGTTGAGACATATAAGATTATCAAAGGATTGGACACTCTGGCGGCAGGAAACGTGAGTGCCGAAACAGAGGACACAGCTTAAAAATACGGGGTAGACCGTTTAGGACAGAGATGAGGAGAAACGTCTTCACCCAGAGAGTGGTGGCCGTGTGGAATGCTCTGCCCCAGAGGGCAGTGGAGGCCCAGTCTCTGGATTCATTGAAGAAAGAGTTGGACAGAGCTCTCAAGGATAGTGGAATCAAGGCTTACGGAGATAAGGCAGGAACAGGATACTGATTAAGGATGATCAGCCATGATCATATTGAATGGTGGTGCAGGCTCCAAGGGCAGAATGGCCAACTCCTGCACCTATTGTCTATTGTCCTCCTTTCCTGACTGCCAGCCGCAGACAGCGTGCAGCCCCAATCCCTTTCTTTCCGTCTTTCTTGCTGATTTTGGCAGCGCTCCGCTCTCCTCCCCTTCCTGTCTCCTGCCTGCAGGAGACTGATGCCAGGCACAGCGGCAGCAAAAATAACCTGTCTCTGCATTGCGTGCGTGGCCCAACACGAGTGCAGAGGGGTGACTTGAGCAGCCCCTGCTGGCGGAAAAAGCCTACTGCACCTGGTTTTCCCAGGCGGTCTCCCATCCAAGTACTAACCAGGCCTGAGTCTGCTTAGCTTCCGAGATCAGACGAGATCAGGCGTTTTCAGACTAGTATGGCCGTAGGCACTGGCCCCTTCCTTTTCTCCCCACTTCAAGGCGTGCTGGCCAGCCACATTTTCTTTGCTGCTCTTTCTCTTGATCCCCTTTGTTTTTTTTTTCTCTCTTTTCTCTTTGCTCTTCCTCCTCCGTGCGTGCTTCCCTCCCTCCCTCCCTCCAGCTAGCCCTTGCCCACCAGGCTCCTGTCGTCTCCCACATCCCCACACAGGCCAACTGCAAGACCTCCCCCTGCTTCATAGGGCTGCAGCCTGCATTCTCTCATCCTTCCACACTCCTCCACGCCTCCATTTCGGAATGGCAGGCAGTGACCAGTGGGGTACCGCAGGGATCAGTACTGGGACTGCAGCTTTTTACAATATATGTTCATGATATAGAAGATGCTATTAGCAATAACATTAGCAAATTTGCTGATGATACTGAGCTGGGTGGCAGGGTGAAATGTGATGAGGATGTTAGGAGATTACCGGGTGACCTGGACAAGTTAGGTGAGTGGTCAGATGCATGGCAGATGCACTTTAATGTGGATAAATGGATGCTTATCCACTTTGGTGGCAAGAACAGGAAGGCAGATTACTACCTAAATGGAATCAATTTCGGTCAAGGGACAGTACCGGGAGATCTGGGGGTTCTTGTACACCACTCAATGAAGGTCAGCATGCAGGTACAGCAGGTAGTGAAGAAGGCTAATAGCATGCTGGCCTTCATAACAAGAGGGATCGAGTACAGAAGCAAAGAGGTTCTTCTGCAGGTGTACAGGGCCCTGGTGAGACCACACCTGGAGTACTGTGTGCAGTTCTGGTCTCCAAATTTGAGGAGAGACATTCTGGCTATTGAGGGAGTGCAGCGTAGGTTGACGAGGTCAATTCCTGGAATGGCGGGATTACCTTACACTGAAAGACTGGAGCGACTGGGCTTGTGTACCCTTGAGTTTAGAAGACTGAGAGGGGATCTGGTTGAGACATATAAGATTATCAAAGGATTGGACACTCTGGCGGCAGGAAACGTGAGTGCCGAAACAGAGGACACAGCTTAAAAATACGGGGTAGACCGTTTAGGACAGAGATGAGGTGAAACGTCTTCACCCAGAGAGTGGTGCCTGTGTGGAATGCTCTGCCCCAGAGGGCAGTGGAGGCCCAGTCTCTGGATTCATTGAAGAAAGAGTTGGACAGAGCTCTCAAGGATAGTGGAATCAAGGCTTATGGAGATAAGGCAGGAACAGGATACTGATTAAGGATGATCAGCCATGATCATATTGAATGGTGGTGCAGGCTCCAAGGGCAGAATGGCCAACTCCTGCACCTATTGTCTATTGTCCTCCTTTCCTGACTGCCAGCCGCAGACAGCGTGCAGCCCCAATCCCTTTCTTTCCGTCTTTCTTGCTGATTTTGGCAGCGCTCCGCTCTCCTCCCCTTCCTGTCTCCTGCCTGCAGGAGACTGATGCCAGGCACAGCGGCAGCAAAAATAACCTGTCGCTGCATTGCGTGCGTGGCCCAACACGAGTGCAGAGGGGTGACTTGAGCAGCCCCTGCTGGCGGAAAAAGCCTACTGCACCTGGTATTCCCAGGCGGTCTCCCATCCAAGTACTAACCAGGCCTGAGTCTGCTTAGCTTCCGAGATCAGACGAGATCAGGCGTTTTCAGACTAGTATGGCCGTAGGCGCTGGCCCCTGCCTTTTCTCCCCACTTCAAGGCGTGCTGGCCAGCCACATTTTCTTTGCTGCTCTTTCTCTTGATCCCCTTTGTTTTTTTTTTCTCTCTTTTCTCTTTGCTCTTCCTCCTCCGTGCGTGCTTCCCTCCCTCCCTCCCTCCAGCTAGCCCTTGCCCACCAGGCTCCTGTCGTCTCCCACATCCCCACACAGGCCAACTGCAAGACCTCCCCCTGCTTCATAGGGCTGCAGCCTGCATTCTCTCATCCTTCCACACTCCTCCACGCCTCCATTTCGGAATGGCAGGCAGTGACCAGTGGGGTACCGCAGGGATCAGTACTGGGACCGCAGCTTTTTACAATATATGTTCATGATATAGAAGATGCTATTAGCAATAACATTAGCAAATTTGCTGATGATACTGAGCTGGGTGGCAGGGTGAAATGTGATGAGGATGTTAGGAGATTACCGGGTGACCTGGACAAGTTAGGTGAGTGGTCAGATGCATGGCAGATGTACTTTAATGTGGATAAATGGATGCTTATCCACTTTGGTGGCAAGAACAGGAAGTCAGATTACTACCTAAATGGAATCAATTTCGGTCAAGGGACAGTACCGAGAGATCTGGGGGTTCTTGTACACCACTCAATGAAGGTAAGCATGCAGGTACAGCAGGTAGTGAAGAAGGCTAATAGCATGCTGGCCTTCATAACAAGAGGGATCGAGTACAGAAGCAAAGAGGTTCTTCTGCAGGTGTACAGGGCCCTGGTGAGACCACACCTGGAGTACTGTGTGCAGTTCTGGTCTCCAAATTTGAGGAGAGACATTCTGGCTATTGAGGGAGTGCAGCGTAGGTTGACGAGGTCAATTCCTGGAATGGCGGGATTACCTTACACTGAAAGACTGGAGCGACTGGGCTTGTGTACCCTTGAGTTTAGAAGACTGAGAGGGGATCTGGTTGAGACATATAAGATTATCAAAGGATTGGACACTCTGGCGGCAGGAAACGTGAGTGCCGAAACAGAGGACACAGCTTAAAAATACGGGGTAGACCGTTTAGGACAGAGATGAGGTGAAACGTCTTCACCCAGAGAGTGGTGGCTGTGTGGAATGCTCTGCCCCAGAGGGCAGTGGAGGCCCAGTCTCTGGATTCATTGAAGAAAGAGTTGGACAGAGCTCTCAAGGATAGTGGAATCAAGGCTTACGGAGATAAGGCAGGAACAGGATACTGATTAAGGATGATCAGCCATGATCATATTGAATGGTGGTGCAGGCTCCAAGGGCAGAATGGCCAACTCCTGCACCTATTGTCTATTGTCCTCCTTTCCTGACTGCCAGCCGCAGACAGCGTGCAGCCCCAATCCCTTTCTTTCCGTCTTTCTTGCTGATTTTGGCAGCGCTCCGCTCTCCTCCCCTTCCTGTCTCCTGCCTGCAGGAGACTGATGCCAGGCACAGCGGCAGCAAAAATAACCTGTCTCTGCATTGCGTGCGTGGCCCAACACGAGTGCAGAGGGGTGACTTGAGCAGCCCCTGCTGGCGGAAAAAGCCTACTGCACCTGGTATTCCCAGGCGGTCTCCCATCCAAGTACTAACCAGGCCTGAGTCTGCTTAGCTTCTGAGATCAGACGAGATCAGGCGTTTTCAGACTAGTATGGCCGTAGGCGCTGGCCCCTTCCTTTTCTCCCCACTTCAAGGCGTGCTGGCCAGCCACATTTTCTTTGCTGCTCTTTCTCTTGATCCCCTTTGTTTTTTTTTTCTCTCTTTTCTCTTTGCTCTTCCTCCTCCGTGCGTGCTTCCCTCCCTCCCTCCCTCCCTCCAGCTAGCCCTTGCCCACCAGGCTCCTGTCGTCTCCCACATCCCCACACAGGCCAACTGCAAGACCTCCCCCTGCTTCATAGGGCTGCAGCCTGCATTCTCTCATCCTTCCACACTCCTCCACGCCTCCATTTCGGAATGGCAGGCAGTGACCAGTGGGGTACCGCAGGGATCAGTACTGGGACTGCAGCTTTTTACAATATATGTTCATGATATAGAAGATGCTATTAGCAATAACATTAGCAAATTTGCTGATGATACTGAGCTGGGTGGCAGGGTGAAATGTGATGAGGATGTTAGGAGATTACCGGGTGACCTGGACAAGTTAGGTGAGTGGTCAGATGCATGGCAGATGCACTTTAATGTGGATAAATGGATGCTTATCCACTTTGGTGGCAAGAACAGGAAGGCAGATTACTACCTAAATGGAATCAATTTCGGTCAAGGGACAGTACCGGGAGATCTGGGGGTTCTTGTACACCACTCAATGAAGGTCAGCATGCAGGTACAGCAGGTAGTGAAGAAGGCTAATAGCATGCTGGCCTTCATAACAAGAGGGATCGAGTACAGAAGCAAAGAGGTTCTTCTGCAGGTGTACAGGGCCCTGGTGAGACCACACCTGGAGTACTGTGTGCAGTTCTGGTCTCCAAATTTGAGGAGAGACATTCTGGCTATTGAGGGAGTGCAGCGTAGGTTGACGAGGTCAATTCCTGGAATGGCGGGATTACCTTACACTGAAAGACTGGAGCGACTGGGCTTGTGTACCCTTGAGTTTAGAAGACTGAGAGGGGATCTGGTTGAGACATATAAGATTATCAAAGGATTGGACACTCTGGCGGCAGGAAACGTGAGTGCCGAAACAGAGGACACAGCTTAAAAATACGGGGTAGACCGTTTAGGACAGAGATGAGGTGAAACGTCTTCACCCAGAGAGTGGTGCCTGTGTGGAATGCTCTGCCCCAGAGGGCAGTGGAGGCCCAGTCTCTGGATTCATTGAAGAAAGAGTTGGACAGAGCTCTCAAGGATAGTGGAATCAAGGCTTATGGAGATAAGGCAGGAACAGGATACTGATTAAGGATGATCAGCCATGATCATATTGAATGGTGGTGCAGGCTCCAAGGGCAGAATGGCCAACTCCTGCACCTATTGTCTATTGTCCTCCTTTCCTGACTGCCAGCCGCAGACAGCGTGCAGCCCCAATCCCTTTCTTTCCGTCTTTCTTGCTGATTTTGGCAGCGCTCCGCTCTCCTCCCCTCCCTGTCTCCTGCCTGCAGGAGACTGATGCCAGGCACAGCGGCAGCAAAAATAACCTGTCGCTGCATTGCGTGCGTGGCCCAACACGAGTGCAGAGGGGTGACTTGAGCAGCCCCTGCTGGCGGAAAAAGCCTACTGCACCTGGTATTCCCAGGCGGTCTCCCATCCAAGTACTAACCAGGCCTGAGTCTGCTTAGCTTCCGAGATCAGACGAGATCGGGTGTTTGCAGACTAGTATGGCCGTAGGCGCTGGCCCCTGCCTTTTCTCCCCACTTCAAGGCGTGCTGGCCAGCCACATTTTCTTTGCTGCTCTTTCTCTTGATCCCCTTTGTTTTTTTTTTCTCACTTTTCTCTTTGCTCTTCCTCCTCCGTGCGTGCTTCCCTCCCTCCCTCCCTCCCTCCAGCTAGCCCTTGCCCACCAGGCTCCTGTCGTCTCCCACATCCCCACACAGGCCAACTGCAAGACCTCCCCCTGCTTCATAGGGCTGCAGCCTGCATTCTCTCATCCTTCCACACTCCTCCACGCCTCCATTTCGGAATGGCAGGCAGTGACCAGTGGGGTACCGCAGGGATCAGTACTGGGACCGCAGCTTTTTACAATATATGTTCATGATATAGAAGATGCTATTAGCAATAACATTAGCAAATTTACTGATGATACTGAGCTGGGTGGCAGGGTGAAATGTGATGAGGATGTTAGGAGATTACCGGGTGACCTGGACAAGTTAGGTGAGTGGTCAGATGCATGGCAGATGCACTTTAATGTGGATAAATGGATGCTTATCCACTTTGGTGGCAAGAACAGGAAGGCAGATTACTACCTAAATGGAATCAATTTCGGTCAAGGGACAGTACCGAGAGATCTGGGGGTTCTTGTACACCACTCAATGAAGGTAAGCATGCAGGTACAGCAGGTAGTGAAGAAGGCTAATAGCATGCTGGCCTTCATAACAAGAGGGATCGAGTACAGAAGCAAAGAGGTTCTTCTGCAGGTGTACAGGGCCCTGGTGAGACCACACCTGGAGTACTGTGTGCAGTTCTGGTCTCCAAATTTGAGGAGAGACATTCTGGCTATTGAGGGAGTGCAGCGTAGGTTGACGAGGTCAATTCCTGGAATGGCGGGATTACCTTACACTGAAAGACTGGAGCGACTGGGCTTGTGTACCCTTGAGTTTAGAAGACTGAGAGGGGATCTGGTTGAGACATATAAGATTATCAAAGGATTGGACACTCTGGCGGCAGGAAACGTGAGTGCCGAAACAGAGGACACAGCTTAAAAATACGGGGTAGACCGTTTAGGACAGAGATGAGGAGAAACGTCTTCACCCAGAGAGTGGTGGCTGTGTGGAATGCTCTGCCCCAGAGGGAAGTGGAGGCCCAGTCTCTGGATTCATTGAAGAAAGAGTTGGACAGAGCTCTCAAGGATAGTGGAATCAAGGCTTATGGAGATAAGGCAGGAACAGGATACTGATTAAGGATGATCAGCCATGATCATATTGAATGGTGGTGCAGGCTCCAAGGGCAGAATGGCCAACTCCTGCACCTATTGTCTATTGTCCTCCTTTCCTGACTGCCAGCCGCAGACAGCGTGCAGCCCCAATCCCTTTCTTTCCGTCTTTCTTGCTGATTTTGGCAGCGCTCCGCTCTCCTCCCCTCCCTGTCTCCTGCCTGCAGGAGACTGATGCCAGGCACAGCGGCAGCAAAAACAACCTGTCGCTGCATTGCGTGCGTGGCCCAACACGAGTGCAGAGGGGTGACTTGAGCAGCCCCTGCTGGCGGAAAAAGCCTACTGCACCTGGTATTCCCAGGCGGTCTCCCATCCAAGTACTAACCAGGCCTGAGTCTGCTTAGCTTCCGAGATCAGACGAGATCGGGCGTTTTCAGACTAGTATGGCCGTAGGCGCTGGCCCCTGCCTTTTCTCCCCACTTCAAGGCGTGCTGGCCAGCCACATTTTCTTTGCTGCTCTTTCTCTTGATCCCCTTTGTTTTTTTTTTCTCTCTTTTCTCTTTGCTCTTCCTCCTCCGTGCGTGCTTCCCTCCCTCCCTCCCTCCAGCTAGCCCTTGCCCACCAGGCTCCTGTCGTCTCCCACATCCCCACACAGGCCAACTGCAAGACCTCCCCCTGCTTCATAGGGCTGCAGCCTGCATTCTCTCATCCTTCCACACTCCTCCACGCCTCCATTTCGGAATGGCAGGCAGTGACCAGTGGGGTACCGCAGGGATCAGTACTGGGACCGCAGCTTTTTACAATATATGTTCATGATATAGAAGATGCTATTAGCAATAACATTAGCAAATTTGCTGATGATACTGAGCTGGGTGGCAGGGTGAAATGTGATGAGGATGTTAGGAGATTACCGGGTGACCTGGACAAGTTAGGTGAGTGGTCAGATGCATGGCAGATGCACTTTAATGTGGATAAATGGATGCTTATCCACTTTGGTAGCAAGAACAGGAAGGCAGATTACTACCTAAATGGAATCAATTTCGGTCAAGGGACAGTACCGAGAGATCTGGGGGTTCTTGTACACCACTCAATGAAGGTAAGCATGCAGGTACAGCAGGTAGTGAAGAAGGCTAATAGCATGCTGGCCTTCATAACAAGAGGGATCGAGTACAGAAGCAAAGAGGTTCTTCTGCAGGTGTACAGGGCCCTGGTGAGACCACACCTGGAGTACTGTGTGCAGTTCTGGTCTCCAAATTTGAGGAGAGACATTCTGGCTATTGAGGGAGTGCAGCGTAGGTTGACGAGGTCAATTCCTGGAATGGCGGGATTACCTTACACTGAAAGACTGGAGCGACTGGGCTTGTGTACCCTTGAGTTTAGAAGACTGAGAGGGGATCTGGTTGAGACATATAAGATTATCAAAGGATTGGACACTCTGGCGGCAGGAAACGTGAGTGCCGAAACAGAGGACACAGCTTAAAAATACGGGGTAGACCGTTTAGGACAGAGATGAGGAGAAACGTCTTCACCCAGAGAGTGGTGGCTGTGTGGAATGCTCTGCCCCAGAGGGCAGTGGAGGCCCAGTCTCTGGATTCATTGAAGAAAGAGTTGGACAGAGCTCTCAAGGATAGTGGAATCAAGGCTTATGGAGATAAGGCAGGAACAGGATACTGATTAAGGATGATCAGCCATGATCATATTGAATGGTGGTGCAGGCTCCAAGGGCAGAATGGCCAACTCCTGCACCTATTGTCTATTGTCCTCCTTTCCTGACTGCCAGCCGCAGACAGCGTGCAGCCCCAATCCCTTTCTTTCCGTCTTTCTTGCTGATTTTGGCAGCGCTCCGCTCTCCTCCCCTCCCTGTCTCCTGCCTGCAGGAGACTGATGCCAGGCACAGCGGCAGCAAAAATAACCTGTCGCTGCATTGCGTGCGTGGCCCAACACGAGTGCAGAGGGGTGACTTGAGCAGCCCCTGCTGGCGGAAAAAGCCTACTGCACCTGGTATTCCCAGGCGGTCTCCCATCCAAGTACTAACCAGGCCTGAGTCTGCTTAGCTTCCGAGATCAGACGAGATCGGGCGTTTTCAGACTAGTATGGCCTTAGGCGCTGGCCCCTGCCTTTTCTCCCCACTTCAAGGCGTGCTGGCCAGCCACATTTTCTTTGCTGCTCTTTCTCTTGATCCCCTTTGTTTTTTTTTTCTCTCTTTTCTCTTTGCTCTTCCTCCTCCGTGCGTGCTTCCCTCCCTCCCTCCCTCCAGCTAGCCCTTGCCCACCAGGCTCCTGTCGTCTCCCACATCCCCACACAGGCCAACTGCAAGACCTCCCCCTGCTTCATAGGGCTGCAGCCTGCATTCTCTCATCCTTCCACACTCCTCCACGCCTCCATTTCGGAATGGCAGGCAGTGACCAGTGGGGTACCGCAGGGATCAGTACTGGGACCGCAGCTTTTTACAATATATGTTCATGATATAGAAGATGCTATTAGCAATAACATTAGCAAATTTACTGATGATACTGAGCTGGGTGGCAGGGTGAAATGTGATGAGGATGTTAGGAGATTACCGGGTGACCTGGACAAGTTAGGTGAGTGGTCAGATGCATGGCAGATGCACTTTAATGTGGATAAATGGATGCTTATCCACTTTGGTGGCAAGAACAGGAAGGCAGATTACTACCTAAATGGAATCAATTTCGGTCAAGGGACAGTACCGAGAGATCTGGGGGTTCTTGTACACCACTCAATGAAGGTCAGCATGCAGGTACAGCAGGTAGTGAAGAAGGCTAATAGCATGCTGGCCTTCATAACAAGAGGGATCGAGTACAGAAGCAAAGAGGTTCTTCTGCAGGTGTACAGGGCCCTGGTGAGACCACACCTGGAGTACTGTGTGCAGTTCTGGTCTCCAAATTTGAGGAGAGACATTCTGGCTATTGAGGGAGTGCAGCGTAGGTTGACGAGGTCAATTCCTGGAATGGCGGGATTACCTTACACTGAAAGACTGGAGCGACTGGGCTTGTGTACCCTTGAGTTTAGAAGACTGAGAGGGGATCTGGTTGAGACATATAAGATTATCAAAGGATTGGACACTCTGGCGGCAGGAAACGTGAGTGCCGAAACAGAGGACACAGCTTAAAAATACGGGGTAGACCGTTTAGGACAGAGATGAGGAGAAACGTCTTCACCCAGAGAGTGGTGGCTGTGTGGAATGCTCTGCCCCAGAGGGCAGTGGAGGCCCAGTCTCTGGATTCATTGAAGAAAGAGTTGGACAGAGCTCTCAAGGATAGTGGAATCAAGGCTTATGGAGATAAGGCAGGAACAGGATACTGATTAAGGATGATCAGCCATGATCATATTGAATGGTGGTGCAGGCTCCAAGGGCAGAATGGCCAACTCCTGCACCTATTGTCTATTGTCCTCCTTTCCTGACTGCCAGCCGCAGACAGCGTGCAGCCCCAATCCCTTTCTTTCCGTCTTTCTTGCTGATTTTGGCAGCGCTCCGCTCTCCTCCCCTCCCTGTCTCCTGCCTGCAGGAGACTGATGCCAGGCACAGCGGCAGCAAAAACAACCTGTCGCTGCATTGCGTGCGTGGCCCAACACGAGTGCAGAGGGGTGACTTGAGCAGCCCCTGCTGGCGGAAAAAGCCTACTGCACCTGGTATTCCCAGGCGGTCTCCCATCCAAGTACTAACCAGGCCTGAGTCTGCTTAGCTTCCGAGATCAGACGAGATCGGGCGTTTTCAGACTAGTATGGCCGTAGGCGCTGGCCCCTGCCTTTTCTCCCCACTTCAAGGCGTGCTGGCCAGCCACATTTTCTTTGCTGCTCTTTCTCTTGATCCCCTTTGTTTTTTTTTTCTCTCTTTTCTCTTTGCTCTTCCTCCTCCGTGCGTGCTTCCCTCCCTCCCTCCCTCCAGCTAGCCCTTGCCCACCAGGCTCCTGTCGTCTCCCACATCCCCACACAGGCCAACTGCAAGACCTCCCCCTGCTTCATAGGGCTGCAGCCTGCATTCTCTCATCCTTCCACACTCCTCCACGCCTCCATTTCGGAATGGCAGGCAGTGACCAGTGGGGTACCGCAGGGATCAGTACTGGGACCGCAGCTTTTTACAATATATGTTCATGATATAGAAGATGCTATTAGCAATAACATTAGCAAATTTGCTGATGATACTGAGCTGGGTGGCAGGGTGAAATGTGATGAGGATGTTAGGAGATTACCGGGTGACCTGGACAAGTTAGGTGAGTGGTCAGATGCATGGCAGATGCACTTTAATGTGGATAAATGGATGCTTATCCACTTTGGTAGCAAGAACAGGAAGGCAGATTACTACCTAAATGGAATCAATTTCGGTCAAGGGACAGTACCGAGAGATCTGGGGGTTCTTGTACACCACTCAATGAAGGTAAGCATGCAGGTACAGCAGGTAGTGAAGAAGGCTAATAGCATGCTGGCCTTCATAACAAGAGGGATCGAGTACAGAAGCAAAGAGGTTCTTCTGCAGGTGTACAGGGCCCTGGTGAGACCACACCTGGAGTACTGTGTGCAGTTCTGGTCTCCAAATTTGAGGAGAGACATTCTGGCTATTGAGGGAGTGCAGCGTAGGTTGACGAGGTCAATTCCTGGAATGGCGGGATTACCTTACACTGAAAGACTGGAGCGACTGGGCTTGTGTACCCTTGAGTTTAGAAGACTGAGAGGGGATCTGGTTGAGACATATAAGATTATCAAAGGATTGGACACTCTGGCGGCAGGAAACGTGAGTGCCGAAACAGAGGACACAGCTTAAAAATACGGGGTAGACCGTTTAGGACAGAGATGAGGAGAAACGTCTTCACCCAGAGAGTGGTGGCTGTGTGGAATGCTCTGCCCCAGAGGGCAGTGGAGGCCCAGTCTCTGGATTCATTGAAGAAAGAGTTGGACAGAGCTCTCAAGGATAGTGGAATCAAGGCTTATGGAGATAAGGCAGGAACAGGATACTGATTAAGGATGATCAGCCATGATCATATTGAATGGTGGTGCAGGCTCCAAGGGCAGAATGGCCAACTCCTGCACCTATTGTCTATTGTCCTCCTTTCCTGACTGCCAGCCGCAGACAGCGTGCAGCCCCAATCCCTTTCTTTCCGTCTTTCTTGCTGATTTTGGCAGCGCTCCGCTCTCCTCCCCTCCCTCTCTCCTGCCTGCAGGAGACTGATGCCAGGCACAGCGGCAGCAAAAATAACCTGTCGCTGCATTGCGTGCGTGGCCCAACACGAGTGCAGAGGGGTGACTTGAGCAGCCCCTGCTGGCGGAAAAAGCCTACTGCACCTGGTATTCCCAGGCGGTCTCCCATCCAAATACTAACCAGACCTGAGTCTGCTTAGCTTCCGAGATCAGACGAGATCGGGCGTTTTCAGACTAGTATGGCCGTAGGCGCTGGCCCCTGCCTTTTCTCCCCACTTCAAGGCGTGCTGGCCAGCCACATTTTCTTTGCTGCTCTTTCTCTTGATCCCCTTTGTTTTTTTTTTCTCACTTTTCTCTTTGCTCTTCCTCCTCCGTGCGTGCTTCCCTCCCTCCCTCCCTCCAGCTAGCCCTTGCCCACCAGGCTCCTGTCGTCTCCCACATCCCCACACAGGCCAACTGCAAGACCTCCCCCTGCTTCATAGGGCTGCAGCCTGCATTCTCTCATCCTTCCACACTCCTCCACGCCTCCATTTCGGAATGGCAGGCAGTGACCAGTGGGGTACCGCAGGGATCAGTACTGGGACCGCAGCTTTTTACAATATATGTTCATGATATAGAAGATGCTATTAGCAATAACATTAGCAAATTTGCTGATGATACTGAGCTGGGTGGCAGGGTGAAATGTGATGAAGATGTTAGGAGATTACCGGGTGACCTGGACAAGTTAGGTGAGTGGTCAGATGCATGGCAGATGCACTTTAATGTGGATAAATGGATGCTTATCCACTTTGGTGGCAAGAACAGGAAGGCAGATTACTACCTAAATGGAATCAATTTCGGTCAAGGGACAGTACCGAGAGATCTGGGGGTTCTTGTACACCACTCAATGAAGGTCAGCATGCAGGTACAGCAGGTAGTGAAGAAGGCTAATAGCATGCTGGCCTTCATAACAAGAGGGATCGAGTACAGAAGCAAAGAGGTTCTTCTGCAGGTGTACAGGGCCCTGGTGAGACCACACCTGGAGTACTGTGTGCAGTTCTGGTCTCCAAATTTGAGGAGAGACATTCTGGCTATTGAGGGAGTGCAGCGTAGGTTGACGAGGTCAATTCCTGGAATGGCGGGATTACCTTACACTGAAAGACTGGAGCGACTGGGCTTGTGTACCCTTGAGTTTAGAAGACTGAGAGGGGATCTGGTTGAGACATATAAGATTATCAAAGGATTGGACACTCTGGCGGCAGGAAACGTGAGTGCCGAAACAGAGGACACAGCTTAAAAATACGGGGTAGACCGTTTAGGACAGAGATGAGGAGAAACGTCTTCACCCAGAGAGTGGTGGCTGTGTGGAATGCTCTGCCCCAGAGGGCAGTGGAGGCCCAGTCTCTGGATTCATTGAAGAAAGAGTTGGACAGAGCTCTCAAGGATAGTGGAATCAAGGCTTATGGAGATAAGGCAGGAACAGGATACTGATTAAGGATGATCAGCCATGATCATATTGAATGGTGGTGCAGGCTCCAAGGGCAGAATGGCCAACTCCTGCACCTATTGTCTATTGTCCTCCTTTCCTGACTGCCAGCCGCAGACAGCGTGCAGCCCCAATCCCTTTCTTTCCGTCTTTCTTGCTGATTTTGGCAGCGCTCCGCTCTCCTCCCCTCCCTCTCTCCTGCCTGCAGGAGACTGATGCCAGGCACAGCGGCAGCAAAAATAACCTGTCGCTGCATTGCGTGCGTGGCCCAACACGAGTGCAGAGGGGTGACTTGAGCAGCCCCTGCTGGCGGAAAAAGCCTACTGCACCTGGTATTCCCAGGCGGTCTCCCATCCAAGTACTAACCAGGCCTGAGTCTGCTTAGCTTCCGAGATCAGACGAGATCGGGCGTTTTCAGACTAGTATGGCCATAGGCGCTGCCCCCTGCCTTTTCTCCCCACTTCAAGGCGTGCTGGCCAGCCACATTTTCTTTGCTGCTCTTTCTCTTGATCCCCTTTGTTTTTTTTTCTCTCTTTTCTCTTTGCTCTTCCTCCTCCGTGCGTGCTTCCCTCCCTCCCTCCCTCCAGCTAGCCCTTGCCCACCAGGCTCCTGTCGTCTCCCACATCCCCACACAGGCCAACTGCAAGACCTCCCCCTGCTTCATAGGGCTGCAGCCTGCATTCTCTCATCCTTCCACACTCCTCCACGCCTCCATTTCGGAATGGCAGGCAGTGACCAGTGGGGTACCGCAGGGATCAGTACTGGGACCGCAGCTTTTTACAATATATGTTCATGATATAGAAGATGCTATTAGCAATAACATTAGCAAATTTACTGATGATACTGAGCTGGGTGGCAGGGTGAAATGTGATGAGGATGTTAGGAGATTACCGGGTGACCTGGACAAGTTAGGTGAGTGGTCAGATGCATGGCAGATGCACTTTAATGTGGATAAATGGATGCTTATCCACTTTGGTGGCAAGAACAGGAAGGCAGATTACTACCTAAATGGAATCAATTTCGGTCAAGGGACAGTACCGAGAGATCTGGGGGTTCTTGTACACCACTCAATGAAGGTAAGCATGCAGGTACAGCAGGTAGTGAAGAAGGCTAATAGCATGCTGGCCTTCATAACAAGAGGGATCGAGTACAGAAGCAAAGAGGTTCTTCTGCAGGTGTACAGGGCCCTAGTGAGACCACACCTGGAGTACTGTGTGCAGTTCTGGTCTCCAAATTTGAGGAGAGACATTCTGGCTATTGAGGGAGTGCAGCGTAGGTTGACGAGGTCAATTCCTGGAATGGCGGGATTACCTTACACTGAAAGACTGGAGCGACTGGGCTTGTGTACCCTTGAGTTTAGAAGACTGAGAGGGGATCTGGTTGAGACATATAAGATTATCAAAGGATTGGACACTCTGGCGGCAGGAAACGTGAGTGCCGAAACAGAGGACACAGCTTAAAAATACGGGGTAGACCGTTTAGGACAGAGATGAGGAGAAACGTCTTCACCCAGAGAGTGGTGGCTGTGTGGAATGCTCTGCCCCAGAGGGCAGTGGAGGCCCAGTCTCTGGATTCATTGAAGAAAGAGTTGGACAGAGCTCTCAAGGATAGTGGAATCAAGGCTTATGGAGATAAGGCAGGAACAGGATACTGATTAAGGATGATCAGCCATGATCATATTGAATGGTGGTGCAGGCTCCAAGGGCAGAATGGCCAACTCCTGCACCTATTGTCTATTGTCCTCCTTTCCTGACTGCCAGCCGCAGACAGCGTGCAGCCCCAATCCCTTTCTTTCCGTCTTTCTTGCTGATTTTGGCAGCGCTCCGCTCTCCTCCCCTCCCTGTCTCCTGCCTGCAGGAGACTGATGCCAGGCACAGCGGCAGCAAAAATAACCTGTCGCTGCATTGCGTGCGTGGCCCAACACGAGTGCAGAGGGGTGACTTGAGCAGCCCCTGCTGGCGGAAAAAGCCTACTGCACCTGGTATTCCCAGGCGGTCTCCCATCCAAGTACTAACCAGGCCTGAGTCTGCTTAGCTTCCGAGATCAGACGAGATCGGGCGTTTTCAGACTAGTATGGCCTTAGGCGCTGGCCCCTGCCTTTTCTCCCCACTTCAAGGCGTGCTGGCCAGCCACATTTTCTTTGCTGCTCTTTCTCTTGATCCCCTTTGTTTTTTTTTTCTCTCTTTTCTCTTTGCTCTTCCTCCTCCGTGCGTGCTTCCCTCCCTCCCTCCCTCCAGCTAGCCCTTGCCCACCAGGCTCCTGTCGTCTCCCACATCCCCACACAGGCCAACTGCAAGACCTCCCCCTGCTTCATAGGGCTGCAGCCTGCATTCTCTCATCCTTCCACACTCCTCCACGCCTCCATTTCGGAATGGCAGGCAGTGACCAGTGGGGTACCGCAGGGATCAGTACTGGGACCGCAGCTTTTTACAATATATGTTCATGATATAGAAGATGCTATTAGCAATAACATTAGCAAATTTACTGATGATACTGAGCTGGGTGGCAGGGTGAAATGTGATGAGGATGTTAGGAGATTACCGGGTGACCTGGACAAGTTAGGTGAGTGGTCAGATGCATGGCAGATGCACTTTAATGTGGATAAATGGATGCTTATCCACTTTGGTGGCAAGAACAGGAAGGCAGATTACTACCTAAATGGAATCAATTTCGGTCAAGGGACAGTACCGAGAGATCTGGGGGTTCTTGTACACCACTCAATGAAGGTCAGCATGCAGGTACAGCAGGTAGTGAAGAAGGCTAATAGCATGCTGGCCTTCATAACAAGAGGGATCGAGTACAGAAGCAAAGAGGTTCTTCTGCAGGTGTACAGGGCCCTGGTGAGACCACACCTGGAGTACTGTGTGCAGTTCTGGTCTCCAAATTTGAGGAGAGACATTCTGGCTATTGAGGGAGTGCAGCGTAGGTTGACGAGGTCAATTCCTGGAATGGCGGGATTACCTTACACTGAAAGACTGGAGCGACTGGGCTTGTGTACCCTTGAGTTTAGAAGACTGAGAGGGGATCTGGTTGAGACATATAAGATTATCAAAGGATTGGACACTCTGGCGGCAGGAAACGTGAGTGCCGAAACAGAGGACACAGCTTAAAAATACGGGGTAGACCGTTTAGGACAGAGATGAGGAGAAACGTCTTCACCCAGAGAGTGGTGGCTGTGTGGAATGCTCTGCCCCAGAGGGCAGTGGAGGCCCAGTCTCTGGATTCATTGAAGAAAGAGTTGGACAGAGCTCTCAAGGATAGTGGAATCAAGGCTTATGGAGATAAGGCAGGAACAGGATACTGATTAAGGATGATCAGCCATGATCATATTGAATGGTGGTGCAGGCTCCAAGGGCAGAATGGCCAACTCCTGCACCTATTGTCTATTGTCCTCCTTTCCTGACTGCCAGCCGCAGACAGCGTGCAGCCCCAATCCCTTTCTTTCCGTCTTTCTTGCTGATTTTGGCAGCGCTCCGCTCTCCTCCCCTCCCTCTCTCCTGCCTGCAGGAGACTGATGCCAGGCACAGCGGCAGCAAAAATAACCTGTCGCTGCATTGCGTGCGTGGCCCAACACGAGTGCAGAGGGGTGACTTGAGCAGCCCCTGCTGGCGGAAAAAGCCTACTGCACCTGGTATTCCCAGGCTGGATCCCACCCAAGTACTAACCAGGCCTGAGTCTGCTTAGCTTCCGAGATCAGACAAGATCGGGCGTTTTCAGACTAGTATGGCCGTAGGCGCTGGCCCCTGCCTTTTCTCCCCACTTCAAGGCGTGCTGGCCAGCCACATTTTCTTTGCTGCTCTTTCTCTTGATCCCCTTTGTTTTTTTTTTCTCTCTTTTCTCTTTGCTCTTCCTCCTCCGTGCGTGCTTCCCTCCCTCCCTCCCTCCCTCCAGCTAGCCCTTGCCCACCAGGCTCCTGTCGTCTCCCACATCCCCACACAGGCCAACTGCAAGACCTCCCCCTGCTTCATAGGGCTGCAGCCTGCATTCTCTCATCCTTCCACACTCCTCCACGCCTCCATTTCGGAATGGCAGGCAGTGACCAGTGGGGTACCGCAGGGATCAGTACTGGGACCGCAGCTTTTTACAATATATGTTCATGATATAGAAGATGCTATTAGCAATAACATTAGCAAATTTGCTGATGATACTGAGCTGGGTGGCAGGGTGAAATGTGATGAGGATGTTAGGAGATTTCCGGGTGACCTGGACAAGTTAGGTGAGTGGTCAGATGCATGGCAGATGCACTTTAATGTGGATAAATGGATGCTTATCCACTTTGGTGGCAAGAACAGGAAGGCAGATTACTACCTAAATGGAATCAATTTCGGTCAAGGGACAGTACCGAGAGATCTGGGGGTTCTTGTACACCACTCAATGAAGGTTAGCATGCAGGTACAGCAGGTAGTGAAGAAGGCTAATAGCATGCTGGCCTTCATAACAAGAGGGATCGAGTACAGAAGCAAAGAGGTTCTTCTGCAGGTGTACAGGGCCCTGGTGAGACCACACCTGGAGTACTGTGTGCAGTTCTGGTCTCCAAATTTGAGGAGACACATTCTGGCTATTGAGGGAGTGCAGCGTAGGTTGACGAGGTCAATTCCTGGAATGGCGGGATTACCTTACACTGAAAGACTGGAGCGACTGGGCTTGTGTACCCTTGAGTTTAGAAGACTGAGAGGGGATCTGGTTGAGACATATAAGATTATCAAAGGATTGGACATTCTGGCGGCAGGAAACGTGAGTGCCGAAACAGAGGACACAGCTTAAAAATACAGGGTAGACCGTTTAGGACAGAGATGAGGAGAAACGTCTTCACCCAGAGAGTGGTGGCTGTGTGGAATGCTCTGCCCCAGAGGGCAGTGGAGGCCCAGTCTCTGGATTCATTGAAGAAAGAGTTGGACAGAGCTCTCAAGGATAGTGGAATCAAGGCTTATGGAGATAAGGCAGGAACAGGATACTGATTAAGGATGATCAGCCATGATCATATTGAATGGTGGTGCAGGCTCCAAGGGCAGAATGGCCAACTCCTGCACCTATTGTCTATTGTCCTCCTTTCCTGACTGCCAGCCGCAGACAGCGTGCAGCCCCAATCCCTTTCTTTCCGTCTTTCTTGCTGATTTTGGCAGCGCTCCGCTCTCCTCCCCTCCCTGTCTCCTGCCTGCAGGAGACTGATGCCAGGCACAGCGGCAGCAAAAATAACCTGTCGCTGCATTGCGTGCGTGACCCAACACGAGTGCAGAGGGGTGACTTGAGCAGCCCCTGCTGGCGGAAAAAGCCTACTGCACCTGGTATTCCCAGGCGGTCTCCCATCCAAGTACTAACCAGGCCTGAGTCTGCTTAGCTTCCGAGATCAGACGAGATCGGGCGTTTTCAGACTAGTATGGCCATAGGCGCTGGCCCCTGCCTTTTCTCCCCACTTCAAGGCGTGCTGGCCAGCCACATTTTCTTTGCTGCTCTTTCTCTTGATCCCCTTTGTTTTTTTTTTCTCTCTTTTCTCTTTGCTCTTCCTCCTCCATGCGTGCTTCCCTCCCTCCCTCCCTCCAGCTAGCCCTTGCCCACCAGGCTCCTGTCGTCTCCCACATCCCCACACAGGCCAACTGCAAGACCTCCCCCTGCTTCATAGGGCTGCAGCCTGCATTCTCTCATCCTTCCACACTCCTCCACGCCTCCATTTCGGAATGGCAGGCAGTGACCAGTGGGGTACCGCAGGGATCAGTACTGGGACCGCAGCTTTTTACAATATATGTTCATGATATAGAAGATGCTATTAGCAATAACATTAGCAAATTTGCTGATGATACTGAGCTGGGTGGCAGGGTGAAATGTGATGAGGATGTTAGGAGATTACCGGGTGACCTGGACAAGTTAGGTGAGTGGTCAGATGCATAGCAGATGCACTTTAATGTGGATAAATGGATGCTTATCCACTTTGGTGGCAAGAACAGGAAGGCAGATTACTACCTAAATGGAATCAATTTCGGTCAAGGGACAGTACCGAGAGATCTGGGGGTTCTTGTACACCACTCAATGAAGGTCAGCATGCAGGTACAGCAGGTAGTGAAGAAGGCTAATAGCATGCTGGCCTTCATAACAAGAGGGATCGAGTACAGAAGCAAAGAGGTTCTTCTGCAGGTGTACAGGGCCCTGGTGAGACCACACCTGGAGTACTGTGTGCAGTTCTGGTCTCCAAATTTGAGGAGAGACATTCTGGCTATTGAGGGAGTGCAGCGTAGGTTGACGAGGTCAATTCCTGGAATGGCGGGATTACCTTACACTGAAAGACTGGAGCGACTGGGCTTGTGTACCCTTGAGTTTAGAAGACTGAGAGGGGATCTGGTTGAGACATATAAGATTATCAAAGGATTGGACACTCTGGCGGCAGGAAACGTGAGTGCCGAAACAGAGGACACAGCTTAAAAATACGGGGTAGACCGTTTAGGACAGAGATGAGGCGAAACGTCTTCACCCAGAGAGTGGTGGCTGTGTGGAATGCTCTGCCCCAGAGGGCAGTGGAGGCCCAGTCTCTGGATTCATTGAAGAAAGAGTTGGACCGAGCTCTCAAGGATAGTGGAATCAAGGCTTATGGAGATAAGGCAGGAACAGGATACTGATTAAGGATGATCAGCCATGATCATATTGAATGGTGGTGCAGGCTCCAAGGGCAGAATGGCCAACTCCTGCACCTATTGTCTATTGTCCTCCTTTCCTGACTGCCAGCCGCAGACAGCGTGCAGCCCCAATCCCTTTCTTTCCGTCTTTCTTGCTGATTTTGGCAGCGCTCCGCTCTCCTCCCCTCCCTGTCTCCTGCCTGCAGGAGACTGATGCCAGGCACAGCGGCAGCAAAAATAACCTGTCGCTGCATTGCGTGCGTGGCCCAACACGAGTGCAGAGGGGTGACTTGAGCAGCCCCTGCTGGCGGAAAAAGCCTACTGCACCTGGTATTCCCAGGCGGTCTCCCATCCAAGTACTAACCAGGCCTGAGTCTGCTTAGTTTCCGAGATCAGACGAGATCGGGCGTTTTCAGACTAGTATGGCCGTAGGCGCTGGCCCCTGCCTTTTCTCCCCACTTCAAGGCGTGCTGGCCAGCCACATTTTCTTTGCTGCTCTTTCTCTTGATCCCCTTTGTTTTTTTTTTCTCTCTTTTCTCTTTGCTCTTCCTCCTCCGTGCGTGCTTCCCTCCCTCCCTCCCTCCCTCCAGCTAGCCCTTGCCCACCAGGCTCCTGTCGTCTCCCACATCCCCACACAGGCCAACTGCAAGACCTCCCCCTGCTTCATAGGGCTGCAGCCTGCATTCTCTCATCCTTCCACACTCCTCCACGCCTCCATTTCGGAATGGCAGGCAGTGACCAGTGGGGTACCGCAGGGATCAGTACTGGGACCGCAGCTTTTTACAATATATGTTCATGATATAGAAGATGCTATTAGCAATAACATTAGCAAATTTGCTGATGATACTGAGCTGGGTGGCAGGGTGAAATGTGATGAGGATGTTAGGAGATTTCCGGGTGACCTGGACAAGTTAGGTGAGTGGTCAGATGCATGGCAGATGCACTTTAATGTGGATAAATGGATGCTTATCCACTTTGGTGGCAAGAACAGGAAGGCAGATTACTACCTAAATGGAATCAATTTCGGTCAAGGGACAGTACCGAGAGATCTGGGGGTTCTTGTACACCACTCAATGAAGGTTAGCATGCAGGTACAGCAGGTAGTGAAGAAGGCTAATAGCATGCTGGCCTTCATAACAAGAGGGATCGAGTACAGAAGCAAAGAGGTTCTTCTGCAGGTGTACAGGGCCCTGGTGAGACCACACCTGGAGTACTGTGTGCAGTTCTGGTCTCCAAATTTGAGGAGACACATTCTGGCTATTGAGGGAGTGCAGCGTAGGTTGACGAGGTCAATTCCTGGAATGGCGGGATTACCTTACACTGAAAGACTGGAGCGACTGGGCTTGTGTACCCTTGAGTTTAGAAGACTGAGAGGGGATCTGGTTGAGACATATAAGATTATCAAAGGATTGGACATTCTGGCGGCAGGAAACGTGAGTGCCGAAACAGAGGACACAGCTTAAAAATACAGGGTAGACCGTTTAGGACAGAGATGAGGAGAAACGTCTTCACCCAGAGAGTGGTGGCTGTGTGGAATGCTCTGCCCCAGAGGGCAGTGGAGGCCCAGTCTCTGGATTCATTGAAGAAAGAGTTGGACAGAGCTCTCAAGGATAGTGGAATCAAGGCTTATGGAGATAAGGCAGGAACAGGATACTGATTAAGGATGATCAGCCATGATCATATTGAATGGTGGTGCAGGCTCCAAGGGCAGAATGGCCAACTCCTGCACCTATTGTCTATTGTCCTCCTTTCCTGACTGCCAGCCGCAGACAGCGTGCAGCCCCAATCCCTTTCTTTCCGTCTTTCTTGCTGATTTTGGCAGCGCTCCGCTCTCCTCCCCTCCCTGTCTCCTGCCTGCAGGAGACTGATGCCAGGCACAGCGGCAGCAAAAATAACCTGTCGCTGCATTGCGTGCGTGGCCCAACACGAGTGCAGAGGGGTGACTTGAGCAGCCCCTGCTGGCGGAAAAAGCCTACGGCACCTGGTATTCCCAGGCGGTCTCCCATCCAAATACTAACCAGGCCTGAGTCTGCTTAGCTTCCGAGATCAGACGAGATCGGGCGTTTTCAGACTAGTATGGCCGTAGGCGCTGGCCCCTGCCTTTTCTCCCCACTTCAAGGCGTGCTGGCCAGCCACATTTTCTTTGCTGCTCTTTCTCTTGATCCCCTTTGTTTTTTTTTTCTCACTTTTCTCTTTGCTCTTCCTCCTCCGTGCGTGCTTCCCTCCCTCCCTCCCTCCAGCTAGCCCTTGCCCACCAGGCTCCTGTCGTCTCCCACATCCCCACACAGGCCAACTGCAAGACCTCCCCCTGCTTCATAGGGCTGCAGCCTGCATTCTCTCATCCTTCCACACTCCTCCACGCCTCCATTTCGGAATGGCAGGCAGTGACCAGTGGGGTACCGCAGGGATCAGTACTGGGACCGCAGCTTTTTACAATATATGTTCATGATATAGAAGATGCTATTAGCAATAACATTAGCAAATTTGCTGATGATACTGAGCTGGGTGGCAGGGTGAAATGTGATGAGGATGTTAGGAGATTACCGGGTGACCTGGACAAGTTAGGTGAGTGGTCAGATGCATGGCAGATGCACTTTAATGTGGATAAATGGATGCTTATCCACTTTGGTGGCAAGAACAGGAAGGCAGATTACTACCTAAATGGAATCAATTTCGGTCAAGGGACAGTACCGAGAGATCTGGGGGTTCTTGTACACCACTCAATGAAGGTCAGCATGCAGGTACAGCAGGTAGTGAAGAAGGCTAATAGCATGCTGGCCTTCATAACAAGAGGGATCGAGTACAGAAGCAAAGAGGTTCTTCTGCAGGTGTACAGGGCCCTGGTGAGACCACACCTGGAGTACTGTGTGCAGTTCTGGTCTCCAAATTTGAGGAGAGACATTCTGGCTATTGAGGGAGTGCAGCGTAGGTTGACGAGGTCAATTCCTGGAATGGCGGGATTACCTTACACTGAAAGACTGGAGCGACTGGGCTTGTGTACCCTTGAGTTTAGAAGACTGAGAGGGGATCTGGTTGAGACATATAAGATTATCAAAGGATTGGACACTCTGGCGGCAGGAAACGTGAGTGCCGAAACAGAGGACACAGCTTAAAAATACGGGGTAGACCGTTTAGGACAGAGATGAGGAGAAACGTCTTCACCCAGAGAGTGGTGGCTGTGTGGAATGCTCTGCCCCAGAGGGCAGTGGAGGCCCAGTCTCTGGATTCATTGAAGAAAGAGTTGGACAGAGCTCTCAAGGATAGTGGAATCAAGGCTTATGGAGATAAGGCAGGAACAGGATACTGATTAAGGATGATCAGCCATGATCATATTGAATGGTGGTGCAGGCTCCAAGGGCAGAATGGCCAACTCCTGCACCTATTGTCTATTGTCCTCCTTTCCTGACTGCCAGCCGCAGACAGCGTGCAGCCCCAATCCCTTTCTTTCCGTCTTTCTTGCTGATTTTGGCAGCGCTCCGCTCTCCTCCCCTCCCTGTCTCCTGCCTGCAGGAGACTGATGCCAGGCACAGCGGCAGCAAAAATAACCTGTCGCTGCATTGCGTGCGTGGCCCAACACGAGTGCAGAGGGGTGACTTGAGCAGCCCCTGCTGGCGGAAAAAGCCTACTGCACCTGGTATTCCCAGGCGGTCTCCCATCCAAGTACTAACCAGGCCTGAGTCTGCTTAGCTTCCGAGATCAGACGAGATCGGGTGTTTGCAGACTAGTATGGCCGTAGGCGCTGGCCCCTGCCTTTTCTCCCCACTTCAAGGCGTGCTGGCCAGCCACATTTTCTTTGCTGCTCTTTCTCTTGATCCCCTTTGTTTTTTTTTTCTCACTTTTCTCTTTGCTCTTCCTCCTCCGTGCGTGCTTCCCTCCCTCCCTCCCTCCCTCCAGCTAGCCCTTGCCCACCAGGCTCCTGTCGTCTCCCACATCCCCACACAGGCCAACTGCAAGACCTCCCCCTGCTTCATAGGGCTGCAGCCTGCATTCTCTCATCCTTCCACACTCCTCCACGCCTCCATTTCGGAATGGCAGGCAGTGACCAGTGGGGTACCGCAGGGATCAGTACTGGGACCGCAGCTTTTTACAATATATGTTCATGATATAGAAGATGCTATTAGCAATAACATTAGCAAATTTACTGATGATACTGAGCTGGGTGGCAGGGTGAAATGTGATGAGGATGTTAGGAGATTACCGGGTGACCTGGACAAGTTAGGTGAGTGGTCAGATGCATGGCAGATGCACTTTAATGTGGATAAATGGATGCTTATCCACTTTGGTGGCAAGAACAGGAAGGCAGATTACTACCTAAATGGAATCAATTTCGGTCAAGGGACAGTACCGAGAGATCTGGGGGTTCTTGTACACCACTCAATGAAGGTAAGCATGCAGGTACAGCAGGTAGTGAAGAAGGCTAATAGCATGCTGGCCTTCATAACAAGAGGGATCGAGTACAGAAGCAAAGAGGTTCTTCTGCAGGTGTACAGGGCCCTGGTGAGACCACACCTGGAGTACTGTGTGCAGTTCTGGTCTCCAAATTTGAGGAGAGACATTCTGGCTATTGAGGGAGTGCAGCGTAGGTTGACGAGGTCAATTCCTGGAATGGCGGGATTACCTTACACTGAAAGACTGGAGCGACTGGGCTTGTGTACCCTTGAGTTTAGAAGACTGAGAGGGGATCTGGTTGAGACATATAAGATTATCAAAGGATTGGACACTCTGGCGGCAGGAAACGTGAGTGCCGAAACAGAGGACACAGCTTAAAAATACGGGGTAGACCGTTTAGGACAGAGATGAGGAGAAACGTCTTCACCCAGAGAGTGGTGGCTGTGTGGAATGCTCTGCCCCAGAGGGAAGTGGAGGCCCAGTCTCTGGATTCATTGAAGAAAGAGTTGGACAGAGCTCTCAAGGATAGTGGAATCAAGGCTTATGGAGATAAGGCAGGAACAGGATACTGATTAAGGATGATCAGCCATGATCATATTGAATGGTGGTGCAGGCTCCAAGGGCAGAATGGCCAACTCCTGCACCTATTGTCTATTGTCCTCCTTTCCTGACTGCCAGCCGCAGACAGCGTGCAGCCCCAATCCCTTTCTTTCCGTCTTTCTTGCTGATTTTGGCAGCGCTCCGCTCTCCTCCCCTCCCTGTCTCCTGCCTGCAGGAGACTGATGCCAGGCACAGCGGCAGCAAAATCAACCTGTCGCTGCATTGCGTGCGTGGCCCAACACGAGTGCAGAGGGGTGACTTGAGCAGCCCCTGCTGGCGGAAAAAGCCTACTGCACCTGGTATTCCCAGGCGGTCTCCCATCCAAGTACTAACCAGGCCTGAGTCTGCTTAGCTTCCGAGATCAGACGAGATCGGGCGTTTTCAGACTAGTATGGCCGTAGGCGCTGGCCCCTGCCTTTTCTCCCCACTTCAAGGCGTGCTGGCCAGCCACATTTTCTTTGCTGCTCTTTCTCTTGATCCCCTTTGTTTTTTTTTTCTCTCTTTTCTCTTTGCTCTTCCTCCTCCGTGCGTGCTTCCCTCCCTCCCTCCCTCCAGCTAGCCCTTGCCCACCAGGCTCCTGTCGTCTCCCACATCCCCACACAGGCCAACTGCAAGACCTCCCCCTGCTTCATAGGGCTGCAGCCTGCATTCTCTCATCCTTCCACACTCCTCCACGCCTCCATTTCGGAATGGCAGGCAGTGACCAGTGGGGTACCGCAGGGATCAGTACTGGGACCGCAGCTTTTTACAATATATGTTCATGATATAGAAGATGCTATTAGCAATAACATTAGCAAATTTGCTGATGATACTGAGCTGGGTGGCAGGGTGAAATGTGATGAGGATGTTAGGAGATTACCGGGTGACCTGGACAAGTTAGGTGAGTGGTCAGATGCATGGCAGATGCACTTTAATGTGGATAAATGGATGCTTATCCACTTTGGTAGCAAGAACAGGAAGGCAGATTACTACCTAAATGGAATCAATTTCGGTCAAGGGACAGTACCGAGAGATCTGGGGGTTCTTGTACACCACTCAATGAAGGTAAGCATGCAGGTACAGCAGGTAGTGAAGAAGGCTAATAGCATGCTGGCCTTCATAACAAGAGGGATCGAGTACAGAAGCAAAGAGGTTCTTCTGCAGGTGTACAGGGCCCTGGTGAGACCACACCTGGAGTACTGTGTGCAGTTCTGGTCTCCAAATTTGAGGAGAGACATTCTGGCTATTGAGGGAGTGCAGCGTAGGTTGACGAGGTCAATTCCTGGAATGGCGGGATTACCTTACACTGAAAGACTGGAGCGACTGGGCTTGTGTACCCTTGAGTTTAGAAGACTGAGAGGGGATCTGGTTGAGACATATAAGATTATCAAAGGATTGGACACTCTGGCGGCAGGAAACGTGAGTGCCGAAACAGAGGACACAGCTTAAAAATACGGGGTAGACCGTTTAGGACAGAGATGAGGAGAAACGTCTTCACCCAGAGAGTGGTGGCTGTGTGGAATGCTCTGCCCCAGAGGGCAGTGGAGGCCCAGTCTCTGGATTCATTGAAGAAAGAGTTGGACAGAGCTCTCAAGGATAGTGGAATCAAGGCTTATGGAGATAAGGCAGGAACAGGATACTGATTAAGGATGATCAGCCATGATCATATTGAATGGTGGTGCAGGCTCCAAGGGCAGAATGGCCAACTCCTGCACCTATTGTCTATTGTCCTCCTTTCCTGACTGCCAGCCGCAGACAGCGTGCAGCCCCAATCCCTTTCTTTCCGTCTTTCTTGCTGATTTTGGCAGCGCTCCGCTCTCCTCCCCTCCCTCTCTCCTGCCTGCAGGAGACTGATGCCAGGCACAGCGGCAGCAAAAATAACCTGTCGCTGCATTGCGTGCGTGGCCCAACACGAGTGCAGAGGGGTGACTTGAGCAGCCCCTGCTGGCGGAAAAAGCCTACTGCACCTGGTATTCCCAGGCGGTCTCCCATCCAAATACTAACCAGACCTGAGTCTGCTTAGCTTCCGAGATCAGATGAGATCGGGCGTTTTCAGACTAGTATGGCCGTAGGCGCTGGCCCCTGCCTTTTCTCCCCACTTCAAGGCGTGCTGGCCAGCCACATTTTCTTTGCTGCTCTTTCTCTTGATCCCCTTTGTTTTTTTTTTCTCACTTTTCTCTTTGCTCTTCCTCCTCCGTGCGTGCTTCCCTCCCTCCCTCCCTCCCTCCAGCTAGCCCTTGCCCACCAGGCTCCTGTCGTCTCCCACATCCCCACACAGGCCAACTGCAAGACCTCCCCCTGCTTCATAGGGCTGCAGCCTGCATTCTCTCATCCTTCCACACTCCTCCACGCCTCCATTTCGGAATGGCAGGCAGTGACCAGTGGGGTACCGCAGGGATCAGTACTGGGACCGCAGCTTTTTACAATATATGTTCATGATATAGAAGATGCTATTAGCAATAACATTAGCAAATTTGCTGATGATACTGAGCTGGGTGGCAGGGTGAAATGTGATGAGGATGTTAGGAGATTACCGGGTGACCTGGACAAGTTAGGTGAGTGGTCAGATGCATGGCAGATGCACTTTAATGTGGATAAATGGATGCTTATCCACTTTGGTGGCAAGAACAGGAAGGCAGATTACTACCTAAATGGAATCAATTTCGGTCAAGGGACAGTACCGAGAGATCTGGGGGTTCTTGTACACCACTCAATGAAGGTCAGCATGCAGGTACAGCAGGTAGTGAAGAAGGCTAATAGCATGCTGGCCTTCATAACAAGAGGGATCGAGTACAGAAGCAAAGAGGTTCTTCTGCAGGTGTACAGGGCCCTGGTGAGACCACACCTGGAGTACTGTGTGCAGTTCTGGTCTCCAAATTTGAGGAGAGACATTCTGGCTATTGAGGGAGTGCAGCGTAGGTTGACGAGGTCAATTCCTGGAATGGCGGGATTACCTTACACTGAAAGACTGGAGCGACTGGGCTTGTGTACCCTTGAGTTTAGAAGACTGAGAGGGGATCTGGTTGAGACATATAAGATTATCAAAGGATTGGACACTCTGGCGGCAGGAAACGTGAGTGCCGAAACAGAGGACACAGCTTAAAAATACGGGGTAGACCGTTTAGGACAGAGATGAGGAGAAACGTCTTCACCCAGAGAGTGGTGGCTGTGTGGAATGCTCTGCCCCAGAGGGCAGTGGAGGCCCAGTCTCTGGATTCATTGAAGAAAGAGTTGGACAGAGCTCTCAAGGATAGTGGAATCAAGGCTTATGGAGATAAGGCAGGAACAGGATACTGATTAAGGATGATCAGCCATGATCATATTGAATGGTGGTGCAGGCTCCAAGGGCAGAATGGCCAACTCCTGCACCTATTGTCTATTGTCCTCCTTTCCTGACTGCCAGCCGCAGACAGCGTGCAGCCCCAATCCCTTTCTTTCCGTCTTTCTTGCTGATTTTGGCAGCGCTCCGCTCTCCTCCCCTCCCTGTCTCCTGCCTGCAGGAGACTGATGCCAGGCACAGCGGCAGCAAAAATAACCTGTCGCTGCATTGCGTGCGTGGCCCAACACGAGTGCAGAGGGGTGACTTGAGCAGCCCCTGCTGGCGGAAAAAGCCTACTGCACCTGGTATTCCCAGGCGGTCTCCCATCCAAGTACTAACCAGGCCTGAGTCTGCTTAGCTTCCGAGATCAGACGAGATCGGGCGTTTTCAGACTAGTATGGCCATAGGCGCTGCCCCCTGCCTTTTCTCCCCACTTCAAGGCGTGCTGGCCAGCCACATTTTCTTTGCTGCTCTTTCTCTTGATCCCCTTTGTTTTTTTTTCTCTCTTTTCTCTTTGCTCTTCCTCCTCCGTGCGTGCTTCCCTCCCTCCCTCCCTCCAGCTAGCCCTTGCCCACCAGGCTCCTGTCGTCTCCCACATCCCCACACAGGCCAACTGCAAGACCTCCCCCTGCTTCATAGGGCTGCAGCCTGCATTCTCTCATCCTTCCACACTCCTCCACGCCTCCATTTCGGAATGGCAGGCAGTGACCAGTGGGGTACCGCAGGGATCAGTACTGGGACCGCAGCTTTTTACAATATATGTTCATGATATAGAAGATGCTATTAGCAATAACATTAGCAAATTTACTGATGATACTGAGCTGGGTGGCAGGGTGAAATGTGATGAGGATGTTAGGAGATTACCGGGTGACCTGGACAAGTTAGGTGAGTGGTCAGATGCATGGCAGATGCACTTTAATGTGGATAAATGGATGCTTATCCACTTTGGTGGCAAGAACAGGAAGGCAGATTACTACCTAAATGGAATCAATTTCGGTCAAGGGACAGTACCGAGAGATCTGGGGGTTCTTGTACACCACTCAATGAAGGTAAGTATGCAGGTACAGCAGGTAGTGAAGAAGGCTAATAGCATGCTGGCCTTCATAACAAGAGGGATCGAGTACAGAAGCAAAGAGGTTCTTCTGCAGGTGTACAGGGCCCTAGTGAGACCACACCTGGAGTACTGTGTGCAGTTCTGGTCTCCAAATTTGAGGAGAGACATTCTGGCTATTGAGGGAGTGCAGCGTAGGTTGACGAGGTCAATTCCTGGAATGGCGGGATTACCTTACACTGAAAGACTGGAGCGACTGGGCTTGTGTACCCTTGAGTTTAGAAGACTGAGAGGGGATCTGGTTGAGACATATAAGATTATCAAAGGATTGGACACTCTGGCGGCAGGAAACGTGAGTGCCGAAACAGAGGACACAGCTTAAAAATACGGGGTAGACCGTTTAGGACAGAGATGAGGAGAAACGTCTTCACCCAGAGAGTGGTGGCTGTGTGGAATGCTCTGCCCCAGAGGGCAGTGGAGGCCCAGTCTCTGGATTCATTGAAGAAAGAGTTGGACAGAGCTCTCAAGGATAGTGGAATCAAGGCTTATGGAGATAAGGCAGGAACAGGATACTGATTAAGGATGATCAGCCATGATCATATTGAATGGTGGTGCAGGCTCCAAGGGCAGAATGGCCAACTCCTGCACCTATTGTCTATTGTCCTCCTTTCCTGACTGCCAGCCGCAGACAGCGTGCAGCCCCAATCCCTTTCTTTCCGTCTTTCTTGCTGATTTTGGCAGCGCTCCGCTCTCCTCCCCTCCCTGTCTCCTGCCTGCAGGAGACTGATGCCAGGCACAGCGGCAGCAAAAATAACCTGTCGCTGCATTGCGTGCGTGGCCCAACACGAGTGCAGAGGGGTGACTTGAGCAGCCCCTGCTGGCGGAAAAAGCCTACTGCACCTGGTATTCCCAGGCGGTCTCCCATCCAAGTACTAACCAGGCCTGAGTCTGCTTAGCTTCCGAGATCAGACGAGATCGGGCGTTTTCAGACTAGTATGGCCATAGGCGCTGGCCCCTGCCTTTTCTCCCCACTTCAAGGCGTGCTGGCCAGCCACATTTTCTTTGCTGCTCTTTCTCTTGATCCCCTTTGTTTTTTTTTTCTCTCTTTTCTCTTTGCTCTTCCTCCTCCGTGCGTGCTTCCCTCCCTCCCTCCCTCCCTCCCTCCAGCTAGCCCTTGCCCACCAGGCTCCTGTCGTCTCCCACATCCCCACACAGGCCAACTGCAAGACCTCCCCCTGCTTCATAGGGCTGCAGCCTGCATTCTCTCATCCTTCCACACTCCTCCACGCCTCCATTTCGGAATGGCAGGCAGTGACCAGTGGGGTACCGCAGGGATCAGTACTGGGACCGCAGCTTTTTACAATATATGTTCATGATATAGAAGATGCTATTAGCAATAACATTAGCAAATTTACTGATGATACTGAGCTGGGTGGCAGGGTGAAATGTGATGAGGATGTTAGGAGATTACCGGGTGACCTGGACAAGTTAGGTGAGTGGTCAGATGCATGGCAGATGCACTTTAATGTGGATAAATGGATGCTTATCCACTTTGGTGGCAAGAACAGGAAGGCAGATTACTACCTAAATGGAATCAATTTCGGTCAAGGGACAGTACCGAGAGATCTGGGGGTTCTTGTACACCACTCAATGAAGGTCAGCATGCAGGTACAGCAGGTAGTGAAGAAGGCTAATAGCATGCTGGCCTTCATAACAAGAGGGATCGAGTACAGAAGCAAAGAGGTTCTTCTGCAGGTGTACAGGGCCCTGGTGAGACCACACCTGGAGTACTGTGTGCAGTTCTGGTCTCCAAATTTGAGGAGAGACATTCTGGCTATTGAGGGAGTGCAGCGTAGGTTGACGAGGTCAATTCCTGGAATGGCGGGATTACCTTACACTGAAAGACTGGAGCGACTGGGCTTGTGTACCCTTGAGTTTAGAAGACTGAGAGGGGATCTGGTTGAGACATATAAGATTATCAAAGGATTGGACACTCTGGCGGCAGGAAACGTGAGTGCCGAAACAGAGGACACAGCTTAAAAATACGGGGTAGACCGTTTAGGACAGAGATGAGGAGAAACGTCTTCACCCAGAGAGTGGTGGCTGTGTGGAATGCTCTGCCCCAGAGGGCAGTGGAGGCCCAGTCTCTGGATTCATTGAAGAAAGAGTTGGACAGAGCTCTCAAGGATAGTGGAATCAAGGCTTATGGAGATAAGGCAGGAACAGGATACTGATTAAGGATGATCAGCCATGATCATATTGAATGGTGGTGCAGGCTCCAAGGGCAGAATGGCCAACTCCTGCACCTATTGTCTATTGTCCTCCTTTCCTGACTGCCAGCCGCAGACAGCGTGCAGCCCCAATCCCTTTCTTTCCGTCTTTCTTGCTGATTTTGGCAGCGCTCCGCTCTCCTCCCCTCCCTCTCTCCTGCCTGCAGGAGACTGATGCCAGGCACAGCGGCAGCAAAAATAACCTGTCGCTGCATTGCGTGCGTGGCCCAACACGAGTGCAGAGGGGTGACTTGAGCAGCCCCTGCTGGCGGAAAAAGCCTACTGCACCTGGTATTCCCAGGCGGGATCCCACCCAAGTACTAACCAGGCCTGAGTCTGCTTAGCTTCCGAGATCAGACGAGATCGGGCGTTTTCAGACTAGTATGGCCGTAGGCGCTGGCCCCTGCCTTTTCTCCCCACTTCAAGGCGTGCTGGCCAGCCACATTTTCTTTGCTGCTCTTTCTCTTGATCCCCTTTGTTTTTTTTTTCTCTCTTTTCTCTTTGCTCTTCCTCCTCCGTGCGTGCTTCCCTCCCTCCCTCCCTCCCTCCAGCTAGCCCTTGCCCACCAGGCTCCTGTCGTCTCCCACATCCCCACACAGGCCAACTGCAAGACCTCCCCCTGCTTCATAGGGCTGCAGCCTGCATTCTCTCATCCTTCCACACTCCTCCACGCCTCCATTTCGGAATGGCAGGCAGTGACCAGTGGGGTACCGCAGGGATCAGTACTGGGACCGCAGCTTTTTACAATATATGTTCATGATATAGAAGATGCTATTAGCAATAACATTAGCAAATTTGCTGATGATACTGAGCTGGGTGGCAGGGTGAAATGTGATGAGGATGTTAGGAGATTTCCGGGTGACCTGGACAAGTTAGGTGAGTGGTCAGATGCATGGCAGATGCACTTTAATGTGGATAAATGGATGCTTATCCACTTTGGTGGCAAGAACAGGAAGGCAGATTACTACCTAAATGGAATCAATTTCGGTCAAGGGACAGTACCGAGAGATCTGGGGGTTCTTGTACACCACTCAATGAAGGTTAGCATGCAGGTACAGCAGGTAGTGAAGAAGGCTAATAGCATGCTGGCCTTCATAACAAGAGGGATCGAGTACAGAAGCAAAGAGGTTCTTCTGCAGGTGTACAGGGCCCTGGTGAGACCACACCTGGAGTACTGTGTGCAGTTCTGGTCTCCAAATTTGAGGAGACACATTCTGGCTATTGAGGGAGTGCAGCGTAGGTTGACGAGGTCAATTCCTGGAATGGCGGGATTACCTTACACTGAAAGACTGGAGCGACTGGGCTTGTGTACCCTTGAGTTTAGAAGACTGAGAGGGGATCTGGTTGAGACATATAAGATTATCAAAGGATTGGACATTCTGGCGGCAGGAAACGTGAGTGCCGAAACAGAGGACACAGCTTAAAAATACAGGGTAGACCGTTTAGGACAGAGATGAGGAGAAACGTCTTCACCCAGAGAGTGGTGGCTGTGTGGAATGCTCTGCCCCAGAGGGCAGTGGAGGCCCAGTCTCTGGATTCATTGAAGAAAGAGTTGGACAGAGCTCTCAAGGATAGTGGAATCAAGGCTTATGGAGATAAGGCAGGAACAGGATACTGATTAAGGATGATCAGCCATGATCATATTGAATGGTGGTGCAGGCTCCAAGGGCAGAATGGCCAACTCCTGCACCTATTGTCTATTGTCCTCCTTTCCTGACTGCCAGCCGCAGACAGCGTGCAGCCCCAATCCCTTTCTTTCCGTCTTTCTTGCTGATTTTGGCAGCGCTCCGCTCTCCTCCCCTCCCTGTCTCCTGCCTGCAGGAGACTGATGCCAGGCACAGCGGCAGCAAAAATAACCTGTCGCTGCATTGCGTGCGTGACCCAACACGAGTGCAGAGGGGTGACTTGAGCAGCCCCTGCTGGCGGAAAAAGCCTACTGCACCTGGTATTCCCAGGCGGTCTCCCATCCAAGTACTAACCAGGCCTGAGTCTGCTTAGCTTCCGAGATCAGACGAGATCGGGCGTTTTCAGACTAGTATGGCCATAGGCGCTGGCCCCTGCCTTTTCTCCCCTCTTCAAGGCGTGCTGGCCAGCCACATTTTCTTTGCTGCTCTTTCTCTTGATCCCCTTTGTTTTTTTTTTCTCTCTTTTCTCTTTGCTCTTCCTCCTCCATGCGTGCTTCCCTCCCTCCCTCCCTCCAGCTAGCCCTTGCCCACCAGGCTCCTGTCGTCTCCCACATCCCCACACAGGCCAACTGCAAGACCTCCCCCTGCTTCATAGGGCTGCAGCCTGCATTCTCTCATCCTTCCACACTCCTCCACGCCTCCATTTCGGAATGGCAGGCAGTGACCAGTGGGGTACCGCAGGGATCAGTACTGGGACCGCAGCTTTTTACAATATATGTTCATGATATAGAAGATGCTATTAGCAATAACATTAGCAAATTTGCTGATGATACTGAGCTGGGTGGCAGGGTGAAATGTGATGAGGATGTTAGGAGATTACCGGGTGACCTGGACAAGTTAGGTGAGTGGTCAGATGCATGGCAGATGCACTTTAATGTGGATAAATGGATGCTTATCCACTTTGGTAGCAAGAACAGGAAGGCAGATTACTACCTAAATGGAATCAATTTCGGTCAAGGGACAGTACCGAGAGATCTGGGGGTTCTTGTACACCACTCAATGAAGGTAAGCATGCAGGTACAGCAGGTAGTGAAGAAGGCTAAAAGCATGCTGGCCTTCATAACAAGAGGGATCGAGTACAGAAGCAAAGAGGTTCTTCTGCAGGTGTACAGGGCCCTGGTGAGACCACACCTGGAGTACTGTGTGCAGTTCTGGTCTCCAAATTTGAGGAGAGACATTCTGGCTATTGAGGGAGTGCAGCGTAGGTTGACGAGGTCAATTCCTGGAATGGCGGGATTACCTTACACTGAAAGACTGGAGCGACTGGGCTTGTGTACCCTTGAGTTTAGAAGACTGAGAGGGGATCTGGTTGAGACATATAAGATTATCAAAGGATTGGACACTCTGGCGGCAGGAAACGTGAGTGCCGAAACAGAGGACACAGCTTAAAAATACGGGGTAGACCGTTTAGGACAGAGATGAGGAGAAACGTCTTCACCCAGAGAGTGGTGGCTGTGTGGAATGCTCTGCCCCAGAGGGCAGTGGAGGCCCAGTCTCTGGATTCATTGAAGAAAGAGTTGGACAGAGCTCTCAAGGATAGTGGAATCAAGGCTTATGGAGATAAGGCAGGAACAGGATACTGATTAAGGATGATCAGCCATGATCATATTGAATGGTGGTGCAGGCTCCAAGGGCAGAATGGCCAACTCCTGCACCTATTGTCTATTGTCCTCCTTTCCTGACTGCCAGCCGCAGACAGCGTGCAGCCCCAATCCCTTTCTTTCCGTCTTTCTTGCTGATTTTGGCAGCGCTCCGCTCTCCTCCCCTCCCTCTCTCCTGCCTGCAGGAGACTGATGCCAGGCACAGCGGCAGCAAAAATAACCTGTCGCTGCATTGCGTGCGTGGCCCAACACGAGTGCAGAGGGGTGACTTGAGCAGCCCCTGCTGGCGGAAAAAGCCTACTGCACCTGGTATTCCCAGGCTGTCTCCCATCCAAATACTAACCAGGCCTGAGTCTGCTTAGCTTCCGAGATCAGACGAGATCGGGCGTTTCCAGACTAGTATGGCCGTAGGCGCTGGCCCCTGCCTTTTCTCCCCACTTCAAGGCGTGCTGGCCAGCCACATTTTCTTTGCTGCTCTTTCTCTTGATCCCCTTTGTTTTTTTTTTCTCACTTTTCTCTTTGATCTTCCTCCTCCGTGCGTGCTTCCCTCCCTCCCTCCCTCCCTCCCTCCAGCTAGCCCTTGCCCACCAGGCTCCTGTCGTCTCCCACATCCCCACACAGGCCAACTGCAAGACCTCCCCCTGCTTCATAGGGCTGCAGCCTGCATTCTCTCATCCTTCCACACTCCTCCACGCCTCCATTTCGGAATGGCAGGCAGTGACCAGTGGGGTACCGCAGGGATCAGTACTGGGACCGCAGCTTTTTACAATATATGTTCATGATATAGAAGATGCTATTAGCAATAACAGCAAATTTGCTGATGATACTGAGCTGGGTGGCAGGGTGAAATGTGATGAGGATGTTAGGAGATTACCGGGTGACCTGGACAAGTTAGGTGAGTGGTCAGATGCATGGCAGATGCACTTTAATGTGGATAAATGGATGCTTATCCACTTTGGTGGCAAGAACAGGAAGGCAGATTACTACCTAAATGGAATCAATTTCGGTCAAGGGACAGTACCGAGAGATCTGGGGGTTCTTGTACACCACTCAATGAAGGTCAGCATGCAGGTACAGCAGGTAGTGAAGAAGGCTAATAGCATGCTGGCCTTCATAACAAGAGGGATCGAGTACAGAAGCAAAGAGGTTCTTCTGCAGGTGTACAGGGCCCTGGTGAGACCACACCTGGAGTACTGTGTGCAGTTCTGGTCTCCAAATTTGAGGAGAGACATTCTGGCTATTGAGGGAGTGCAGCGTAGGTTGACGAGGTCAATTCCTGGAATGGCGGGATTACCTTACACTGAAAGACTGGAGCGACTGGGCTTGTGTACCCTTGAGTTTAGAAGACTGAGAGGGGATCTGGTTGAGACATATAAGATTATCAAAGGATTGGACACTCTGGCGGCAGGAAACGTGAGTGCCGAAACAGAGGACACAGCTTAAAAATACGGGGTAGACCGTTTAGGACAGAGATGAGGAGAAACGTCTTCACCCAGAGAGTGGTGGCTGTGTGGAATGCTCTGCCCCAGAGGGCAGTGGAGGCCCAGTCTCTGGATTCATTGAAGAAAGAGTTGGACAGAGCTCTCAAGGATAGTGGAATCAAGGCTTATGGAGATAAGGCAGGAACAGGATACTGATTAAGGATGATCAGCCATGATCATATTGAATGGTGGTGCAGGCTCCAAGGGCAGAATGGCCAACTCCTGCACCTATTGTCTATTGTCCTCCTTTCCTGACTGCCAGCCGCAGACAGCGTGCAGCCCCAATCCCTTTCTTTCCGTCTTTCTTGCTGATTTTGGCAGCGCTCCGCTCTCCTCCCCTCCCTGTCTCCTGCCTGCAGGAGACTGATGCCAGGCACAGCGGCAGCAAAAATAACCTGTCGCTGCATTGCGTGCGTGACCCAACACGAGTGCAGAGGGGTTACTTGAGCAGCCCCTGCTGGCGGAAAAAGCCTACTGCACCTGGTATTCCCAGGCGGTCTCCCATCCAAGTACTAACCAGGCCTGAGTCTGCTTAGCTTCCGAGATCAGACGAGATCGGGCGTTTTCAGACTAGCATGGCCATAGGCGCTGGCCCCTGCCTTTTCTCCCCACTTCAAGGCGTGCTGGCCAGCCACATTTTCTTTGCTGCTCTTTCTCTTGATCCCCTTTGTTTTTTTTTTCTCTCTTTTCTCTTTGCTCTTCCTCCTCCATGCGTGCTTCCCTCCCTCCCTCCCTCCAGCTAGCCCTTGCCCACCAGGCTCCTGTCGTCTCCCACATCCCCACACAGGCCAACTGCAAGACCTCCCCCTGCTTCATAGGGCTGCAGCCTGCATTCTCTCATCCTTCCACACTCCTCCACGCCTCCATTTCGGAATGGCAGGCAGTGACCAGTGGGGTACCGCAGGGATCAGTACTGGGACCGCAGCTTTTTACAATATATGTTCATGATATAGAAGATGCTATTAGCAATAACATTAGCAAATTTGCTGATGATACTGAGCTGGGTGGCAGGGTGAAATGTGATGAGGATGTTAGGAGATTACCGGGTGACCTGGACAAGTTAGGTGAGTGGTCAGATGCATGGCAGATGCACTTTAATGTGGATAAATGGATGCTTATCCACTTTGGTAGCAAGAACAGGAAGGCAGATTACTACCTAAATGGAATCAATTTCGGTCAAGGGACAGTACCGAGAGATCTGGGGGTTCTTGTACACCACTCAATGAAGGTAAGCATGCAGGTACAGCAGGTAGTGAAGAAGGCTAATAGCATGCTGGCCTTCATAACAAGAGGGATCGAGTACAGAAGCAAAGAGGTTCTTCTGCAGGTGTACAGGGCCCTGGTGAGACCACACCTGGAGTACTGTGTGCAGTTCTGGTCTCCAAATTTGAGGAGAGACATTCTGGCTATTGAGGGAGTGCAGCGTAGGTTGACGAGGTCAATTCCTGGAATGGCGGGATTACCTTACACTGAAAGACTGGAGCGACTGGGCTTGTGTACCCTTGAGTTTAGAAGACTGAGAGGGGATCTGGTTGAGACATATAAGATTATCAAAGGATTGGACACTCTGGCGGCAGGAAACGTGAGTGCCGAAACAGAGGACACAGCTTAAAAATACGGGGTAGACCGTTTAGGACAGAGATGAGGAGAAACGTCTTCACCCAGAGAGTGGTGGCTGTGTGGAATGCTCTGCCCCAGAGGGCAGTGGAGGCCCAGTCTCTGGATTCATTGAAGAAAGAGTTGGACAGAGCTCTCAAGGATAGTGGAATCAAGGCTTATGGAGATAAGGCAGGAACAGGATACTGATTAAGGATGATCAGCCATGATCATATTGAATGGTGGTGCAGGCTCCAAGGGCAGAATGGCCAACTCCTGCACCTATTGTCTATTGTCCTCCTTTCCTGACTGCCAGCCGCAGACAGCGTGCAGCCCCAATCCCTTTCTTTCCGTCTTTCTTGCTGATTTTGGCAGCGCTCCGCTCTCCTCCCCTCCCTGTCTCCTGCCTGCAGGAGACTGATGCCAGGCACAGCGGCAGCAAAAATAACCTGTCGCTGCATTGCGTGCGTGGCCCAACACGAGTGCAGAGGGGTGACTTGAGCAGCCCCTGCTGGCGGAAAAAGCCTACTGCACCTGGTATTCCCAGGCGGTCTCCCATCCAAATACTAACCAGGCCTGAGTCTGCTTAGCTTCCGAGATCAGACGAGATCGGGCGTTTTCAGACTAGTATGGCCGTAGGCGCTGGCCCCTGCCTTTTCTCCCCACTTCAAGGCGTGCTGGCCAGCCACATTTTCTTTGCTGCTCTTTCTCTTGATCCCCTTTGTTTTTTTTTTCTCACTTTTCTCTTTGCTCTTCCTCCTCCGTGCGTGCTTCCCTCCCTCCCTCCCTCCAGCTAGCCCTTGCCCACCAGGCTCCTGTCGTCTCCCACATCCCCACACAGGCCAACTGCAAGACCTCCCCCTGCTTCATAGGGCTGCAGCCTGCATTCTCTCATCCTTCCACACTCCTCCACGCCTCCATTTCGGAATGGCAGGCAGTGACCAGTGGGGTACCGCAGGGATCAGTACTGGGACCGCAGCTTTTTACAATATATGTTCATGATATAGAAGATGCTATTAGCAATAACATTAGCAAATTTGCTGATGATACTGAGCTGGGTGGCAGGGTGAAATGTGATGAGGATGTTAGGAGATTACCGGGTGACCTGGACAAGTTAGGTGAGTGGTCAGATGCATGGCAGATGCACTTTAATGTGGATAAATGGATGCTTATCCACTTTGGTGGCAAGAACAGGAAGGCAGATTACTACCTAAATGGAATCAATTTCGGTCAAGGGACAGTACCGAGAGATCTGGGGGTTCTTGTACACCACTCAATGAAGGTCAGCATGCAGGTACAGCAGGTAGTGAAGAAGGCTAATAGCATGCTGGCCTTCATAACAAGAGGGATCGAGTACAGAAGCAAAGAGGTTCTTCTGCAGGTGTACAGGGCCCTGGTGAGACCACACCTGGAGTACTGTGTGCAGTTCTGGTCTCCAAATTTGAGGAGAGACATTCTGGCTATTGAGGGAGTGCAGCGTAGGTTGACGAGGTCAATTCCTGGAATGGCGGGATTACCTTACACTGAAAGACTGGAGCGACTGGGCTTGTGTACCCTTGAGTTTAGAAGACTGAGAGGGGATCTGGTTGAGACATATAAGATTATCAAAGGATTGGACACTCTGGCGGCAGGAAACGTGAGTGCCGAAACAGAGGACACAGCTTAAAAATACGGGGTAGACCGTTTAGGACAGAGATGAGGAGAAACGTCTTCACCCAGAGAGTGGTGGCTGTGTGGAATGCTCTGCCCCAGAGGGCAGTGGAGGCCCAGTCTCTGGATTCATTGAAGAAAGAGTTGGACAGAGCTCTCAAGGATAGTGGAATCAAGGCTTATGGAGATAAGGCAGGAACAGGATACTGATTAAGGATGATCAGCCATGATCATATTGAATGGTGGTGCAGGCTCCAAGGGCAGAATGGCCAACTCCTGCACCTATTGTCTATTGTCCTCCTTTCCTGACTGCCAGCCGCAGACAGCGTGCAGCCCCAATCCCTTTCTTTCCGTCTTTCTTGCTGATTTTGGCAGCGCTCCGCTCTCCTCCCCTCCCTGTCTCCTGCCTGCAGGAGACTGATGCCAGGCACAGCGGCAGCAAAAATAACCTGTCGCTGCATTGCGTGCGTGGCCCAACACGAGTGCAGAGGGGTGACTTGAGCAGCCCCTGCTGGCGGAAAAAGCCTACTGCACCTGGTATTCCCAGGCGGTCTCCCATCCAAGTACTAACCAGGCCTGAGTCTGCTTAGCTTCCAAGATCAGACGAGATCGGGCGTTTTCAGACTAGTATGGCCGTAGGCGCTGGCCCCTGCCTTTTCTCCCCACTTCAAGGCGTGCTGGCCAGCCACATTTTCTTTGCTGCTCTTTCTCTTGATCCCCTTTGTTTTTTTTTTCTCACTTTTCTCTTTGATCTTCCTCCTCCGTGCGTGCTTCCCTCCCTCCCTCCCTCCCTCCCTCCAGCTAGCCCTTGCCCACCAGGCTCCTGTCGTCTCCCACATCCCCACACAGGCCAACTGCAAGACCTCCCCCTGCTTCATAGGGCTGCAGCCTGCATTCTCTCATCCTTCCACACTCCTCCACGCCTCCATTTCGGAATGGCAGGCAGTGACCAGTGGGGTACCGCAGGGATCAGTACTGGGACCGCAGCTTTTTACAATATATGTTCATGATATAGAAGATGCTATTAGCAATAACAGCAAATTTGCTGATGATACTGAGCTGGGTGGCAGGGTGAAATGTGATGAGGATGTTAGGAGATTACCGGGTGACCTGGACAAGTTAGGTGAGTGGTCAGATGCATGGCAGATGCACTTTAATGTGGATAAATGGATGCTTATCCACTTTGGTGGCAAGAACAGGAAGGCAGATTACTACCTAAATGGAATCAATTTCGGTCAAGGGACAGTACCGAGAGATCTGGGGGTTCTTGTACACCACTCAATGAAGGTCAGCATGCAGGTACAGCAGGTAGTGAAGAAGGCTAATAGCATGCTGGCCTTCATAACAAGAGGGATCGAGTACAGAAGCAAAGAGGTTCTTCTGCAGGTGTACAGGGCCCTGGTGAGACCACACCTGGAGTACTGTGTGCAGTTCTGGTCTCCAAATTTGAGGAGAGACATTCTGGCTATTGAGGGAGTGCAGCGTAGGTTGACGAGGTCAATTCCTGGAATGGCGGGATTACCTTACACTGAAAGACTGGAGCGACTGGGCTTGTGTACCCTTGAGTTTAGAAGACTGAGAGGGGATCTGGTTGAGACATATAAGATTATCAAAGGATTGGACACTCTGGCGGCAGGAAACGTGAGTGCCGAAACAGAGGACACAGCTTAAAAATACGGGGTAGACCGTTTAGGACAGAGATGAGGAGAAACGTCTTCACCCAGAGAGTGGTGGCTGTGTGGAATGCTCTGCCCCAGAGGGCAGTGGAGGCCCAGTCTCTGGATTCATTGAAGAAAGAGTTGGACAGAGCTCTCAAGGATAGTGGAATCAAGGCTTATGGAGATAAGGCAGGAACAGGATACTGATTAAGGATGATCAGCCATGATCATATTGAATGGTGGTGCAGGCTCCAAGGGCAGAATGGCCAACTCCTGCACCTATTGTCTATTGTCCTCCTTTCCTGACTGCCAGCCGCAGACAGCGTGCAGCCCCAATCCCTTTCTTTCCGTCTTTCTTGCTGATTTTGGCAGCGCTCCGCTCTCCTCCCCTCCCTGTCTCCTGCCTGCAGGAGACTGATGCCAGGCACAGCGGCAGCAAAAATAACCTGTCGCTGCATTGCGTGCGTGACCCAACACGAGTGCAGAGGGGTTACTTGAGCAGCCCCTGCTGGCGGAAAAAGCCTACTGCACCTGGTATTCCCAGGCGGTCTCCCATCCAAGTACTAACCAGGCCTGAGTCTGCTTAGCTTCCGAGATCAGACGAGATCGGGCGTTTTCAGACTAGCATGGCCATAGGCGCTGGCCCCTGCCTTTTCTCCCCACTTCAAGGCGTGCTGGCCAGCCACATTTTCTTTGCTGCTCTTTCTCTTGATCCCCTTTGTTTTTTTTTTCTCTCTTTTCTCTTTGCTCTTCCTCCTCCATGCGTGCTTCCCTCCCTCCCTCCCTCCAGCTAGCCCTTGCCCACCAGGCTCCTGTCGTCTCCCACATCCCCACACAGGCCAACTGCAAGACCTCCCCCTGCTTCATAGGGCTGCAGCCTGCATTCTCTCATCCTTCCACACTCCTCCACGCCTCCATTTCGGAATGGCAGGCAGTGACCAGTGGGGTACCGCAGGGATCAGTACTGGGACCGCAGCTTTTTACAATATATGTTCATGATATAGAAGATGCTATTAGCAATAACATTAGCAAATTTGCTGATGATACTGAGCTGGGTGGCAGGGTGAAATGTGATGAGGATGTTAGGAGATTACCGGGTGACCTGGACAAGTTAGGTGAGTGGTCAGATGCATGGCAGATGCACTTTAATGTGGATAAATGGATGCTTATCCACTTTGGTAGCAAGAACAGGAAGGCAGATTACTACCTAAATGGAATCAATTTCGGTCAAGGGACAGTACCGAGAGATCTGGGGGTTCTTGTACACCACTCAATGAAGGTAAGCATGCAGGTACAGCAGGTAGTGAAGAAGGCTAATAGCATGCTGGCCTTCATAACAAGAGGGATCGAGTACAGAAGCAAAGAGGTTCTTCTGCAGGTGTACAGGGCCCTGGTGAGACCACACCTGGAGTACTGTGTGCAGTTCTGGTCTCCAAATTTGAGGAGAGACATTCTGGCTATTGAGGGAGTGCAGCGTAGGTTGACGAGGTCAATTCCTGGAATGGCGGGATTACCTTACACTGAAAGACTGGAGCGACTGGGCTTGTGTACCCTTGAGTTTAGAAGACTGAGAGGGGATCTGGTTGAGACATATAAGATTATCAAAGGATTGGACACTCTGGCGGCAGGAAACGTGAGTGCCGAAACAGAGGACACAGCTTAAAAATACGGGGTAGACCGTTTAGGACAGAGATGAGGAGAAACGTCTTCACCCAGAGAGTGGTGGCTGTGTGGAATGCTCTGCCCCAGAGGGCAGTGGAGGCCCAGTCTCTGGATTCATTGAAGAAAGAGTTGGACAGAGCTCTCAAGGATAGTGGAATCAAGGCTTATGGAGATAAGGCAGGAACAGGATACTGATTAAGGATGATCAGCCATGATCATATTGAATGGTGGTGCAGGCTCCAAGGGCAGAATGGCCAACTCCTGCACCTATTGTCTATTGTCCTCCTTTCCTGACTGCCAGCCGCAGACAGCGTGCAGCCCCAATCCCTTTCTTTCCGTCTTTCTTGCTGATTTTGGCAGCGCTCCGCTCTCCTCCCCTCCCTGTCTCCTGCCTGCAGGAGACTGATGCCAGGCACAGCGGCAGCAAAAATAACCTGTCGCTGCATTGCGTGCGTGGCCCAACACGAGTGCAGAGGGGTGACTTGAGCAGCCCCTGCTGGCGGAAAAAGCCTACTGCACCTGGTATTCCCAGGCGGTCTCCCATCCAAATACTAACCAGGCCTGAGTCTGCTTAGCTTCCGAGATCAGACGAGATCGGGCGTTTTCAGACTAGTATGGCCGTAGGCGCTGGCCCCTGCCTTTTCTCCCCACTTCAAGGCGTGCTGGCCAGCCACATTTTCTTTGCTGCTCTTTCTCTTGATCCCCTTTGTTTTTTTTTTCTCACTTTTCTCTTTGCTCTTCCTCCTCCGTGCGTGCTTCCCTCCCTCCCTCCCTCCAGCTAGCCCTTGCCCACCAGGCTCCTGTCGTCTCCCACATCCCCACACAGGCCAACTGCAAGACCTCCCCCTGCTTCATAGGGCTGCAGCCTGCATTCTCTCATCCTTCCACACTCCTCCACGCCTCCATTTCGGAATGGCAGGCAGTGACCAGTGGGGTACCGCAGGGATCAGTACTGGGACCGCAGCTTTTTACAATATATGTTCATGATATAGAAGATGCTATTAGCAATAACATTAGCAAATTTGCTGATGATACTGAGCTGGGTGGCAGGGTGAAATGTGATGAGGATGTTAGGAGATTACCGGGTGACCTGGACAAGTTAGGTGAGTGGTCAGATGCATGGCAGATGCACTTTAATGTGGATAAATGGATGCTTATCCACTTTGGTGGCAAGAACAGGAAGGCAGATTACTACCTAAATGGAATCAATTTCGGTCAAGGGACAGTACCGAGAGATCTGGGGGTTCTTGTACACCACTCAATGAAGGTCAGCATGCAGGTACAGCAGGTAGTGAAGAAGGCTAATAGCATGCTGGCCTTCATAACAAGAGGGATCGAGTACAGAAGCAAAGAGGTTCTTCTGCAGGTGTACAGGGCCCTGGTGAGACCACACCTGGAGTACTGTGTGCAGTTCTGGTCTCCAAATTTGAGGAGAGACATTCTGGCTATTGAGGGAGTGCAGCGTAGGTTGACGAGGTCAATTCCTGGAATGGCGGGATTACCTTACACTGAAAGACTGGAGCGACTGGGCTTGTGTACCCTTGAGTTTAGAAGACTGAGAGGGGATCTGGTTGAGACATATAAGATTATCAAAGGATTGGACACTCTGGCGGCAGGAAACGTGAGTGCCGAAACAGAGGACACAGCTTAAAAATACGGGGTAGACCGTTTAGGACAGAGATGAGGAGAAACGTCTTCACCCAGAGAGTGGTGGCTGTGTGGAATGCTCTGCCCCAGAGGGCAGTGGAGGCCCAGTCTCTGGATTCATTGAAGAAAGAGTTGGACAGAGCTCTCAAGGATAGTGGAATCAAGGCTTATGGAGATAAGGCAGGAACAGGATACTGATTAAGGATGATCAGCCATGATCATATTGAATGGTGGTGCAGGCTCCAAGGGCAGAATGGCCAACTCCTGCACCTATTGTCTATTGTCCTCCTTTCCTGACTGCCAGCCGCAGACAGCGTGCAGCCCCAATCCCTTTCTTTCCGTCTTTCTTGCTGATTTTGGCAGCGCTCCGCTCTCCTCCCCTCCCTGTCTCCTGCCTGCAGGAGACTGATGCCAGGCACAGCGGCAGCAAAAATAACCTGTCGCTGCATTGCGTGCGTGGCCCAACACGAGTGCAGAGGGGTGACTTGAGCAGCCCCTGCTGGCGGAAAAAGCCTACTGCACCTGGTATTCCCAGGCGGTCTCCCATCCAAGTACTAACCAGGCCTGAGTCTGCTTAGCTTCCAAGATCAGACGAGATCGGGCGTTTTCAGACTAGTATGGCCGTAGGCGCTGGCCCCTGCCTTTTCTCCCCACTTCAAGGCGTGCTGGCCAGCCACATTTTCTTTGCTGCTCTTTCTCTTGATCCCCTTTGTTTTTTTTTTCTCTCTTTTCTCTTTGCTCTTCCTCCTCCGTGCGTGCTTCCCTCCCTCCCTCCCTCCCTCCAGCTAGCCCTTGCCCACCAGGCTCCTGTCGTCTCCCACATCCCCACACAGGCCAACTGCAAGACCTCCCCCTGCTTCATAGGGCTGCAGCCTGCATTCTCTCATCCTTCCACACTCCTCCACGCCTCCATTTCGGAATGGCAGGCAGTGACCAGTGGGGTACCGCAGGGATCAGTACTGGGACCGCAGCTTTTTACAATATATGTTCATGATATAGAAGATGCTATTAGCAATAACATTAGCAAATTTGCTGATGATACTGAGCTGGGTGGCAGGGTGAAATGTGATGAGGATGTTAGGAGATTACCGGGTGACCTGGACAAGTTAGGTGAGTGGTCAGATGCATGGCAGATGCACTTTAATGTGGATAAATGGATGCTTATCCACTTTGGTAGCAAGAACAGGAAGGCAGATTACTACCTAAATGGAATCAATTTCGGTCAAGGGACAGTACCGAGAGATCTGGGGGTTCTTGTACACCACTCAATGAAGGTAAGCATGCAGGTACAGCAGGTAGTGAAGAAGGCTAATAGCATGCTGGCCTTCATAACAAGAGGGATCGAGTACAGAAGCAAAGAGGTTCTTCTGCAGGTGTACAGGGCCCTGGTGAGACCACACCTGGAGTACTGTGTGCAGTTCTGGTCTCCAAATTTGAGGAGAGACATTCTGGCTATTGAGGGAGTGCAGCGTAGGTTGACGAGGTCAATTCCTGGAATGGCGGGATTACCTTACACTGAAAGACTGGAGCGACTGGGCTTGTGTACCCTTGAGTTTAGAAGACTGAGAGGGGATCTGGTTGAGACATATAAGATTATCAAAGGATTGGACACTCTGGCGGCAGGAAACGTGAGTGCCGAAACAGAGGACACAGCTTAAAAATACGGGGTAGACCGTTTAGGACAGAGATGAGGAGAAACGTCTTCACCCAGAGAGTGGTGGCTGTGTGGAATGCTCTGCCCCAGAGGGCAGTGGAGGCCCAGTCTCTGGATTCATTGAAGAAAGAGTTGGACAGAGCTCTCAAGGATAGTGGAATCAAGGCTTATGGAGATAAGGCAGGAACAGGATACTGATTAAGGATGATCAGCCATGATCATATTGAATGGTGGTGCAGGCTCCAAGGGCAGAATGGCCAACTCCTGCACCTATTGTCTATTGTCCTCCTTTCCTGACTGCCAGCCGCAGACAGCGTGCAGCCCCAATCCCTTTCTTTCCGTCTTTCTTGCTGATTTTGGCAGCGCTCCGCTCTCCTCCCCTCCCTCTCTCCTGCCTGCAGGAGACTGATGCCAGGCACAGCGGCAGCAAAAATAACCTGTCGCTGCATTGCGTGCGTGGCCCAACACGAGTGCAGAGGGGTGACTTGAGCAGCCCCTGCTGGCGGAAAAAGCCTACTGCACCTGGTATTCCCAGGCGGTCTCCCATCCAAATACTAACCAGACCTGAGTCTGCTTAGCTTCCGAGATCAGGCGTTTTCAGACTAGTATGGCCGTAGGCGCTGGCCCCTGCCTTTTCTCCCCACTTCAAGGCGTGCTGGCCAGCCACATTTTCTTTGCTGCTCTTTCTCTTGATCCCCTTTGTTTTTTTTTCTCTCTTTTCTCTTTGCTCTTCCTCCTCCGTGCGTGCTTCCCTCCCTCCCTCCCTCCAGCTAGCCCTTGCCCACCAGGCTCCTGTCGTCTCCCACATCCCCACACAGGCCAACTGCAAGACCTCCCCCTGCTTCATAGGGCTGCAGCCTGCATTCTCTCATCCTTCCACACTCCTCCACGCCTCCATTTCGGAATGGCAGGCAGTGACCAGTGGGGTACCGCAGGGATCAGTACTGGGACCGCAGCTTTTTACAATATATGTTCATGATATAGAAGATGCTATTAGCAATAACATTAGCAAATTTGCTGATGATACTGAGCTGGGTGGCAGGGTGAAATGTGATGAGGATGTTAGGAGATTACCGGGTGACCTGGACAAGTTAGGTGAGTGGTCAGATGCATGGCAGATGCACTTTAATGTGGATAAATGGATGCTTATCCACTTTGGTAGCAAGAACAGGAAGGCAGATTACTACCTAAATGGAATCAATTTCGGTCAAGGGACAGTACCGAGAGATCTGGGGGTTCTTGTACACCACTCAATGAAGGTAAGCATGCAGGTACAGCAGGTAGTGAAGAAGGCTAATAGCATGCTGGCCTTCATAACAAGAGGGATCGAGTACAGAAGCAAAGAGGTTCTTCTGCAGGTGTACAGGGCCCTGGTGAGACCACACCTGGAGTACTGTGTGCAGTTCTGGTCTCCAAATTTGAGGAGAGACATTCTGGCTATTGAGGGAGTGCAGCGTAGGTTGACGAGGTCAATTCCTGGAATGGCGGGATTACCTTACACTGAAAGACTGGAGCGACTGGGCTTGTGTACCCTTGAGTTTAGAAGACTGAGAGGGGATCTGGTTGAGACATATAAGATTATCAAAGGATTGGACACTCTGGCGGCAGGAAACGTGAGTGCCGAAACAGAGGACACAGCTTAAAAATACGGGGTAGACCGTTTAGGACAGAGATGAGGAGAAACGTCTTCACCCAGAGAGTGGTGGCTGTGTGGAATGCTCTGCCCCAGAGGGCAGTGGAGGCCCAGTCTCTGGATTCATTGAAGAAAGAGTTGGACAGAGCTCTCAAGGATAGTGGAATCAAGGCTTATGGAGATAAGGCAGGAACAGGATACTGATTAAGGATGATCAGCCATGATCATATTGAATGGTGGTGCAGGCTCCAAGGGCAGAATGGCCAACTCCTGCACCTATTGTCTATTGTCCTCCTTTCCTGACTGCCAGCCGCAGACAGCGTGCAGCCCCAATCCCTTTCTTTCCGTCTTTCTTGCTGATTTTGGCAGCGCTCCGCTCTCCTCCCCTCCCTCTCTCCTGCCTGCAGGAGACTGATGCCAGGCACAGCGGCAGCAAAAATAACCTGTCGCTGCATTGCGTGCGTGGCCCAACACGAGTGCAGAGGGGTGACTTGAGCAGCCCCTGCTGGCGGAAAAAGACTACTGCACCTGGTACTCCCAGGCGGTCTCCCATCCAAGTACTAACCAGGCCTGAGTCTGCTTAGCTTCCGAGATCAGACGAGATCGGGCGTTTCCAGACTAGTATGGCCGTAGGCGCTGGCCCCTGCCTTTTCTCCCCACTTCAAGGCGTGCTGGCCAGCCACATTTTCTTTGCTGCTCTTTCTCTTGATCCCCTTTGTTTTTTTTTTCTCACTTTTCTCTTTGATCTTCCTCCTCCGTGCGTGCTTCCCTCCCTCCCTCCCTCCCTCCAGCTAGCCCTTGCCCACCAGGCTCCTGTCGTCTCCCACATCCCCACACAGGCCAACTGCAAGACCTCCCCCTGCTTCATAGGGCTGCAGCCTGCATTCTCTCATCCTTCCACACTCCTCCACGCCTCCATTTCGGAATGGCAGGCAGTGACCAGTGGGGTACCGCAGGGATCAGTACTGGGACCGCAGCTTTTTACAATATATGTTCATGATATAGAAGATGCTATTAGCAATAACATTAGCAAATTTGCTGATGATACTGAGCTGGGTGGCAGGGTGAAATGTGATGAGGATGTTAGGAGATTACCGGGTGACCTGGACAAGTTAGGTGAGTGGTCAGATGCATGGCAGATGCACTTTAATGTGGATAAATGGATGCTTATCCACTTTGGTGGCAAGAACAGGAAGGCAGATTACTACCTAAATGGAATCAATTTCGGTCAAGGGACAGTACCGAGAGATCTGGGGGTTCTTGTACACCACTCAATGAAGGTCAGCATGCAGGTACAGCAGGTAGTGAAGAAGGCTAATAGCATGCTGGCCTTCATAACAAGAGGGATCGAGTACAGAAGCAAAGAGGTTCTTCTGCAGGTGTACAGGGCCCTGGTGAGACCACACCTGGAGTACTGTGTGCAGTTCTGGTCTCCAAATTTGAGGAGAGACATTCTGGCTATTGAGGGAGTGCAGCGTAGGTTGACGAGGTCAATTCCTGGAATGGCGGGATTACCTTACACTGAAAGACTGGAGCGACTGGGCTTGTGTACCCTTGAGTTTAGAAGACTGAGAGGGGATCTGGTTGAGACATATAAGATTATCAAAGGATTGGACACTCTGGCGGCAGGAAACGTGAGTGCCGAAACAGAGGACACAGCTTAAAAATACGGGGTAGACCGTTTAGGACAGAGATGAGGAGAAACGTCTTCACCCAGAGAGTGGTGGCTGTGTGGAATGCTCTGCCCCAGAGGGCAGTGGAGGCCCAGTCTCTGGATTCATTGAAGAAAGAGTTGGACAGAGCTCTCAAGGATAGTGGAATCAAGGCTTATGGAGATAAGGCAGGAACAGGATACTGATTAAGGATGATCAGCCATGATCATATTGAATGGTGGTGCAGGCTCCAAGGGCAGAATGGCCAACTCCTGCACCTATTGTCTATTGTCCTCCTTTCCTGACTGCCAGCCGCAGACAGCGTGCAGCCCCAATCCCTTTCTTTCCGTCTTTCTTGCTGATTTTGGCAGCGCTCCGCTCTCCTCCCCTCCCTGTCTCCTGCCTGCAGGAGACTGATGCCAGGCACAGCGGCAGCAAAAATAACCTGTCGCTGCATTGCGTGCGTGACCCAACACGAGTGCAGAGGGGTTACTTGAGCAGCCCCTGCTGGCGGAAAAAGCCTACTGCACCTGGTATTCCCAGGCGGTCTCCCATCCAAGTACTAACCAGGCCTGAGTCTGCTTAGCTTCCGAGATCAGACGAGATCGGGCGTTTTCAGACTAGCATGGCCATAGGCGCTGGCCCCTGCCTTTTCTCCCCACTTCAAGGCGTGCTGGCCAGCCACATTTTCTTTGCTGCTCTTTCTCTTGATCCCCTTTGTTTTTTTTTTCTCTCTTTTCTCTTTGCTCTTCCTCCTCCATGCGTGCTTCCCTCCCTCCCTCCCTCCAGCTAGCCCTTGCCCACCAGGCTCCTGTCGTCTCCCACATCCCCACACAGGCCAACTGCAAGACCTCCCCCTGCTTCATAGGGCTGCAGCCTGCATTCTCTCATCCTTCCACACTCCTCCACGCCTCCATTTCGGAATGGCAGGCAGTGACCAGTGGGGTACCGCAGGGATCAGTACTGGGACCGCAGCTTTTTACAATATATGTTCATGATATAGAAGATGCTATTAGCAATAACATTAGCAAATTTGCTGATGATACTGAGCTGGGTGGCAGGGTGAAATGTGATGAGGATGTTAGGAGATTACCGGGTGACCTGGACAAGTTAGGTGAGTGGTCAGATGCATGGCAGATGCACTTTAATGTGGATAAATGGATGCTTATCCACTTTGGTAGCAAGAACAGGAAGGCAGATTACTACCTAAATGGAATCAATTTCGGTCAAGGGACAGTACCGAGAGATCTGGGGGTTCTTGTACACCACTCAATGAAGGTAAGCATGCAGGTACAGCAGGTAGTGAAGAAGGCTAATAGCATGCTGGCCTTCATAACAAGAGGGATCGAGTACAGAAGCAAAGAGGTTCTTCTGCAGGTGTACAGGGCCCTGGTGAGACCACACCTGGAGTACTGTGTGCAGTTCTGGTCTCCAAATTTGAGGAGAGACATTCTGGCTATTGAGGGAGTGCAGCGTAGGTTGACGAGGTCAATTCCTGGAATGGCGGGATTACCTTACACTGAAAGACTGGAGCGACTGGGCTTGTGTACCCTTGAGTTTAGAAGACTGAGAGGGGATCTGGTTGAGACATATAAGATTATCAAAGGATTGGACACTCTGGCGGCAGGAAACGTGAGTGCCGAAACAGAGGACACAGCTTAAAAATACGGGGTAGACCGTTTAGGACAGAGATGAGGAGAAACGTCTTCACCCAGAGAGTGGTGGCTGTGTGGAATGCTCTGCCCCAGAGGGCAGTGGAGGCCCAGTCTCTGGATTCATTGAAGAAAGAGTTGGACAGAGCTCTCAAGGATAGTGGAATCAAGGCTTATGGAGATAAGGCAGGAACAGGATACTGATTAAGGATGATCAGCCATGATCATATTGAATGGTGGTGCAGGCTCCAAGGGCAGAATGGCCAACTCCTGCACCTATTGTCTATTGTCCTCCTTTCCTGACTGCCAGCCGCAGACAGCGTGCAGCCCCAATCCCTTTCTTTCCGTCTTTCTTGCTGATTTTGGCAGCGCTCCGCTCTCCTCCCCTCCCTGTCTCCTGCCTGCAGGAGACTGATGCCAGGCACAGCGGCAGCAAAAATAACCTGTCGCTGCATTGCGTGCGTGGCCCAACACGAGTGCAGAGGGGTGACTTGAGCAGCCCCTGCTGGCGGAAAAAGCCTACTGCACCTGGTATTCCCAGGCGGTCTCCCATCCAAATACTAACCAGGCCTGAGTCTGCTTAGCTTCCGAGATCAGACGAGATCGGGCGTTTTCAGACTAGTATGGCCGTAGGCGCTGGCCCCTGCCTTTTCTCCCCACTTCAAGGCGTGCTGGCCAGCCACATTTTCTTTGCTGCTCTTTCTCTTGATCCCCTTTGTTTTTTTTTTCTCACTTTTCTCTTTGCTCTTCCTCCTCCGTGCGTGCTTCCCTCCCTCCCTCCCTCCAGCTAGCCCTTGCCCACCAGGCTCCTGTCGTCTCCCACATCCCCACACAGGCCAACTGCAAGACCTCCCCCTGCTTCATAGGGCTGCAGCCTGCATTCTCTCATCCTTCCACACTCCTCCACGCCTCCATTTCGGAATGGCAGGCAGTGACCAGTGGGGTACCGCAGGGATCAGTACTGGGACCGCAGCTTTTTACAATATATGTTCATGATATAGAAGATGCTATTAGCAATAACATTAGCAAATTTGCTGATGATACTGAGCTGGGTGGCAGGGTGAAATGTGATGAGGATGTTAGGAGATTACCGGGTGACCTGGACAAGTTAGGTGAGTGGTCAGATGCATGGCAGATGCACTTTAATGTGGATAAATGGATGCTTATCCACTTTGGTGGCAAGAACAGGAAGGCAGATTACTACCTAAATGGAATCAATTTCGGTCAAGGGACAGTACCGAGAGATCTGGGGGTTCTTGTACACCACTCAATGAAGGTCAGCATGCAGGTACAGCAGGTAGTGAAGAAGGCTAATAGCATGCTGGCCTTCATAACAAGAGGGATCGAGTACAGAAGCAAAGAGGTTCTTCTGCAGGTGTACAGGGCCCTGGTGAGACCACACCTGGAGTACTGTGTGCAGTTCTGGTCTCCAAATTTGAGGAGAGACATTCTGGCTATTGAGGGAGTGCAGCGTAGGTTGACGAGGTCAATTCCTGGAATGGCGGGATTACCTTACACTGAAAGACTGGAGCGACTGGGCTTGTGTACCCTTGAGTTTAGAAGACTGAGAGGGGATCTGGTTGAGACATATAAGATTATCAAAGGATTGGACACTCTGGCGGCAGGAAACGTGAGTGCCGAAACAGAGGACACAGCTTAAAAATACGGGGTAGACCGTTTAGGACAGAGATGAGGAGAAACGTCTTCACCCAGAGAGTGGTGGCTGTGTGGAATGCTCTGCCCCAGAGGGCAGTGGAGGCCCAGTCTCTGGATTCATTGAAGAAAGAGTTGGACAGAGCTCTCAAGGATAGTGGAATCAAGGCTTATGGAGATAAGGCAGGAACAGGATACTGATTAAGGATGATCAGCCATGATCATATTGAATGGTGGTGCAGGCTCCAAGGGCAGAATGGCCAACTCCTGCACCTATTGTCTATTGTCCTCCTTTCCTGACTGCCAGCCGCAGACAGCGTGCAGCCCCAATCCCTTTCTTTCCGTCTTTCTTGCTGATTTTGGCAGCGCTCCGCTCTCCTCCCCTCCCTGTCTCCTGCCTGCAGGAGACTGATGCCAGGCACAGCGGCAGCAAAAATAACCTGTCGCTGCATTGCGTGCGTGGCCCAACACGAGTGCAGAGGGGTGACTTGAGCAGCCCCTGCTGGCGGAAAAAGCCTACTGCACCTGGTATTCCCAGGCGGTCTCCCATCCAAGCACTAACCAGGCCTGAGTCTGCTTAGCTTCCAAGATCAGACGAGATCGGGCGTTTTCAGACTAGTATGGCCGTAGGCGCTGGCCCCTGCCTTTTCTCCCCACTTCAAGGCGTGCTGGCCAGCCACATTTTCTTTGCTGCTCTTTCTCTTGATCCCCTTTGTTTTTTTTTTCTCTCTTTTCTCTTTGCTCTTCCTCCTCCGTGCGTGCTTCCCTCCCTCCCTCCCTCCCTCCAGCTAGCCCTTGCCCACCAGGCTCCTGTCGTCTCCCACATCCCCACACAGGCCAACTGCAAGACCTCCCCCTGCTTCATAGGGCTGCAGCCTGCATTCTCTCATCCTTCCACACTCCTCCACGCCTCCATTTCGGAATGGCAGGCAGTGACCAGTGGGGTACCGCAGGGATCAGTACTGGGACCGCAGCTTTTTACAATATATGTTCATGATATAGAAGATGCTATTAGCAATAACATTAGCAAATTTGCTGATGATACTGAGCTGGGTGGCAGGGTGAAATGTGATGAGGATGTTAGGAGATTACCGGGTGACCTGGACAAGTTAGGTGAGTGGTCAGATGCATGGCAGATGCACTTTAATGTGGATAAATGGATGCTTATCCACTTTGGTAGCAAGAACAGGAAGGCAGATTACTACCTAAATGGAATCAATTTCGGTCAAGGGACAGTACCGAGAGATCTGGGGGTTCTTGTACACCACTCAATGAAGGTAAGCATGCAGGTACAGCAGGTAGTGAAGAAGGCTAATAGCATGCTGGCCTTCATAACAAGAGGGATCGAGTACAGAAGCAAAGAGGTTCTTCTGCAGGTGTACAGGGCCCTGGTGAGACCACACCTGGAGTACTGTGTGCAGTTCTGGTCTCCAAATTTGAGGAGAGACATTCTGGCTATTGAGGGAGTGCAGCGTAGGTTGACGAGGTCAATTCCTGGAATGGCGGGATTACCTTACACTGAAAGACTGGAGCGACTGGGCTTGTGTACCCTTGAGTTTAGAAGACTGAGAGGGGATCTGGTTGAGACATATAAGATTATCAAAGGATTGGACACTCTGGCGGCAGGAAACGTGAGTGCCGAAACAGAGGACACAGCTTAAAAATACGGGGTAGACCGTTTAGGACAGAGATGAGGAGAAACGTCTTCACCCAGAGAGTGGTGGCTGTGTGGAATGCTCTGCCCCAGAGGGCAGTGGAGGCCCAGTCTCTGGATTCATTGAAGAAAGAGTTGGACAGAGCTCTCAAGGATAGTGGAATCAAGGCTTATGGAGATAAGGCAGGAACAGGATACTGATTAAGGATGATCAGCCATGATCATATTGAATGGTGGTGCAGGCTCCAAGGGCAGAATGGCCAACTCCTGCACCTATTGTCTATTGTCCTCCTTTCCTGACTGCCAGCCGCAGACAGCGTGCAGCCCCAATCCCTTTCTTTCCGTCTTTCTTGCTGATTTTGGCAGCGCTCCGCTCTCCTCCCCTCCCTCTCTCCTGCCTGCAGGAGACTGATGCCAGGCACAGCGGCAGCAAAAATAACCTGTCGCTGCATTGCGTGCGTGGCCCAACACGAGTGCAGAGGGGTGACTTGAGCAGCCCCTGCTGGCGGAAAAAGCCTACTGCACCTGGTATTCCCAGGCGGTCTCCCATCCAAATACTAACCAGGCCTGAGTCTGCTTAGCTTCCGAGATCAGGCGTTTTCAGACTAGTATGGCCGTAGGCGCTGGCCCCTGCCTTTTCTCCCCACTTCAAGGCGTGCTGGCCAGCCACATTTTCTTTGCTGCTCTTTCTCTTGATCCCCTTTGTTTTTTTTTCTCTCTTTTCTCTTTGCTCTTCCTCCTCCGTGCGTGCTTCCCTCCCTCCCTCCCTCCAGCTAGCCCTTGCCCACCAGGCTCCTGTCGTCTCCCACATCCCCACACAGGCCAACTGCAAGACCTCCCCCTGCTTCATAGGGCTGCAGCCTGCATTCTCTCATCCTTCCACACTCCTCCACGCCTCCATTTCGGAATGGCAGGCAGTGACCAGTGGGGTACCGCAGGGATCAGTACTGGGACCGCAGCTTTTTACAATATATGTTCATGATATAGAAGATGCTATTAGCAATAACATTAGCAAATTTGCTGATGATACTGAGCTGGGTGGCAGGGTGAAATGTGATGAGGATGTTAGGAGATTACCGGGTGACCTGGACAAGTTAGGTGAGTGGTCAGATGCATGGCAGATGCACTTTAATGTGGATAAATGGATGCTTATCCACTTTGGTAGCAAGAACAGGAAGGCAGATTACTACCTAAATGGAATCAATTTCGGTCAAGGGACAGTACCGAGAGATCTGGGGGTTCTTGTACACCACTCAATGAAGGTAAGCATGCAGGTACAGCAGGTAGTGAAGAAGGCTAATAGCATGCTGGCCTTCATAACAAGAGGGATCGAGTACAGAAGCAAAGAGGTTCTTCTGCAGGTGTACAGGGCCCTGGTGAGACCACACCTGGAGTACTGTGTGCAGTTCTGGTCTCCAAATTTGAGGAGAGACATTCTGGCTATTGAGGGAGTGCAGCGTAGGTTGACGAGGTCAATTCCTGGAATGGCGGGATTACCTTACACTGAAAGACTGGAGCGACTGGGCTTGTGTACCCTTGAGTTTAGAAGACTGAGAGGGGATCTGGTTGAGACATATAAGATTATCAAAGGATTGGACACTCTGGCGGCAGGAAACGTGAGTGCCGAAACAGAGGACACAGCTTAAAAATACGGGGTAGACCGTTTAGGACAGAGATGAGGAGAAACGTCTTCACCCAGAGAGTGGTGGCTGTGTGGAATGCTCTGCCCCAGAGGGCAGTGGAGGCCCAGTCTCTGGATTCATTGAAGAAAGAGTTGGACAGAGCTCTCAAGGATAGTGGAATCAAGGCTTATGGAGATAAGGCAGGAACAGGATACTGATTAAGGATGATCAGCCATGATCATATTGAATGGTGGTGCAGGCTCCAAGGGCAGAATGGCCAACTCCTGCACCTATTGTCTATTGTCCTCCTTTCCTGACTGCCAGCCGCAGACAGCGTGCAGCCCCAATCCCTTTCTTTCCGTCTTTCTTGCTGATTTTGGCAGCGCTCCGCTCTCCTCCCCTCCCTCTCTCCTGCCTGCAGGAGACTGATGCCAGGCACAGCGGCAGCAAAAATAACCTGTCGCTGCATTGCGTGCGTGGCCCAACACGAGTGCAGAGGGGTGACTTGAGCAGCCCCTGCTGGCGGAAAAAGCCTACTGCACCTGGTATTCCCAGGCGGTCTCCCATCCAAATACTAACCAGGCCTGAGTCTGCTTAGCTTCCGAGATCAGACGAGATCGGGCGTTTCCAGACTAGTATGGCTGTAGGCGCTGGCCCCTGCCTTTTCTCCCCACTTCAAGGCGTGCTGGCCAGCCACATTTTCTTTGCTGCTCTTTCTCTTGATCCCCTTTGTTTTTTTTTTCTCACTTTTCTCTTTGATCTTCCTCCTCCGTGCGTGCTTCCCTCCCTCCCTCCCTCCCTCCAGCTAGCCCTTGCCCACCAGGCTCCTGTCGTCTCCCACATCCCCACACAGGCCAACTGCAAGACCTCCCCCTGCTTCATAGGGCTGCAGCCTGCATTCTCTCATCCTTCCACACTCCTCCACGCCTCCATTTCGGAATGGCAGGCAGTGACCAGTGGGGTACCGCAGGGATCAGTACTGGGACCGCAGCTTTTTACAATATATGTTCATGATATAGAAGATGCTATTAGCAATAACATTAGCAAATTTGCTGATGATACTGAGCTGGGTGGCAGGGTGAAATGTGATGAGGATGTTAGGAGATTACCGGGTGACCTGGACAAGTTAGGTGAGTGGTCAGATGCATGGCAGATGCACTTTAATGTGGATAAATGGATGCTTATCCACTTTGGTGGCAAGAACAGGAAGGCAGATTACTACCTAAATGGAATCAATTTCGGTCAAGGGACAGTACCGAGAGATCTGGGGGTTCTTGTACACCACTCAATGAAGGTCAGCATGCAGGTACAGCAGGTAGTGAAGAAGGCTAATAGCATGCTGGCCTTCATAACAAGAGGGATCGAGTACAGAAGCAAAGAGGTTCTTCTGCAGGTGTACAGGGCCCTGGTGAGACCACACCTGGAGTACTGTGTGCAGTTCTGGTCTCCAAATTTGAGGAGAGACATTCTGGCTATTGAGGGAGTGCAGCGTAGGTTGACGAGGTCAATTCCTGGAATGGCGGGATTACCTTACACTGAAAGACTGGAGCGACTGGGCTTGTGTACCCTTGAGTTTAGAAGACTGAGAGGGGATCTGGTTGAGACATATAAGATTATCAAAGGATTGGACACTCTGGCGGCAGGAAACGTGAGTGCCGAAACAGAGGACACAGCTTAAAAATACGGGGTAGACCGTTTAGGACAGAGATGAGGAGAAACGTCTTCACCCAGAGAGTGGTGGCTGTGTGGAATGCTCTGCCCCAGAGGGCAGTGGAGGCCCAGTCTCTGGATTCATTGAAGAAAGAGTTGGACAGAGCTCTCAAGGATAGTGGAATCAAGGCTTATGGAGATAAGGCAGGAACAGGATACTGATTAAGGATGATCAGCCATGATCATATTGAATGGTGGTGCAGGCTCCAAGGGCAGAATGGCCAACTCCTGCACCTATTGTCTATTGTCCTCCTTTCCTGACTGCCAGCCGCAGACAGCGTGCAGCCCCAATCCCTTTCTTTCCGTCTTTCTTGCTGATTTTGGCAGCGCTCCGCTCTCCTCCCCTCCCTGTCTCCTGCCTGCAGGAGACTGATGCCAGGCACAGCGGCAGCAAAAATAACCTGTCGCTGCATTGCGTGCGTGGCCCAACACGAGTGCAGAGGGGTGACTTGAGCAGCCCCTGCTGGCGGAAAAAGCCTACTGCACCTGGTATTCCCAGGCGGTCTCCCATCCAAGTACTAACCAGGCCTGAGTCTGCTTAGCTTCCGAGATCAGACGTGATCGGGCGTTTTCAGACTAGTATGGCCATAGGCGCTGGCCCCTGCCTTTTCTCCCCACTTCAAGGCGTGCTGGCCAGCCACATTTTCTTTGCTGCTCTTTCTCTTGATCCCCTTTGTTTTTTTTTTCTCTCTTTTCTCTTTGCTCTTCCTCCTCCGTGCGTGCTTCCCTCCCTCCCTCCCTCCCTCCCTCCAGCTAGCCCTTGCCCACCAGGCTCCTGTCGTCTCCCACATCCCCACACAGGCCAACTGCAAGACCTCCCCCTGCTTCATAGGGCTGCAGCCTGCATTCTCTCATCCTTCCACACTCCTCCACGCCTCCATTTCGGAATGGCAGGCAGTGACCAGTGGGGTACCGCAGGGATCAGTACTGGGACCGCAGCTTTTTACAATATATGTTCATGATATAGAAGATGCTATTAGCAATAACATTAGCAAATTTGCTGATGATACTGAGCTGGGTGGCAGGGTGAAATGTGATGAGGATGTTAGGAGATTACCGGGTGACCTGGACAAGTTAGGTGAGTGGTCAGATGCATGGCAGATGCACTTTAATGTGGATAAATGGATGCTTATCCACTTTGGTGGCAAGAACAGGAAGGCAGATTACTACCTAAATGGAATCAATTTCGGTCAAGGGACAGTACCGAGAGATCTGGGGGTTCTTGTACACCACTCAATGAAGGTAAGCATGCAGGTACAGCAGGTAGTGAAGAAGGCTAATAGCATGCTGGCCTTCATAACAAGAGGGATCGAGTACAGAAGCAAAGAGGTTCTTCTGCAGGTGTACAGGGCCCTGGTGAGACCACACCTGGAGTACTGTGTGCAGTTCTGGTCTCCAAATTTGAGGAGAGACATTCTGGCTATTGAGGGAGTGCAGCGTAGGTTGACGAGGTCAATTCCTGGAATGGCGGGATTACCTTACACTGAAAGACTGGAGCGACTGGGCTTGTGTACCCTTGAGTTTAGAAGACTGAGAGGGGATCTGGTTGAGACATATAAGATTATCAAAGGATTGGACACTCTGGCGGCAGGAAACGTGAGTGCCGAAACAGAGGACACAGCTTAAAAATACGGGGTAGACCGTTTAGGACAGAGATGAGGAGAAACGTCTTCACCCAGAGAGTGGTGGCTGTGTGGAATGCTCTGCCCCAGAGGGCAGTGGAGGCCCAGTCTCTGGATTCATTGAAGAAAGAGTTGGACAGAGCTCTCAAGGATAGTGGAATCAAGGCTTATGGAGATAAGGCAGGAACAGGATACTGATTAAGGATGATCAGCCATGATCATATTGAATGGTGGTGCAGGCTCCAAGGGCAGAATGGCCAACTCCTGCACCTATTGTCTATTGTCCTCCTTTCCTGACTGCCAGCCGCAGACAGCGTGCAGCCCCAATCCCTTTCTTTCCGTCTTTCTTGCTGATTTTGGCAGCGCTCCGCTCTCCTCCCCTCCCTGTCTCCTGCCTGCAGGAGACTGATGCCAGGCACAGCGGCAGCAAAAATAACCTGTCGCTGCATTGCGTGCGTGGCCCAACACGAGTGCAGAGGGGTGACTTGAGCAGCCCCTGCTGGCGGAAAAAGCCTACTGCACCTGGTATTCCCAGGCGGTCTCCCATCCAAATACTAACCAGGCCTGAGTCTGCTTAGCTTCCGAGATCAGACGAGATCGGGCGTTTTCAGACTAGTATGGCCGTAGGCGCTGGCCCCTGCCTTTTCTCCCCACTTCAAGGCGTGCTGGCCAGCCACATTTTCTTTGCTGCTCTTTCTCTTGATCCCCTTTGTTTTTTTTTTCTCACTTTTCTCTTTGCTCTTCCTCCTCCGTGCGTGCTTCCCTCCCTCCCTCCCTCCAGCTAGCCCTTGCCCACCAGGCTCCTGTCGTCTCCCACATCCCCACACAGGCCAACTGCAAGACCTCCCCCTGCTTCATAGGGCTGCAGCCTGCATTCTCTCATCCTTCCACACTCCTCCACGCCTCCATTTCGGAATGGCAGGCAGTGACCAGTGGGGTACCGCAGGGATCAGTACTGGGACCGCAGCTTTTTACAATATATGTTCATGATATAGAAGATGCTATTAGCAATAACATTAGCAAATTTGCTGATGATACTGAGCTGGGTGGCAGGGTGAAATGTGATGAGGATGTTAGGAGATTACCGGGTGACCTGGACAAGTTAGGTGAGTGGTCAGATGCATGGCAGATGCACTTTAATGTGGATAAATGGATGCTTATCCACTTTGGTGGCAAGAACAGGAAGGCAGATTACTACCTAAATGGAATCAATTTCGGTCAAGGGACAGTACCGAGAGATCTGGGGGTTCTTGTACACCACTCAATGAAGGTCAGCATGCAGGTACAGCAGGTAGTGAAGAAGGCTAATAGCATGCTGGCCTTCATAACAAGAGGGATCGAGTACAGAAGCAAAGAGGTTCTTCTGCAGGTGTACAGGGCCCTGGTGAGACCACACCTGGAGTACTGTGTGCAGTTCTGGTCTCCAAATTTGAGGAGACACATTCTGGCTATTGAGGGAGTGCAGCGTAGGTTGACGAGGTCAATTCCTGGAATGGCGGGATTACCTTACACTGAAAGACTGGAGCGACTGGGCTTGTGTACCCTTGAGTTTAGAAGACTGAGAGGGGATCTGGTTGAGACATATAAGATTATCAAAGGATTGGACACTCTGGCGGCAGGAAACGTGAGTGCCGAAACAGAGGACACAGCTTAAAAATACGGGGTAGACCGTTTAGGACAGAGATGAGGAGAAACGTCTTCACCCAGAGAGTGGTGGCTGTGTGGAATGCTCTGCCCCAGAGGGCAGTGGAGGCCCAGTCTCTGGATTCATTGAAGAAAGAGTTGGACAGAGCTCTCAAGGATAGTGGAATCAAGGCTTATGGAGATAAGGCAGGAACAGGATACTGATTAAGGATGATCAGCCATGATCATATTGAATGGTGGTGCAGGCTCCAAGGGCAGAATGGCCAACTCCTGCACCTATTGTCTATTGTCCTCCTTTCCTGACTGCCAGCCGCAGACAGCGTGCAGCCCCAATCCCTTTCTTTCCGTCTTTCTTGCTGATTTTGGCAGCGCTCCGCTCTCCTCCCCTCCCTGTCTCCTGCCTGCAGGAGACTGATGCCAGGCACAGCGGCAGCAAAAATAACCTGTCGCTGCATTGCGTGCGTGACCCAACACGAGTGCAGAGGGGTTACTTGAGCAGCCCCTGCTGGCGGAAAAAGCCTACTGCACCTGGTATTCCCAGGCGGTCTCCCATCCAAGTACTAACCAGGCCTGAGTCTGCTTAGCTTCCGAGATCAGACGAGATCGGGCGTTTTCAGACTAGCATGGCCATAGGCGCTGGCCCATGCCTTTTCTCCCCACTTCAAGGCGTGCTGGCCAGCCACATTTTCTTTGCTGCTCTTTCTCTTGATCCCCTTTGTTTTTTTTTTCTCTCTTTTCTCTTTGCTCTTCCTCCTCCATGCGTGCTTCCCTCCCTCCCTCCCTCCAGCTAGCCCTTGCCCACCAGGCTCCTGTCGTCTCCCACATCCCCACACAGGCCAACTGCAAGACCTCCCCCTGCTTCATAGGGCTGCAGCCTGCATTCTCTCATCCTTCCACACTCCTCCACGCCTCCATTTCGGAATGGCAGGCAGTGACCAGTGGGGTACCGCAGGGATCAGTACTGGGACCGCAGCTTTTTACAATATATGTTCATGATATAGAAGATGCTATTAGCAATAACATTAGCAAATTTGCTGATGATACTGAGCTGGGTGGCAGGGTGAAATGTGATGAGGATGTTAGGAGATTACCGGGTGACCTGGACAAGTTAGGTGAGTGGTCAGATGCATGGCAGATGCACTTTAATGTGGATAAATGGATGCTTATCCACTTTGGTAGCAAGAACAGGAAGGCAGATTACTACCTAAATGGAATCAATTTCGGTCAAGGGACAGTACCGAGAGATCTGGGGGTTCTTGTACACCACTCAATGAAGGTAAGCATGCAGGTACAGCAGGTAGTGAAGAAGGCTAATAGCATGCTGGCCTTCATAACAAGAGGGATCGAGTACAGAAGCAAAGAGGTTCTTCTGCAGGTGTACAGGGCCCTGGTGAGACCACACCTGGAGTACTGTGTGCAGTTCTGGTCTCCAAATTTGAGGAGAGACATTCTGGCTATTGAGGGAGTGCAGCGTAGGTTGACGAGGTCAATTCCTGGAATGGCGGGATTACCTTACACTGAAAGACTGGAGCGACTGGGCTTGTGTACCCTTGAGTTTAGAAGACTGAGAGGGGATCTGGTTGAGACATATAAGATTATCAAAGGATTGGACACTCTGGCGGCAGGAAACGTGAGTGCCGAAACAGAGGACACAGCTTAAAAATACGGGGTAGACCGTTTAGGACAGAGATGAGGAGAAACGTCTTCACCCAGAGAGTGGTGGCTGTGTGGAATGCTCTGCCCCAGAGGGCAGTGGAGGCCCAGTCTCTGGATTCATTGAAGAAAGAGTTGGACAGAGCTCTCAAGGATAGTGGAATCAAGGCTTATGGAGATAAGGCAGGAACAGGATACTGATTAAGGATGATCAGCCATGATCATATTGAATGGTGGTGCAGGCTCCAAGGGCAGAATGGCCAACTCCTGCACCTATTGTCTATTGTCCTCCTTTCCTGACTGCCAGCCGCAGACAGCGTGCAGCCCCAATCCCTTTCTTTCCGTCTTTCTTGCTGATTTTGGCAGCGCTCCGCTCTCCTCCCCTCCCTCTCTCCTGCCTGCAGGAGACTGATGCCAGGCACAGCGGCAGCAAAAATAACCTGTCGCTGCATTGCGTGCGTGGCCCAACACGAGTGCAGAGGGGTGACTTGAGCAGCCCCTGCTGGCGGAAAAAGCCTACTGCACCTGGTATTCCCAGGCGGTCTCCCATCCAAATACTAACCAGGCCTGAGTCTGCTTAGCTTCCGAGATCAGACGAGATCGGGCGTTTTCAGACTAGTATGGCCGTAGGCGCTGGCCCCTGCCTTTTCTCCCCACTTCAAGGCGTGCTGGCCAGCCACATTTTCTTTGCTGCTCTTTCTCTTGATCCCCTTTGTTTTTTTTTTCTCACTTTTCTCTTTGCTCTTCCTCCTCCGTGCGTGCTTCCCTCCCTCCCTCCCTCCAGCTAGCCCTTGCCCACCAGGCTCCTGTCGTCTCCCACATCCCCACACAGGCCAACTGCAAGACCTCCCCCTGCTTCATAGGGCTGCAGCCTGCATTCTCTCATCCTTCCACACTCCTCCACGCCTCCATTTCGGAATGGCAGGCAGTGACCAGTGGGGTACCGCAGGGATCAGTACTGGGACCCCAGCTTTTTACAATATATGTTCATGATATAGAAGATGCTATTAGCAATAACATTAGCAAATTTGCTGATGATACTGAGCTGGGTGGCAGGGTGAAATGTGATGAGGATGTTAGGAGATTACCGGGTGACCTGGACAAGTTAGGTGAGTGGTCAGATGCATGGCAGATGCACTTTAATGTGGATAAATGGATGCTTATCCACTTTGGTGGCAAGAACAGGAAGGCAGATTACTACCTAAATGGAATCAATTTCGGTCAAGGGACAGTACCGAGAGATCTGGGGGTTCTTGTACACCACTCAATGAAGGTCAGCATGCAGGTACAGCAGGTAGTGAAGAAGGCTAATAGCATGCTGGCCTTCATAACAAGAGGGATCGAGTACAGAAGCAAAGAGGTTCTTCTGCAGGTGTACAGGGCCCTGGTGAGACCACACCTGGAGTACTGTGTGCAGTTCTGGTCTCCAAATTTGAGGAGACACATTCTGGCTATTGAGGGAGTGCAGCGTAGGTTGACGAGGTCAATTCCTGGAATGGCGGGATTACCTTACACTGAAAGACTGGAGCGACTGGGCTTGTGTACCCTTGAGTTTAGAAGACTGAGAGGGGATCTGGTTGAGACATATAAGATTATCAAAGGATTGGACACTCTGGCGGCAGGAAACGTGAGTGCCGAAACAGAGGACACAGCTTAAAAATACGGGGTAGACCGTTTAGGACAGAGATGAGGAGAAACGTCTTCACCCAGAGAGTGGTGGCTGTGTGGAATGCTCTGCCCCAGAGGGCAGTGGAGGCCCAGTCTCTGGATTCATTGAAGAAAGAGTTGGACAGAGCTCTCAAGGATAGTGGAATCAAGGCTTATGGAGATAAGGCAGGAACAGGATACTGATTAAGGATGATCAGCCATGATCATATTGAATGGTGGTGCAGGCTCCAAGGGCAGAATGGCCAACTCCTGCACCTATTGTCTATTGTCCTCCTTTCCTGACTGCCAGCCGCAGACAGCGTGCAGCCCCAATCCCTTTCTTTCCGTCTTTCTTGCTGATTTTGGCAGCGCTCCGCTCTCCTCCCCTCCCTGTCTCCTGCCTGCAGGAGACTGATGCCAGGCACAGCGGCAGCAAAAATAACCTGTCGCTGCATTGCGTGCGTGGCCCAACACGAGTGCAGAGGGGTGACTTGAGCAGCCCCTGCTGGCGGAAAAAGCCTACTGCACCTGGTATTCCCAGGCGGTCTCCCATCCAAGTACTAACCAGGCCTGAGTCTGCTTAGCTTCCGAGATCAGACGAGATCGGGCGTTTTCAGACTAGTATGGCCGTAGGCGCTGGCCCCTGCCTTTTCTCCCCACTTCAAGGCGTGCTGGCCAGCCACATTTTCTTTGCTGCTCTTTCTCTTGATCCCCTTTGTTTTTTTTTTCTCTCTTTTCTCTTTGCTCTTCCTCCTCCGTGCGTGCTTCCCTCCCTCCCTCCCTCCAGCTAGCCCTTGCCCACCAGGCTCCTGTCGTCTCCCACATCCCCACACAGGCCAACTGCAAGACCTCCCCCTGCTTCATAGGGCTGCAGCCTGCATTCTCTCATCCTTCCACACTCCTCCACGCCTCCATTTCGGAATGGCAGGCAGTGACCAGTGGGGTACCGCAGGGATCAGTACTGGGACCGCAGCTTTTTACAATATATGTTCATGATATAGAAGATGCTATTAGCAATAACATTAGCAAATTTGCTGATGATACTGAGCTGGGTGGCAGGGTGAAATGTGATGAGGATGTTAGGAGATTACCGGGTGACCTGGACAAGTTAGGTGAGTGGTCAGATGCATGGCAGATGCACTTTAATGTGGATAAATGGATGCTTATCCACTTTGGTGGCAAGAACAGGAAGGCAGATTACTACCTAAATGGAATCAATTTCGGTCAAGGGACAGTACCGAGAGATCTGGGGGTTCTTGTACACCACTCAATGAAGGTCAGCATGCAGGTACAGCAGGTAGTGAAGAAGGCTAATAGCATGCTGGCCTTCATAACAAGAGGGATCGAGTACAGAAGCAAAGAGGTTCTTCTGCAGGTGTACAGGGCCCTGGTGAGACCACACCTGGAGTACTGTGTGCAGATCTGGTCTCCAAATTTGAGGAGAGACATTCTGGCTATTGAGGGAGTGCAGCGTAGGTTGACGAGGTCAATTCCTGGAATGGCGGGATTACCTGACACTGAAAGACTGGAGCGACTGGGCTTGTGTACCCTTGAGTTTAGAAGACTGAGAGGGGATCTGGTTGAGACATATAGGATTATCAAAGGATTGGACACTCTGGCGGCAGGAAACGTGAGTGCCGAAACAGAGGACACAGCTTAAAAATACGGGGTAGACCGTTTAGGACAGAGATGAGGAGAAACGTCTTCACCCAGAGAGTGGTGGCTGTGTGGAATGCTCTGCCCCAGAGGGCAGTGGAGGCCCAGTCTCTGGATTCATTGAAGAAAGAGTTGGACAGAGCTCTCAAGGATAGTGGAATCAAGGCTTATGGAGATAAGGCAGGAACAGGATACTGATTAAGGATGATCAGCCATGATCATATTGAATGGTGGTGCAGGCTCCAAGGGCAGAATGGCCAACTCCTGCACCTATTGTCTATTGTCCTCCTTTCCTGACTGCCAGCCGCAGACAGCGTGCAGCCCCAATCCCTTTCTTTCCGTCTTTCTTGCTGATTTTGGCAGCGCTCCGCTCTCCTCCCCTCCCTGTCTCCTGCCTGCAGGAGACTGATGCCAGGCACAGCGGCAGCAAAAATAACCTGTCGCTGCATTGCGTGCGTGGCCCAACACGAGTGCAGAGGGGTGACTTGAGCAGCCCCTGCTGGCGTTAAAAGCCTACTGCACCTGGTATTCCCAGGCGGTCTCCCATCCAAGTACTAACCAGGGCTGAGTCCGCTTAGCTTCCGAGATCAGACGAGATCGGGCGCTTTCAGACTAGTATGGCCGTAGGCGCTGGCCCCTGCCTTTTCTCCCCACTTCAAGGCGTGCTGGCCAGCCACATTTTCTTTGCTGCTCTTTCTCTTGATCCCCTTTGTTTTTTTTTTCTCTCTTTTCTCTTTGCTCTTCCTCCTCCGTGCGTGCTTCCCTCCCTCCCTCCCTCCAGCTAGCCCTTGCCCACCAGGCTCCTGTCGTCTCCCACATCCCCACACAGGCCAACTGCAAGACCTCCCCCTGCTTCATAGGGCTGCAGCCTGCATTCTCTCATCCTTCCACACTCCTCCACGCCTCCATTTCGGAATGGCAGGCAGTGACCAGTGGGGTACCGCAGGGATCAGTACTGGGACCGCAGCTTTTTACAATATATGTTCATGATATAGAAGATGCTATTAGCAATAACATTAGCAAATTTGCTGATGATACTGAGCTGGGTGGCAGGGTGAAATGTGATGAGGATGTTAGGAGATTACCGGGTGACCTGGACAAGTTAGGTGAGTGGTCAGATGCATGGCAGATGCACTTTAATGTGGATAAATGGATGCTTATCCACTTTGGTGGCAAGAACAGGAAGGCAGATTACTACCTAAATGGAATCAATTTCGGTCAAGGGACAGTACCGAGAGATCTGGGGGTTCTTGTACACCACTCAATGAAGGTTAGCATGCAGGTACAGCAGGTAGTGAAGAAGGCTAATAGCATGCTGGCCTTCATAACAAGAGGGATCGAGTACAGAAGCAAAGAGGTTCTTCTGCAGGTGTACAGGGCCCTGGTGAGACCACACCTGGAGTACTGTGTGCAGTTCTGGTCTCCAAATTTGAGGAGACACATTCTGGCTATTGAGGGAGTGCAGCGTAGGTTGACGAGGTCAATTCCTGGAATGGCGGGATTACCTTACACTGAAAGACTGGAGCGACTGGGCTTGTGTACCCTTGAGTTTAGAAGACTGAGAGGGGATCTGGTTGAGACATATAAGATTATCAAAGGATTGGACATTCTGGCGGCAGGAAACGTGAGTGCCGAAACAGAGGACACAGCTTAAAAATACAGGGTAGACCGTTTAGGACAGAGATGAGGAGAAACGTCTTCACCCAGAGAGTGGTGGCTGTGTGGAATGCTCTGCCCCAGAGGGCAGTGGAGGCCCAGTCTCTGGATTCATTGAAGAAAGAGTTGGACAGAGCTCTCAAGGATAGTGGAATCAAGGCTTATGGAGATAAGGCAGGAACAGGATACTGATTAAGGATGATCAGCCATGATCATATTGAATGGTGGTGCAGGCTCCAAGGGCAGAATGGCCAACTCCTGCACCTATTGTCTATTGTCCTCCTTTCCTGACTGCCAGCCGCAGACAGCGTGCAGCCCCAATCCCTTTCTTTCCGTCTTTCTTGCTGATTTTGGCAGCGCTCCGCTCTCCTCCCCTCCCTGTCTCCTGCCTGCAGGAGACTGATGCCAGGCACAGCGGCAGCAAAAATAACCTGTCGCTGCATTGCGTGCGTGGCCCAACACGAGTGCAGAGGGGTGACTTGAGCAGCCCCTGCTGGCGGAAAAAGCCTACTGCACCTGGTATTCCCAGGCGGTCTCCCATCCAAGTACTAACCAGGCCTGAGTCTGCTTAGCTTTCGAGATCAGACGAGATCAGGCGTTTTCAGACTAGTATGGCCGTAGGCACTACCCCCTGCCTTTTCTCCCCACTTCAAGGCGTGCTGGCCAGCCACATTTTCTTTGCTGCTCTTTCTCTTGATCCCCTTTGTTTTTTTTTTCTCTCTTTTCTCTTTGCTCTTCCTCCTCCGTGCGTGCTTCCCTCCCTCCCTCCCTCCAGCTAGCCCTTGCCCACCAGGCTCCTGTCGTCTCCCACATCCCCACACAGGCCAACTGCAAGACCTCCCCCTGCTTCATAGGGCTGCAGCCTGCATTCTCTCATCCTTCCACACTCCTCCACGCCTCCATTTCGGAATGGCAGGCAGTGACCAGTGGGGTACCGCAGGGATCAGTACTGGGACCGCAGCTTTTTACAATATATGTTCATGATATAGAAGATGCTATTAGCAATAACATTAGCAAATTTACTGATGATACTGAGCTGGGTGGCAGGGTGAAATGTGATGAGGATGTTAGGAGATTACCGGGTGACCTGGACAAGTTAGGTGAGTGGTCAGATGCATGGCAGATGCACTTTAATGTGGATAAATGGATGCTTATCCACTTTGGTGGCAAGAACAGGAAGGCAGATTACTTCCTAAATGGAATCAATTTCGGTCAAGGGACAGTACCGAGAGATCTGGGGGTTCTTGTACACCACTCAATGAAGGTAAGCATGCAGGTACAGCAGGTAGTGAAGAAGGCTAATAGCATGCTGGCCTTCATAACAAGAGGGATCGAGTACAGAAGCAAAGAGGTTCTTCTGCAGGTGTACAGGGCCCTGGTGAGACCACACCTGGAGTACTGTGTGCAGTTCTGGTCTCCAAATTTGAGGAGAGACATTCTGGCTATTGAGGGAGTGCAGCCTAGGTTGACGAGGTCAATTCCTGGAATGGCGGGATTACCTTACACTGAAAGACTGGAGCGACTGGGCTTGTGTACCCTTGAGTTTAGAAGACTGAGAGGGGATCTGGTTGAGACATATAAGATTATCAAAGGATTGGACACTCTGGCGGCAGGAAACGTGAGTGCCGAAACAGAGGACACAGCTTAAAAATACGGGGTAGACCGTTTAGGACAGAGATGAGGAGAAACGTCTTCACCCAGAGAGTGGTGGCTGTGTGGAATGCTCTGCCCCAGAGGGCAGTGGAGGCCCAGTCTCTGGATTCATTGAAGAAAGAGTTGGACAGAGCTCTCAAGGATAGTGGAATCAAGGCTTATGGAGATAAGGCAGGAACAGGATACTGATTAAGGATGATCAGCCATGATCATATTGAATGGTGGTGCAGGCTCCAAGGGCAGAATGGCCAACTCCTGCACCTATTGTCTATTGTCCTCCTTTCCTGACTGCCAGCCGCAGACAGCGTGCAGCCCCAATCCCTTTCTTTCCGTCTTTCTTGCTGATTTTGGCAGCGCTCCGCTCTCCTCCCCTCCCTGTCTCCTGCCTGCAGGAGACTGATGCCAGGCACAGCGGCAGCAAAAATAACCTGTCGCTGCATTGCGTGCGTGGCCCAACACGAGTGCAGAGGGGTGACTTGAGCAGCCCCTGCTGGCGTTAAAAGCCTACTGCACCTGGTATTCCCAGGCGGTCTCCCATCCAAGTACTAACCAGGGCTGAGTCCGCTTAGCTTCCGAGATCAGACGAGATCGGGCGCTTTCAGACTAGTATGGCCGTAGGCGCTGGCCCCTGCCTTTTCTCCCCACTTCAAGGCGTGCTGGCCAGCCACATTTTCTTTGCTGCTCTTTCTCTTGATCCCCTTTGTTTTTTTTTTCTCTCTTTTCTCTTTGCTCTTCCTCCTCCGTGCGTGCTTCCCTCCCTCCCTCCCTCCAGCTAGCCCTTGCCCACCAGGCTCCTGTCGTCTCCCACATCCCCACACAGGCCAACTGCAAGACCTCCCCCTGCTTCATAGGGCTGCAGCCTGCATTCTCTCATCCTTCCACACTCCTCCACGCCTCCATTTCGGAATGGCAGGCAGTGACCAGTGGGGTACCGCAGGGATCAGTACTGGGACCGCAGCTTTTTACAATATATGTTCATGATATAGAAGATGCTATTAGCAATAACATTAGCAAATTTGCTGATGATACTGAGCTGGGTGGCAGGGTGAAATGTGATGAGGATGTTAGGAGATTACCGGGTGACCTGGACAAGTTAGGTGAGTGGTCAGATGCATGGCAGATGCACTTTAATGTGGATAAATGGATGCTTATCCACTTTGGTGGCAAGAACAGGAAGGCAGATTACTACCTAAATGGAATCAATTTCGGTCAAGGGACAGTACCGAGAGATCTGGGGGTTCTTGTACACCACTCAATGAAGGTTAGCATGCAGGTACAGCAGGTAGTGAAGAAGGCTAATAGCATGCTGGCCTTCATAACAAGAGGGATCGAGTACAGAAGCAAAGAGGTTCTTCTGCAGGTGTACAGGGCCCTGGTGAGACCACACCTGGAGTACTGTGTGCAGTTCTGGTCTCCAAATTTGAGGAGACACATTCTGGCTATTGAGGGAGTGCAGCGTAGGTTGACGAGGTCAATTCCTGGAATGGCGGGATTACCTTACACTGAAAGACTGGAGCGACTGGGCTTGTGTACCCTTGAGTTTAGAAGACTGAGAGGGGATCTGGTTGAGACATATAAGATTATCAAAGGATTGGACATTCTGGCGGCAGGAAACGTGAGTGCCGAAACAGAGGACACAGCTTAAAAATACAGGGTAGACCGTTTAGGACAGAGATGAGGAGAAACGTCTTCACCCAGAGAGTGGTGGCTGTGTGGAATGCTCTGCCCCAGAGGGCAGTGGAGGCCCAGTCTCTGGATTCATTGAAGAAAGAGTTGGACAGAGCTCTCAAGGATAGTGGAATCAAGGCTTATGGAGATAAGGCAGGAACAGGATACTGATTAAGGATGATCAGCCATGATCATATTGAATGGTGGTGCAGGCTCCAAGGGCAGAATGGCCAACTCCTGCACCTATTGTCTATTGTCCTCCTTTCCTGACTGCCAGCCGCAGACAGCGTGCAGCCCCAATCCCTTTCTTTCCGTCTTTCTTGCTGATTTTGGCAGCGCTCCGCTCTCCTCCCCTCCCTGTCTCCTGCCTGCAGGAGACTGATGCCAGGCACAGCGGCAGCAAAAATAACCTGTCGCTGCATTGCGTGCGTGGCCCAACACGAGTGCAGAGGGGTGACTTGAGCAGCCCCTGCTGGCGGAAAAAGCCTACTGCACCTGGTATTCCCAGGCGGTCTCCCATCCAAGTACTAACCAGGCCTGAGTCTGCTTAGCTTTCGAGATCAGACGAGATCAGGCGTTTTCAGACTAGTATGGCCGTAGGCACTACCCCCTGCCTTTTCTCCCCACTTCAAGGCGTGCTGGCCAGCCACATTTTCTTTGCTGCTCTTTCTCTTGATCCCCTTTGTTTTTTTTTTCTCTCTTTTCTCTTTGCTCTTCCTCCTCCGTGCGTGCTTCCCTCCCTCCCTCCCTCCAGCTAGCCCTTGCCCACCAGGCTCCTGTCGTCTCCCACATCCCCACACAGGCCAACTGCAAGACCTCCCCCTGCTTCATAGGGCTGCAGCCTGCATTCTCTCATCCTTCCACACTCCTCCACGCCTCCATTTCGGAATGGCAGGCAGTGACCAGTGGGGTACCGCAGGGATCAGTACTGGGACCGCAGCTTTTTACAATATATGTTCATGATATAGAAGATGCTATTAGCAATAACATTAGCAAATTTACTGATGATACTGAGCTGGGTGGCAGGGTGAAATGTGATGAGGATGTTAGGAGATTACCGGGTGACCTGGACAAGTTAGGTGAGTGGTCAGATGCATGGCAGATGCACTTTAATGTGGATAAATGGATGCTTATCCACTTTGGTGGCAAGAACAGGAAGGCAGATTACTTCCTAAATGGAATCAATTTCGGTCAAGGGACAGTACCGAGAGATCTGGGGGTTCTTGTACACCACTCAATGAAGGTAAGCATGCAGGTACAGCAGGTAGTGAAGAAGGCTAATAGCATGCTGGCCTTCATAACAAGAGGGATCGAGTACAGAAGCAAAGAGGTTCTTCTGCAGGTGTACAGGGCCCTGGTGAGACCACACCTGGAGTACTGTGTGCAGTTCTGGTCTCCAAATTTGAGGAGAGACATTCTGGCTATTGAGGGAGTGCAGCCTAGGTTGACGAGGTCAATTCCTGGAATGGCGGGATTACCTTACACTGAAAGACTGGAGCGACTGGGCTTGTGTACCCTTGAGTTTAGAAGACTGAGAGGGGATCTGGTTGAGACATATAAGATTATCAAAGGATTGGACACTCTGGCGGCAGGAAACGTGAGTGCCGAAACAGAGGACACAGCTTAAAAATACGGGGTAGACCGTTTAGGACAGAGATGAGGAGAAACGTCTTCACCCAGAGAGTGGTGGCTGTGTGGAATGCTCTGCCCCAGAGGGCAGTGGAGGCCCAGTCTCTGGATTCATTGAAGAAAGAGTTGGACAGAGCTCTCAAGGATAGTGGAATCAAGGCTTATGGAGATAAGGCAGGAACAGGATACTGATTAAGGATGATCAGCCATGATCATATTGAATGGTGGTGCAGGCTCCAAGGGCAGAATGGCCAACTCCTGCACCTATTGTCTATTGTCCTCCTTTCCTGACTGCCAGCCGCAGACAGCGTGCAGCCCCAATCCCTTTCTTTCCGTCTTTCTTGCTGATTTTGGCAGCGCTCCGCTCTCCTCCCCTCCCTGTCTCCTGCCTGCAGGAGACTGATGCCAGGCACAGCGGCAGCAAAAATAACCTGTCGCTGCATTGCGTGCGTGGCCCAACACGAGTGCAGAGGGGTGACTTGAGCAGCCCCTGCTGGCGGAAAAAGCCTACTGCACCTGGTATTCCCAGGCGGTCTCCCATCCAAGTACTAACCAGGCCTGAGTCTGCTTAGCTTCCGAGATCAGACGAGATCGGGCGTTTTCAGACTAGTATGGCCGTAGGCGCTGGCGCCAGCCTTTTCTCCCCACTTCAAGGCGTGCTGGCCAGCCACATTTTCTTTGCTGCTCTTTCTCTTGATCCCCTTTGTTTTTTTTTTCTCTCTTTTCTCTTTGCTCTTCCTCCTCCGTGCGTGCTTCCCTCCCTCCCTCCCTCCAGCTAGCCCTTGCCCACCAGGCTCCTGTCGTATCCCACATCCCCACACAGGCCAACTGCAAGACCTCCCCCTGCTTCATAGGGCTGCAGCCTGCATTCTCTCATCCTTCCACACTCCTCCACGCCTCCATTTCGGAATGGCAGGCAGTGACCAGTGGGGTACCGCAGGGATCAGTACTGGGACCGCAGCTTTTTACAATATATATTCATGATATAGAAGATGCTATTAGCAATAACATTAGCAAATTTGCTGATGATACTGAGCTGGGTGGCAGGGTGAAATGTGATGAGGATGTTAGGAGATTACCGGGTGACCTGGACAAGTTAGGTGAGTGGTCAGATGCATGGCAGATGCACTTTAATGTGGATAAATGGATGCTTATCCACTTTGGTGGCAAGAACAGGAAGGCAGATTACTACCTAAATGGAATCAATTTCGGTCAAGGGACAGTACCGAGAGATCTGGGGGTTCTTGTACACCACTCAATGAAGGTCAGCATGCAGGTACAGCAGGTAGTGAAGAAGGCTAATAGCATGCTGGCCTTCATAACAAGAGGGATCGAGTACAGAAGCAAAGAGGTTCTTCTGCAGGTGTACAGGGCCCTGGTGAGACCACACCTGGAGTACTGTGTGCAGTTCTGGTCTCCAAATTTGAGGAGACACATTCTGGCTATTGAGGGAGTGCAGCGTAGGTTGACGAGGTCAATTCCTGGAATGGCGGGATTACCTTACACTGAAAGACTGGAGTGACTGGGCTTGTGTACCCTTGAGTTTAGAAGACTGAGAGGGGATCTGGTTGAGACATATAAGATTATCAAAGGATTGGACACTCTGGCGGCAGGAAACGTGAGTGCCGAAACAGAGGACACAGCTTAAAAATACGGGGTAGACCGTTTAGGACAGAGATGAGGAGAAACGTCTTCACCCAGAGAGTGGTGGCTGTGTGGAATGCTCTGCCCCAGAGGGCAGTGGAGGCCCAGTCTCTGGATTCATTGAAGAAAGAGTTGGACAGAGCTCTCAAGGATAGTGGAATCAAGGCTTATGGAGATAAGGCAGGAACAGGATACTGATTAAGGATGATCAGCCATGATCATATTGAATGGTGGTGCAGGCTCCAAGGGCAGAATGGCCAACTCCTGCACCTATTGTCTATTGTCCTCCTTTCCTGACTGCCAGCCGCAGACAGCGTGCAGCCCCAATCCCTTTCTTTCCGTCTTTCTTGCTGATTTTGGCAGCGCTCCGCTCTCCTCCCCTCCCTGTCTCCTGCCTGCAGGAGACTGATGCCAGGCACAGCGGCAGCAAAAATAACCTGTCGCTGCATTGCGTGCGTGGCCCAACACGAGTGCAGAGGGGTGACTTGAGCAGCCCCTGCTGGCGGAAAAAGCCTACTGCACCTGGTATTCCCAGGCGGTCTCCCATCCAAGTACTAACCAGGCCTGAGTCTGCTTAGCTTCCGAGATCAGACGAGATCGGGCGTTTTCAGACTAGTATGGCCGTAGGCGCTGGCCCCTGCCTTTTCTCCCCACTTGAAGGCGTGCTGGCCAGCCACATTTTCTTTGCTGCTCTTTCTCTTGATCCCCTTTGTTTTTTTTTTCTCTCTTTTCTCTTTGCTCTTCCTCCTCCGTGCGTGCTTCCCTCCCTCCCTCCCTCCAGCTAGCCCTTGCCCACCAGGCTCCTGTCGTCTCCCACATCCCCACACAGGCCAACTGCAAGACCTCCCCCTGCTTCATAGGGCTGCAGCCTGCATTCTCTCATCCTTCCACACTCCTCCACGCCTCCATTTCGGAATGGCAGGCAGTGACCAGTGGGGTACCGCAGGGATCAGTACTGGGACCGCAGCTTTTTACAATATATGTTCATGATATAGAAGATGCTATTAGCAATAACATTAGCAAATTTGCTGATGATACTGAGCTGGGTGGCAGGGTGAAATGTGATGAGGATGTTAGGAGATTACCGGGTGACCTGGACAAGTTAGGTGAGTGGTCAGATGCATGGCAGATGCACTTTAATGTGGATAAATGGATGCTTATCCACTTTGGTGGCAAGAACAGGAAGGCAGATTACTACCTAAATGGAATCAATTTCGGTCAAGGGACAGTACCGAGAGATCTGGGGGTTCTTGTACACCACTCAATGAAGGTCAGCATGCAGGTACAGCAGGTAGTGAAGAAGGCTAATAGCATGCTGGCCTTCATAACAAGAGGGATCGAGTACAGAAGCAAAGAGGTTCTTCTGCAGGTGTACAGGGCCCTGGTGAGACCACACCTGGAGTACTGTGTGCAGATCTGGTCTCCAAATTTGAGGAGAGACATTCTGGCTATTGAGGGAGTGCAGCGTAGGTTGACGAGGTCAATTCCTGGAATGGCGGGATTACCTGACACTGAAAGACTGGAGCGACTGGGCTTGTGTACCCTTGAGTTTAGAAGACTGAGAGGGGATCTGGTTGAGACATATAGGATTATCAAAGGATTGGACACTCTGGCGGCAGGAAACGTGAGTGCCGAAACAGAGGACACAGCTTAAAAATACGGGGTAGACCGTTTAGGACAGAGATGAGGAGAAACGTCTTCACCCAGAGAGTGGTGGCTGTGTGGAATGCTCTGCCCCAGAGGGCAGTGGAGGCCCAGTCTCTGGATTCATTGAAGAAAGAGTTGGACAGAGCTCTCAAGGATAGTGGAATCAAGGCTTATGGAGATAAGGCAGGAACAGGATACTGATTAAGGATGATCAGCCATGATCATATTGAATGGTGGTGCAGGCTCCAAGGGCAGAATGGCCAACTCCTGCACCTATTGTCTATTGTCCTCCTTTCCTGACTGCCAGCCGCAGACAGCGTGCAGCCCCAATCCCTTTCTTTCCGTCTTTCTTGCTGATTTTGGCAGCGCTCCGCTCTCCTCCCCTCCCTCTCTCCTGCCTGCAGGAGACTGATGCCAGGCACAGCGGCAGCAAAAATAACCTGTCGCTGCATTGCGTGCGTGGCCCAACACGAGTGCAGAGGGGTGACTTGAGCAGCCCCTGCTGGCGGAAAAAGCCTACTGCACCTGGTATTCCCAGGCGGTCTCCCATCCAAGTACTAACCAGGCCTGAGTCTGCTTAGCTTCCGAGATCAGACGAGATCGGGCGTTTTCAGACTAGTATGGCCATAGGCGCTGCCCCCTGCCTTTTCTCCCCACTTCAAGGCGTGCTGGCCAGCCACATTTTCTTTGCTGCTCTTTCTCTTGATCCCCTTTGTTTTTTTTTTCTCTCTTTTCTCTTTGCTCTTCCTCCTCCCTGCGTGCTTCCCTCCCTCCCTCCCTCCCTCCAGCTAGCCCTTGCCCACCAGGCTCCTGTCGTCTCCCACATCCCCACACAGGCCAACTGCAAGACCTCCCCCTGCTTCATAGGGCTGCAGCCTGCATTCTCTCATCCTTCCACACTCCTCCACGCCTCCATTTCGGAATGGCAGGCAGTGACCAGTGGGGTACCGCAGGGATCAGTACTGGGACCGCAGCTTTTTACAATATATGTTCATGATATAGAAGATGCTATTAGCAATAACATTAGCAAATTTGCTGATGATACTGAGCTGGGTGGCAGGGTGAAATGTGATGAGGATGTTAGGAGATTACCGGGTGACCTGGACAAGTTAGGTGAGTGGTCAGATGCATGGCAGATGCACTTTAATGTGGATAAATGGATGCTTATCCACTTTGGTGGCAAGAACAGGAAGGCAGATTACTACCTAAATGGAATCAATTTCGGTCAAGGGACAGTACCGAGAGATCTGGGGGTTCTTGTACACCACTCAATGAAGGTAAGCATGCAGGTACAGCAGGTAGTGAAGAAGGCTAATAGCATGCTGGCCTTCATAACAAGAGGGATCGAGTACAGAAGCAAAGAGGTTCTTCTGCAGGTGTACAGGGCCCTGGTGAGACCACACCTGGAGTACTGTGTGCAGTTCTGGTCTCCAAATTTGAGGAGAGACATTCTGGCTATTGAGGGAGTGCAGCGTAGGTTGACGAGATCAATTCCTGGAATGGCGGGATTACCTTACACTGAAAGACTGGAGCGACTGGGCTTGTGTACCCTTGAGTTTAGAAAACTGAGAGGGGATCTGGTTCAGACATATAGGATTATCAAAGGATTGGACACTCTGGCGGCAGGAAACGTGAGTGCCGAAACAGAGGACACAGCTTAAAAATACGGGGTAGACCGTTTAGGACAGAGATGAGGAGAAACGTCTTCACCCAGAGAGTGGTGGCTGTGTGGAATGCTCTGCCCCAGAGGGCAGTGGAGGCCCAGTCTCTGGATTCATTGAAGAAAGAGTTGGACAGAGCTCTCAAGGATAGTGGAATCAAGGCTTATGGAGATAAGGCAGGAACAGGATACTGATTAAGGATGATCAGCCATGATCATATTGAATGGTGGTGCAGGCTCCAAGGGCAGAATGGCCAACTCCTGCACCTATTGTCTATTGTCCTCCTTTCCTGACTGCCAGCCGCAGACAGCGTGCAGCCCCAATCCCTTTCTTTCCGTCTTTCTTGCTGATTTTGGCAGCGCTCCGCTCTCCTCCCCTCCCTGTCTCCTGCCTGCAGGAGACTGATGCCAGGCACAGCGGCAGCAAAAATAACCTGTCGCTGCATTGCGTGCGTGGCCCAACACGAGTGCAGAGGGGTGACTTGAAAAGCCCCTGCTGGCGTTAAAAGCCTACTGCACCTGGTATTCCCAGGCGGTCTCCCATCCAAGTACTAACCAGGCCCGAGTCTGCTTAGCTTCCGAGATCAGACGAAATCGGGCGCTTTCAGACTAGTATGGCCGTAGGCGCTGGCCCCTGCCTTTTCTCCCCACTTCAAGGCGTGCTGGCCAGCCACATTTTCTTTGCTGCTCTTTCTCTTGATCCCCTTTGTTTTTTTTCTCTCTTTTCTCTTTGCTCTTCCTCCTCCGTGCGTGCTTCCCTCCCTCCCTCCCTCCCTCCAGCTAGCCCTTGCCCACCAGGCTCCTGTCGTCTCCCACATCCCCACACAGGCCAACTGCAAGACCTCCCCCTGCTTCATAGGGCTGCAGCCTGCATTCTCTCATCCTTCCACACTCCTCCACGCCTCCATTTCGGAATGGCAGGCAGTGACCAGTGGGGTACCGCAGGGATCAGTACTGGGACCGCAGCTTTTTACAATATATGTTCATGATATAGAAGATGCTATTAGCAATAACATTAGCAAATTTGCTGATGATACTGAGCTGGGTGGCAGGGTGAAATGTGATGAGGATGTTAGGAGATTACCGGGTGACCTGGACAAGTTAGGTGAGTGGTCAGATGCATGGCAGATGCACTTTAATGTGGATAAATGGATGCTTATCCACTTTGGTGGCAAGAACAGGAAGGCAGATTACTACCTAAATGGAATCAATTTCGGTCAAGGGACAGTACCGAGAGATCTGGGGGTTCTTGTACACCACTCAATGAAGGTAAGCATGCAGGTACAGCAGGTAGTGAAGAAGGCTAATAGCATGCTGGCCTTCATAACAAGAGGGATCGAGTACAGAAGCAAAGAGGTTCTTCTGCAGGTGTACAGGGCCCTGGTGAGACCACACCTGGAGTACTGTGTGCAGTTCTGGTCTCCAAATTTGAGGAGAGACATTCTGGCTATTGAGGGAGTGCAGCGTAGGTTGACGAGATCAATTCCTGGAATGGCGGGATTACCTTACACTGAAAGACTGGAGCGACTGGGCTTGTGTACCCTTGAGTTTAGAAGACTGAGAGGGGATCTGGTTGAGACATATAAGATTATCAAAGGATTGGACACTCTGGCGGCAGGAAACGTGAGTGCCGAAACCGAGGACACAGCTTAAAAATACGGGGTAGACCGTTTAGGACAGAGATGAGGAGAAACGTCTTCACCCAGAGAGTGGTGGCTGTGTGGAATGCTCTGCCCCAGAGGGCAGTGGAGGCCCAGTCTCTGGATTCATTGAAGAAAGAGTTGGACAGAGCTCTCAAGGATAGTGGAATCAAGGCTTATGGAGATAAAGCAGGAACAGGATACTGATTAAGGATGATCAGCCATGATCATATTGAATGGTGGTGCAGGCTCCAAGGGCAGAATGGCCAACTCCTGCACCTATTGTCTATTGTCCTCCTTTCCTGACTGCCAGCCGCAGACAGCGTGCAGCCCCAATCCCTTTCTTTCCGTCTTTCTTGCTGATTTTGGCAGCGCTCCGCTCTCCTCCCCTCCCTGTCTCCTGCCTGCAGGAGACTGATGCCAGGCACAGCGGCAGCAAAAACAACCTGTCGCTGCATTGCGTGCGTGGCCCAACACGAGTGCAGAGGGGTGACTTGAGCAGCCCCTGCTGGCGGAAAAAGCCTACTGCACCTGGTATTCCCAGGCGGTCTCCCATCCAAGTACTAACCAGGCCTGAGTCTGCTTAGCTTCCGAGATCAGGCGTTTTCAGACTAGTATGGCCGTAGGCGCTGACCCCTGCCTTTTCTCCCCACTTCAAGGCGTGCTGGCCAGCCACATTTTCTTTTCTGCTCTTTCTCTTGATCCCCTTTGTTTTTTTTTTCTCTCTTTTCTCTTTGCTCTTCCTCCTCCGTGCGTGCTTCCCTCCCTCCCTCCCTCCAGCTAGCCCTTGCCCACCAGGCTCCTGTCGTCTCCCACATCCCCACACAGGCCAACTGCAAGACCTCCCCCTGCTTCATAGGGCTGCAGCCTGCATTCTCTCATCCTTCCACACTCCTCCACGCCTCCATTTCGGAATGGCAGGCAGTGACCAGTGGGGTACCGCAGGGATCAGTACTGGGACCGCAGCTTTTTACAATATATGTTCATGATATAGAAGATGCTATTAGCAATAACATTAGCAAATTTACTGATGATACTGAGCTGGGTGGCAGGGTGAAATGTGATGAGGATGTTAGGAGATTACCGGGTGACCTGGACAAGTTAGGTGAGTGGTCAGATGCATGGCAGATGCACTTTAATGTGGATAAATGGATGCTTATCCACTTTGGTGGCAAGAACAGGAAGGCAGATTACTACCTAAATGGAATCAATTTCGGTCAAGGGACAGTACCGAGAGATCTGGGGGTTCTTGTACACCACTCAATGAAGGTTAGCATGCAGGTACAGCAGGTAGTGAAGAAGGCTAATAGCATGCTGGCCTTCATAACAAGAGGGATCGAGTACAGAAGCAAAGAGGTTCTTCTGCAGGTGTACAGGGCCCTGGTGAGACCACACCTGGAGTACTGTGTGCAGTTCTGGTCTCCAAATTTGAGGAGAGACATTCTGGCTATTGAGGGAGTGCAGCGTAGGTTGACGAGGTCAATTCCTGGAATGGCGGGATTACCTTACACTGAAAGACTGGAGCGACTGGGCTTGTGTACCCTTGAGTTTAGAAGACTGAGAGGGGATCTGGTTGAGACATATAAGATTATCAAAGGATTGGACATTCTGGCGGCAGGAAACGTGAGTGCCGAAACAGAGGACACAGCTTAAAAATACAGGGTAGACCGTTTAGGACAGAGATGAGGAGAAACGTCTTCACCCAGAGAGTGGTGGCTGTGTGGAATGCTCTGCCCCAGAGGGCAGTGGAGGCCCAGTCTCTGGATTCATTGAAGAAAGAGTTGGACAGAGCTCTCAAGGATAGTGGAATCAAGGCTTATGGAGATAAGGCAGGAACAGGATACTGATTAAGGATGATCAGCCATGATCATATTGAATGGTGGTGCAGGCTCCAAGGGCAGAATGGCCAACTCCTGCACCTATTGTCTATTGTCCTCCTTTCCTGACTGCCAGCCGCAGACAGCGTGCAGCCCCAATCCCTTTCTTTCCGTCTTTCTTGCTGATTTTGGCAGCGCTCCGCTCTCCTCCCCTCCCTGTCTCCTGCCTGCAGGAGACTGATGCCAGGCACAGCGGCAGCAAAAATAACCTGTCGCTGCATTGCGTGCGTGACCCAACACAAGTGCAGAGGGGTTAATTGAGCAGCCCCTGCTGGCGGAAAAAGCCTACTGCACCTGGTATTCCCAGGCGGTCTCCCATCCAAGTACTAACCAGGCCTGAGTCTGCTTAGCTTCCGAGATCAGACGAGATCGGGCGTTTTCAGACTAGTATGGCCATAGGTGTCGGCCCCTGCCTTTTCTCCCCACTTCAAGGCGTGCTGGCCAGCCACATTTTCTTTGCTGCTCTTTCTCTTGATCCCCTTTGTTTTTTTTTTCTCTCTTTTCTCTTTGCTCTTCCTCCTCCGTGCGTGCTTCCCTCCCTCCCTCCCTCCAGCTAGCCCTTGCCCACCAGGCTCCTGTCGTCTCCCACATCCCCACACAGGCCAACTGCAAGACCTCCCCCTGCTTCATAGGGCTGCAGCCTGCATTCTCTCATCCTTCCACACTCCTCCACGCCTCCATTTCGGAATGGCAGGCAGTGACCAGTGGGGTACCGCAGGGATCAGTACTGGGACCGCAGCTTTTAACAATATATGTTCATGATATAGAAGATGCTATTAGCAATAACATTAGCAAATTTACTGATGATACTGAGCTGGGTGGCAGGGTGAAATGTGATGAGGATGTTAGGAGATTACCGGGTGACCTGGACAAGTTAGGTGAGTGGTCAGATGCATGGCAGATGCACTTTAATGTGGATAAATGGATGCTTATCCACTTTGGTGGCAAGAACAGGAAGGCAGATTACTACCTAAATGGAATCAATTTCGGTCAAGGGACAGTACCGAGAGATCTGGGGGTTCTTGTACACCACTCAATGAAGGTCAGCATGCAGGTACAGCAGGTAGTGAAGAAGGCTAATAGCATGCTGTCCTTCATAACAAGAGGGATCGAGTACAGAAGCAAAGAGGTTCTTCTGCAGGTGTACAGGGCCCTGGTGAGACCACACCTGGAGTACTGTGTGCAGTTCTGGTCTCCAAATTTGAGGAGAGACATTCTGGCTATTGAGGGAGTGCAGCCTAGGTTGACGAGGTCAATTCCTGGAATGGCGGGATTACCTTACACTGAAAGACTGGAGCGACTGGGCTTGTGTACCCTTGAGTTTAGAAGACTGAGAGGGGATCTGGTTGAGACATATAAGATTATCAAAGGATTGGACACTCTGGCGGCAGGAAACGTGAGTGCCGAAACAGAGGACACAGCTTAAAAATACGGGGTAGACCGTTTAGGACAGAGATGAGGAGAAACGTCTTCACCCAGAGAGTGGTGGCTGTGTGGAATGCTCTGCCCCAGAGGGCAGTGGAGGCCCAGTCTCTGGATTCATTGAAGAAAGAGTTGGACAGAGCTCTCAAGGATAGTGGAATCAAGGCTTATGGAGATAAGGCAGGAACAGGATACTGATTAAGGATGATCAGCCATGATCATATTGAATGGTGGTGCAGGCTCCAAGGGCAGAATGGCCAACTCCTGCACCTATTGTCTATTGTCCTCCTTTCCTGACTGCCAGCCGCAGACAGCGTGCAGCCCCAATCCCTTTCTTTCCGTCTTTCTTGCTGATTTTGGCAGCGCTCCGCTCTCCTCCCCTCCCTGTCTCCTGCCTGCAGGAGACTGATGCCAGGCACAGCGGCAGCAAAAATAACCTGTCGCTGCATTGCGTGCGTCGCCCAACACGAGTGCAGAGGGGTGACTTGAGCAGCCCCTGCTGGCGGAAAAAGCCTACTGCACCTGGTATTCCCAGGCGGTCTCCCATCCAAGTACTAACCAGGCCTGAGTCTGCTTAGCTTCCGAGATCAAACGAGATCAGGCGTTTTCAGACTAGTATGGCCGTAGGCGCTACCCCCTGCCTTTTCTCCCCACTTCAAGGCGTGCTGGCCAGCCACATTTTCTTTGCTGCTCTTTCTCTTGATCCCCTTTGTTTTTTTTTTCTCTCTTTTCTCTTTGCTCTTCCTCCTCCGTGCGTGCTTCCCTCCCTCCCTCCCTCCCTCCAGCTAGCCCTTGCCCACCAGGCTCCTGTCGTCTCCCACATCCCCACACAGGCCAACTGCAAGACCTCCCCCTGCTTCATAGGGCTGCAGCCTGCATTCTCTCATCCTTCCACACTCCTCCACGCCTCCATTTCGGAATGGCAGGCAGTGACCAGTGGGGTACCGCAGGGATCAGTACTGGGACCGCAGCTTTTTACAATATATGTTCATGATATAGAAGATGCTATTAGCAATAACATTAGCAAATTTGCTGATGATACTGAGCTGGGTGGCAGGGTGAAATGTGATGAGGATGTTAGGAGATTACCGGGTGACCTGGACAAGTTAGGTGAGTGGTCAGATGCATGGCAGATGCACTTTAATGTGGATAAATGGATGCTTATCCACTTTGGTGGCAAGAACAGGAAGGCAGATTACTACCTAAATGGAATCAATTTCGGTCAAGGGACAGTACCGAGAGATCTGGGGGTTCTTGTACACCACTCAATGAAGGTCAGCATGCAGGTACAGCAGGTAGTGAAGAAGGCTAATAGCATGCTGGCCTTCATAACAAGAGGGATCGAGTACAGAAGCAAAGAGGTTCTTCTGCAGGTGTACAGGGCCCTGGTGAGACCACACCTGGAGTACTGTGTGCAGTTCTGGTCTCCAAATTTGAGGAGACACATTCTGGCTATTGAGGGAGTGCAGCGTAGGTTGACGAGGTCAATTCCTGGAATGGCGTGATTACCTTACACTGAAAGACTGGAGCGACTGGGCTTGTGTACCCTTGAGTTTAGAAGACTGAGAGGGGATCTGGTTGAGACATATAAGATTATCAAAGGATTGGACACTCTGGCGGCAGGAAACGTGAGTGCCGAAACAGAGGACACAGCTTAAAAATACGGGGTAGACCGTTTAGGACAGAGATGAGGAGAAACGTCTTCACCCAGAGAGTGGTGGCTGTGTGGAATGCTCTGCCCCAGAGGGCAGTGGAGGCCCAGTCTCTGGATTCATTGAAGAAAGAGTTGGACAGAGCTCTCAAGGATAGTGGAATCAAGGCTTATGGAGATAAGGCAGGAACAGGATACTGATTAAGGATGATCAGCCATGATCATATTGAATGGTGGTGCAGGCTCCAAGGGCAGAATGGCCAACTCCTGCACCTATTGTCTATTGTCCTCCTTTCCTGACTGCCAGCCGCAGACAGCGTGCAGCCCCAATCCCTTTCTTTCCGTCTTTCTTGCTGATTTTGGCAGCGCTCCGCTCTCCTCCCCTCCCTGTCTCCTGCCTGCAGGAGACTGATGCCAGGCACAGCGGCAGCAAAAATAACCTGTCGCTGCATTGCGTGCGTGGCCCAACACGAGTGCAGAGGGGTGACTTGAGCAGCCCCTGCTGGCGGAAAAAGCCTACTGCACCTGGTATTCCCAGGCGGTCTCCCATCCAAGTACTAACCAGGCCTGAGTCTGCTTAGCTTCCGAGATCAGACGAGATCGGGCGTTTTCAGACTAGTATGGCCGTAGGCGCTGGCCCCTGCCTTTTCTCCCCACTTCAAGGCGTGCTGGCCAGCCACATTTTCTTTGCTGCTCTTTCTCTTGATCCCCTTTGTTTTTTTTTTCTCTCTTTTCTCTTTGCTCTTCCTCCTCCCTGCGTGCTTCCCTCCCTCCCTCCCTCCAGCTAGCCCTTGCCCACCAGGCTCCTGTCGTCTCCCACATCCCCACACAGGCCAACTGCAAGACCTCCCCCTGCTTCATAGGGCTGCAGCCTGCATTCTCTCATCCTTCCACACTCCTCCACGCCTCCATTTCGGAATGGCAGGCAGTGACCAGTGGGGTACCGCAGGGATCAGTACTGGGACCGCAGCTTTTTACAATATATGTTCATGATATAGAAGATGCTATTAGCAATAACATTAGCAAATTTGCTGATGATACTGAGCTGGGTGGCAGGGTGAAATGTGATGAGGATGTTAGGAGATTACCGGGTGACCTGGACAAGTTAGGTGAGTGGTCAGATGCATGGCAGATGCACTTTAATGTGGATAAATGGATGCTTATCCACTTTGGTGGCAAGAACAGGAAGGCAGATTACTACCTAAATGGAATCAATTTCGGTCAAGGGACAGTACCGAGAGATCTGGGGGTTCTTGTACACCACTCAATGAAGGTCAGCATGCAGGTACAGCAGGTAGTGAAGAAGGCTAATAGCATGCTGGCCTTCATAACAAGAGGGATCGAGTACAGAAGCAAAGAGGTTCTTCTGCAGGTGTACAGGGCCCTGGTGAGACCACACCTGGAGTACTGTGTGCAGATCTGGTCTCCAAATTTGAGGAGAGACATTCTGGCTATTGAGGGAGTGCAGCGTAGGTTGACGAGGTCAATTCCTGGAATGGCGGGATTACCTGACACTGAAAGACTGGAGCGACTGGGCTTGTGTACCCTTGAGTTTAGAAGACTGAGAGGGGATCTGGTTGAGACATATAGGATTATCAAAGGATTGGACACTCTGGCGGCAGGAAACGTGAGTGCCGAAACAGAGGACACAGCTTAAAAATACGGGGTAGACCGTTTAGGACAGAGATGAGGAGAAACGTCTTCACCCAGAGAGTGGTGGCTGTGTGGAATGCTCTGCCCCAGAGGGCAGTGGAGGCCCAGTCTCTGGATTCATTGAAGAAAGAGTTGGACAGAGCTCTCAAGGATAGTGGAATCAAGGCTTATGGAGATAAGGCAGGAACAGGATACTGATTAAGGATGATCAGCCATGATCATATTGAATGGTGGTGCAGGCTCCAAGGGCAGAATGGCCAACTCCTGCACCTATTGTCTATTGTCCTCCTTTCCTGACTGCCAGCCGCAGACAGCGTGCAGCCCCAATCCCTTTCTTTCCGTCTTTCTTGCTGATTTTGGCAGCGCTCCGCTCTCCTCCCCTCCCTGTCTCCTGCCTGCAGGAGACTGATGCCAGGCACAGCGGCAGCAAAAATAACCTGTCGCTGCATTGCGTGCGTGGCCCAACACGAGTGCAGAGGGGTGACTTGAGCAGCCCCTGCTGGCGTTAAAAGCCTACTGCACCTGGTATTCCCAGGCGGTCTCCCATCCAAGTACTAACCAGGGCTGAGTCCGCTTAGCTTCCGAGATCAGACGAGATCGGGCGCTTTCAGACTAGTATGGCCGTAGGCGCTGGCCTCTGCGTTTTCTCCCCACTTCAAGGCGTGCTGGCCAGCCACATTTTCTTTGCTGCTCTTTCTCTTGATCCCCTTTGTTTTTTTTTTCTCTCTTTTCTCTTTGCTCTTCCTCCTCCCTGCGTGCCTCCCTCCCTCCCTCCCTCCCTCCAGCTAGCCCTTGCCCACCAGGCTCCTGTCGTCTCCCACATCCCCACACAGGCCAACTGCAAGACCTCCCCCTGCTTCATAGGGCTGCAGCCTGCATTCTCTCATCCTTCCACACTCCTCCACGCCTCCATTTCGGAATGGCAGGCAGTGACCAGTGGGGTACCGCAGGGATCAGTACTGGGACCGCAGCTTTTTACAATATATGTTCATGATATAGAAGATGCTATTAGCAATAACATTAGCAAATTTGCTGATGATACTGAGCTGGGTGGCAGGGTGAAATGTGATGAGGATGTTAGGAGATTACCGGGTGACCTGGACAAGTTAGGTGAGTGGTCAGATGCATGGCAGATGCACTTTAATGTGGATAAATGGATGCTTATCCACTTTGGTGGCAAGAACAGGAAGGCAGATTACTACCTAAATGGAATCAATTTCGGTCAAGGGACAGTACCGAGAGATCTGGGGGTTCTTGTACACCACTCAATGAAGGTAAGCATGCAGGTACAGCAGGTAGTGAAGAAGGCTAATAGCATGCTGGCCTTCATAACAAGAGGGATCGAGTACAGAAGCAAAGAGGTTCTTCTGCAGGTGTACAGGGCCCTGGTGAGACCACACCTGGAGTACTGTGTGCAGTTCTGGTCTCCAAATTTGAGGAGAGACATTCTGGCTATTGAGGGAGTGCAGCGTAGGTTGACGAGATCAATTCCTGGAATGGCGGGATTACCTTACACTGAAAGACTGGAGCGACTGGGCTTGTGTACCCTTGAGTTTAGAAAACTGAGAGGGGATCTGGTTCAGACATATAGGATTATCAAAGGATTGGACACTCTGGCGGCAGGAAACGTGAGTGCCGAAACAGAGGACACAGCTTAAAAATACGGGGTAGACCGTTTAGGACAGAGATGAGGAGAAACGTCTTCACCCAGAGAGTGGTGGCTGTGTGGAATGCTCTGCCCCAGAGGGCAGTGGAGGCCCAGTCTCTGGATTCATTGAAGAAAGAGTTGGACAGAGCTCTCAAGGATAGTGGAATCAAGGCTTATGGAGATAAGGCAGGAACAGGATACTGATTAAGGATGATCAGCCATGATCATATTGAATGGTGGTGCAGGCTCCAAGGGCAGAATGGCCAACTCCTGCACCTATTGTCTATTGTCCTCCTTTCCTGACTGCCAGCCGCAGACAGCGTGCAGCCCCAATCCCTTTCTTTCCGTCTTTCTTGCTGATTTTGGCAGCGCTCCGCTCTCCTCCCCTCCCTGTCTCCTGCCTGCAGGAGACTGATGCCAGGCACAGCGGCAGCAAAAATAACCTGTCGCTGCATTGCGTGCGTGGCCCAACACGAGTGCAGAGGGGTGACTTGAGCAGCCCCTGCTGGCGTTAAAAGCCTACTGCACCTGGTATTCCCAGGCGGTCTCCCATCCAAGTACTAACCAGGGCTGAGTCCGCTTAGCTTCCGAGATCAGACGAGATCGGGCGCTTTCAGACTAGTATGGCCGTAGACGCTGGCCTCTGCGTTTTCTCCCCACTTCAAGGCGTGCTGGCCAGCCACATTTTCTTTGCTGCTCTTTCTCTTGATCCCCTTTGTTTTTTTTTTCTCTCTTTTCTCTTTGCTCTTCCTCCTCCGTGCGTGCTTCCCTCCCTCCCTCCCTCCCTCCAGCTAGCCCTTGCCCACCAGGCTCCTGTCGTCTCCCACATCCCCACACAGGCCAACTGCAAGACCTCCCCCTGCTTCATAGGGCTGCAGCCTGCATTCTCTCATCCTTCCACACTCCTCCACGCCTCCATTTCGGAATGGCAGGCAGTGACCAGTGGGGTACCGCAGGGATCAGTACTGGGACCGCAGCTTTTTACAATATATGTTCATGATATAGAAGATGCTATTAGCAATAACATTAGCAAATTTGCTGATGATACTGAGCTGGGTGGCAGGGTGAAATGTGATGAGGATGTTAGGAGATTACCGGGTGACCTGGACAAGTTAGGTGAGTGGTCAGATGCATGGCAGATGCACTTTAATGTGGATAAATGGATGCTTATCCACTTTGGTGGCAAGAACAGGAAGGCAGATTACTACCTAAATGGAATCAATTTCGGTCAAGGGACAGTACCGAGAGATCTGGGGGTTCTTGTACACCACTCAATGAAGGTAAGCATGCAGGTACAGCAGGTAGTGAAGAAGGCTAATAGCATGCTGGCCTTCATAACAAGAGGGATCGAGTACAGAAGCAAAGAGGTTCTTCTGCAGGTGTACAGGGCCCTGGTGAGACCACACCTGGAGTACTGTGTGCAGTTCTGGTCTCCAAATTTGAGGAGAGACATTCTGGCTATTGAGGGAGTGCAGCGTAGGTTGACGAGATCAATTCCTGGAATGGCGGGATTACCTTACACTGAAAGACTGGAGCGACTGGGCTTGTGTACCCTTGAGTTTAGAAAACTGAGAGGGGATCTGGTTCAGACATATAGGATTATCAAAGGATTGGACACTCTGGCGGCAGGAAACGTGAGTGCCGAAACAGAGGACACAGCTTAAAAATACGGGGTAGACCGTTTAGGACAGAGATGAGGAGAAACGTCTTCACCCAGAGAGTGGTGGCTGTGTGGAATGCTCTGCCCCAGAGGGCAGTGGAGGCCCAGTCTCTGGATTCATTGAAGAAAGAGTTGGACAGAGCTCTCAAGGATAGTGGAATCAAGGCTTATGGAGATAAGGCAGGAACAGGATACTGATTAAGGATGATCAGCCATGATCATATTGAATGGTGGTGCAGGCTCCAAGGGCAGAATGGCCAACTCCTGCACCTATTGTCTATTGTCCTCCTTTCCTGACTGCCAGCCGCAGACAGCGTGCAGCCCCAATCCCTTTCTTTCCGTCTTTCTTGCTGATTTTGGCAGCGCTCCGCTCTCCTCCCCTCCCTGTCTCCTGCCTGCAGGAGACTGATGCCAGGCACAGCGGCAGCAAAAATAACCTGTCGCTGCATTGCGTGCGTGGCCCAACACGAGTGCAGAGGGGTGACTTGAAAAGCCCCTGCTGGCGTTAAAAGCCTACTGCACCTGGTATTCCCAGGCGGTCTCCCATCCAAGTACTAACCAGGCCCGAGTCTGCTTAGCTTCCGAGATCAGACGAAATCGGGCGCTTTCAGACTAGTATGGCCGTAGGCGCTGGCCCCTGCCTTTTCTCCCCACTTCAAGGCGTGCTGGCCAGCCACATTTTCTTTGCTGCTCTTTCTCTTGATCCCCTTTGTTTTTTTTCTCTCTTTTCTCTTTGCTCTTCCTCCTCCGTGCGTGCTTCCCTCCCTCCCTCCCTCCCTCCAGCTAGCCCTTGCCCACCAGGCTCCTGTCGTCTCCCACATCCCCACACAGGCCAACTGCAAGACCTCCCCCTGCTTCATAGGGCTGCAGCCTGCATTCTCTCATCCTTCCACACTCCTCCACGCCTCCATTTCGGAATGGCAGGCAGTGACCAGTGGGGTACCGCAGGGATCAGTACTGGGACCGCAGCTTTTTACAATATATGTTCATGATATAGAAGATGCTATTAGCAATAACATTAGCAAATTTGCTGATGATACTGAGCTGGGTGGCAGGGTGAAATGTGATGAGGATGTTAGGAGATTACCGGGTGACCTGGACAAGTTAGGTGAGTGGTCAGATGCATGGCAGATGCACTTTAATGTGGATAAATGGATGCTTATCCACTTTGGTGGCAAGAACAGGAAGGCAGATTACTACCTAAATGGAATCAATTTCGGTCAAGGGACAGTACCGAGAGATCTGGGGGTTCTTGTACACCACTCAATGAAGGTAAGCATGCAGGTACAGCAGGTAGTGAAGAAGGCTAATAGCATGCTGGCCTTCATAACAAGAGGGATCGAGTACAGAAGCAAAGAGGTTCTTCTGCAGGTGTACAGGGCCCTGGTGAGACCACACCTGGAGTACTGTGTGCAGTTCTGGTCTCCAAATTTGAGGAGAGACATTCTGGCTATTGAGGGAGTGCAGCGTAGGTTGACGAGATCAATTCCTGGAATGGCGGGATTACCTTACACTGAAAGACTGGAGCGACTGGGCTTGTGTACCCTTGAGTTTAGAAGACTGAGAGGGGATCTGGTTGAGACATATAAGATTATCAAAGGATTGGACACTCTGGCGGCAGGAAACGTGAGTGCCGAAACCGAGGACACAGCTTAAAAATACGGGGTAGACCGTTTAGGACAGAGATGAGGAGAAACGTCTTCACCCAGAGAGTGGTGGCTGTGTGGAATGCTCTGCCCCAGAGGGCAGTGGAGGCCCAGTCTCTGGATTCATTGAAGAAAGAGTTGGACAGAGCTCTCAAGGATAGTGGAATCAAGGCTTATGGAGATAAAGCAGGAACAGGATACTGATTAAGGATGATCAGCCATGATCATATTGAATGGTGGTGCAGGCTCCAAGGGCAGAATGGCCAACTCCTGCACCTATTGTCTATTGTCCTCCTTTCCTGACTGCCAGCCGCAGACAGCGTGCAGCCCCAATCCCTTTCTTTCCGTCTTTCTTGCTGATTTTGGCAGCGCTCCGCTCTCCTCCCCTCCCTGTCTCCTGCCTGCAGGAGACTGATGCCAGGCACAGCGGCAGCAAAAACAACCTGTCGCTGCATTGCGTGCGTGGCCCAACACGAGTGCAGAGGGGTGACTTGAGCAGCCCCTGCTGGCGGAAAAAGCCTACTGCACCTGGTATTCCCAGGCGGTCTCCCATCCAAGTACTAACCAGGCCTGAGTCTGCTTAGCTTCCGAGATCAGGCGTTTTCAGACTAGTATGGCCGTAGGCGCTGACCCCTGCCTTTTCTCCCCACTTCAAGGCGTGCTGGCCAGCCACATTTTCTTTGCTGCTCTTTCTCTTGATCCCCTTTGTTTTTTTTTTCTCTCTTTTCTCTTTGCTCTTCCTCCTCCGTGCGTGCTTCCCTCCCTCCCTCCCTCCAGCTAGCCCTTGCCCACCAGGCTCCTGTCGTCTCCCACATCCCCACACAGGCCAACTGCAAGACCTCCCCCTGCTTCATAGGGCTGCAGCCTGCATTCTCTCATCCTTCCACACTCCTCCACGCCTCCATTTCGGAATGGCAGGCAGTGACCAGTGGGGTACCGCAGGGATCAGTACTGGGACCGCAGCTTTTTACAATATATGTTCATGATATAGAAGATGCTATTAGCAATAACATTAGCAAATTTACTGATGATACTGAGCTGGGTGGCAGGGTGAAATGTGATGAGGATGTTAGGAGATTACCGGGTGACCTGGACAAGTTAGGTGAGTGGTCAGATGCATGGCAGATGCACTTTAATGTGGATAAATGGATGCTTATCCACTTTGGTGGCAAGAACAGGAAGGCAGATTACTACCTAAATGGAATCAATTTCGGTCAAGGGACAGTACCGAGAGATCTGGGGGTTCTTGTACACCACTCAATGAAGGTTAGCATGCAGGTACAGCAGGTAGTGAAGAAGGCTAATAGCATGCTGGCCTTCATAACAAGAGGGATCGAGTACAGAAGCAAAGAGGTTCTTCTGCAGGTGTACAGGGCCCTGGTGAGACCACACCTGGAGTACTGTGTGCAGTTCTGGTCTCCAAATTTGAGGAGAGACATTCTGGCTATTGAGGGAGTGCAGCGTAGGTTGACGAGGTCAATTCCTGGAATGGCGGGATTACCTTACACTGAAAGACTGGAGCGACTGGGCTTGTGTACCCTTGAGTTTAGAAGACTGAGAGGGGATCTGGTTGAGACATATAAGATTATCAAAGGATTGGACATTCTGGCGGCAGGAAACGTGAGTGCCGAAACAGAGGACACAGCTTAAAAATACAGGGTAGACCGTTTAGGACAGAGATGAGGAGAAACGTCTTCACCCAGAGAGTGGTGGCTGTGTGGAATGCTCTGCCCCAGAGGGCAGTGGAGGCCCAGTCTCTGGATTCATTGAAGAAAGAGTTGGACAGAGCTCTCAAGGATAGTGGAATCAAGGCTTATGGAGATAAGGCAGGAACAGGATACTGATTAAGGATGATCAGCCATGATCATATTGAATGGTGGTGCAGGCTCCAAGGGCAGAATGGCCAACTCCTGCACCTATTGTCTATTGTCCTCCTTTCCTGACTGCCAGCCGCAGACAGCGTGCAGCCCCAATCCCTTTCTTTCCGTCTTTCTTGCTGATTTTGGCAGCGCTCCGCTCTCCTCCCCTCCCTGTCTCCTGCCTGCAGGAGACTGATGCCAGGCACAGCGGCAGCAAAAATAACCTGTCGCTGCATTGCGTGCGTGACCCAACACAAGTGCAGAGGGGTTAATTGAGCAGCCCCTGCTGGCGGAAAAAGCCTACTGCACCTGGTATTCCCAGGCGGTCTCCCATCCAAGTACTAACCAGGCCTGAGTCTGCTTAGCTTCCGAGATCAGACGAGATCGGGCGTTTTCAGACTAGTATGGCCATAGGTGTCGGCCCCTGCCTTTTCTCCCCACTTCAAGGCGTGCTGGCCAGCCACATTTTCTTTGCTGCTCTTTCTCTTGATCCCCTTTGTTTTTTTTTTCTCTCTTTTCTCTTTGCTCTTCCTCCTCCGTGCGTGCTTCCCTCCCTCCCTCCCTCCAGCTAGCCCTTGCCCACCAGGCTCCTGTCGTCTCCCACATCCCCACACAGGCCAACTGCAAGACCTCCCCCTGCTTCATAGGGCTGCAGCCTGCATTCTCTCATCCTTCCACACTCCTCCACGCCTCCATTTCGGAATGGCAGGCAGTGACCAGTGGGGTACCGCAGGGATCAGTACTGGGACCGCAGCTTTTAACAATATATGTTCATGATATAGAAGATGCTATTAGCAATAACATTAGCAAATTTACTGATGATACTGAGCTGGGTGGCAGGGTGAAATGTGATGAGGATGTTAGGAGATTACCGGGTGACCTGGACAAGTTAGGTGAGTGGTCAGATGCATGGCAGATGCACTTTAATGTGGATAAATGGATGCTTATCCACTTTGGTGGCAAGAACAGGAAGGCAGATTACTACCTAAATGGAATCAATTTCGGTCAAGGGACAGTACCGAGAGATCTGGGGGTTCTTGTACACCACTCAATGAAGGTCAGCATGCAGGTACAGCAGGTAGTGAAGAAGGCTAATAGCATGCTGTCCTTCATAACAAGAGGGATCGAGTACAGAAGCAAAGAGGTTCTTCTGCAGGTGTACAGGGCCCTGGTGAGACCACACCTGGAGTACTGTGTGCAGTTCTGGTCTCCAAATTTGAGGAGAGACATTCTGGCTATTGAGGGAGTGCAGCCTAGGTTGACGAGGTCAATTCCTGGAATGGCGGGATTACCTTACACTGAAAGACTGGAGCGACTGGGCTTGTGTACCCTTGAGTTTAGAAGACTGAGAGGGGATCTGGTTGAGACATATAAGATTATCAAAGGATTGGACACTCTGGCGGCAGGAAACGTGAGTGCCGAAACAGAGGACACAGCTTAAAAATACGGGGTAGACCGTTTAGGACAGAGATGAGGAGAAACGTCTTCACCCAGAGAGTGGTGGCTGTGTGGAATGCTCTGCCCCAGAGGGCAGTGGAGGCCCAGTCTCTGGATTCATTGAAGAAAGAGTTGGACAGAGCTCTCAAGGATAGTGGAATCAAGGCTTATGGAGATAAGGCAGGAACAGGATACTGATTAAGGATGATCAGCCATGATCATATTGAATGGTGGTGCAGGCTCCAAGGGCAGAATGGCCAACTCCTGCACCTATTGTCTATTGTCCTCCTTTCCTGACTGCCAGCCGCAGACAGCGTGCAGCCCCAATCCCTTTCTTTCCGTCTTTCTTGCTGATTTTGGCAGCGCTCCGCTCTCCTCCCCTCCCTGTCTCCTGCCTGCAGGAGACTGATGCCAGGCACAGCGGCAGCAAAAATAACCTGTCGCTGCATTGCGTGCGTCGCCCAACACGAGTGCAGAGGGGTGACTTGAGCAGCCCCTGCTGGCGGAAAAAGCCTACTGCACCTGGTATTCCCAGGCGGTCTCCCATCCAAGTACTAACCAGGCCTGAGTCTGCTTAGCTTCCGAGATCAAACGAGATCAGGCGTTTTCAGACTAGTATGGCCGTAGGCGCTACCCCCTGCCTTTTCTCCCCACTTCAAGGCGTGCTGGCCAGCCACATTTTCTTTGCTGCTCTTTCTCTTGATCCCCTTTGTTTTTTTTTTCTCTCTTTTCTCTTTGCTCTTCCTCCTCCGTGCGTGCTTCCCTCCCTCCCTCCCTCCCTCCAGCTAGCCCTTGCCCACCAGGCTCCTGTCGTCTCCCACATCCCCACACAGGCCAACTGCAAGACCTCCCCCTGCTTCATAGGGCTGCAGCCTGCATTCTCTCATCCTTCCACACTCCTCCACGCCTCCATTTCGGAATGGCAGGCAGTGACCAGTGGGGTACCGCAGGGATCAGTACTGGGACCGCAGCTTTTTACAATATATGTTCATGATATAGAAGATGCTATTAGCAATAACATTAGCAAATTTGCTGATGATACTGAGCTGGGTGGCAGGGTGAAATGTGATGAGGATGTTAGGAGATTACCGGGTGACCTGGACAAGTTAGGTGAGTGGTCAGATGCATGGCAGATGCACTTTAATGTGGATAAATGGATGCTTATCCACTTTGGTGGCAAGAACAGGAAGGCAGATTACTACCTAAATGGAATCAATTTCGGTCAAGGGACAGTACCGAGAGATCTGGGGGTTCTTGTACACCACTCAATGAAGGTCAGCATGCAGGTACAGCAGGTAGTGAAGAAGGCTAATAGCATGCTGGCCTTCATAACAAGAGGGATCGAGTACAGAAGCAAAGAGGTTCTTCTGCAGGTGTACAGGGCCCTGGTGAGACCACACCTGGAGTACTGTGTGCAGTTCTGGTCTCCAAATTTGAGGAGACACATTCTGGCTATTGAGGGAGTGCAGCGTAGGTTGACGAGGTCAATTCCTGGAATGGCGTGATTACCTTACACTGAAAGACTGGAGCGACTGGGCTTGTGTACCCTTGAGTTTAGAAGACTGAGAGGGGATCTGGTTGAGACATATAAGATTATCAAAGGATTGGACACTCTGGCGGCAGGAAACGTGAGTGCCGAAACAGAGGACACAGCTTAAAAATACGGGGTAGACCGTTTAGGACAGAGATGAGGAGAAACGTCTTCACCCAGAGAGTGGTGGCTGTGTGGAATGCTCTGCCCCAGAGGGCAGTGGAGGCCCAGTCTCTGGATTCATTGAAGAAAGAGTTGGACAGAGCTCTCAAGGATAGTGGAATCAAGGCTTATGGAGATAAGGCAGGAACAGGATACTGATTAAGGATGATCAGCCATGATCATATTGAATGGTGGTGCAGGCTCCAAGGGCAGAATGGCCAACTCCTGCACCTATTGTCTATTGTCCTCCTTTCCTGACTGCCAGCCGCAGACAGCGTGCAGCCCCAATCCCTTTCTTTCCGTCTTTCTTGCTGATTTTGGCAGCGCTCCGCTCTCCTCCCCTCCCTGTCTCCTGCCTGCAGGAGACTGATGCCAGGCACAGCGGCAGCAAAAATAACCTGTCGCTGCATTGCGTGCGTGGCCCAACACGAGTGCAGAGGGGTGACTTGAGCAGCCCCTGCTGGCGGAAAAAGCCTACTGCACCTGGTATTCCCAGGCGGTCTCCCATCCAAGTACTAACCAGGCCTGAGTCTGCTTAGCTTCCGAGATCAGACGAGATCGGGCGTTTTCAGACTAGTATGGCCGTAGGCGCTGGCCCCTGCCTTTTCTCCCCACTTCAAGGCGTGCTGGCCAGCCACATTTTCTTTGCTGCTCTTTCTCTTGATCCCCTTTGTTTTTTTTTTCTCTCTTTTCTCTTTGCTCTTCCTCCTCCGTGCGTGCTTCCCTCCCTCCCTCCCTCCAGCTAGCCCTTGCCCACCAGGCTCCTGTCGTCTCCCACATCCCCACACAGGCCAACTGCAAGACCTCCCCCTGCTTCATAGGGCTGCAGCCTGCATTCTCTCATCCTTCCACACTCCTCCACGCCTCCATTTCGGAATGGCAGGCAGTGACCAGTGGGGTACCGCAGGGATCAGTACTGGGACCGCAGCTTTTTACAATATATGTTCATGATATAGAAGATGCTATTAGCAATAACATTAGCAAATTTGCTGATGATACTGAGCTGGGTGGCAGGGTGAAATGTGATGAGGATGTTAGGAGATTACCGGGTGACCTGGACAAGTTAGGTGAGTGGTCAGATGCATGGCAGATGCACTTTAATGTGGATAAATGGATGCTTATCCACTTTGGTGGCAAGAACAGGAAGGCAGATTACTACCTAAATGGAATCAATTTCGGTCAAGGGACAGTACCGAGAGATCTGGGGGTTCTTGTACACCACTCAATGAAGGTCAGCATGCAGGTACAGCAGGTAGTGAAGAAGGCTAATAGCATGCTGGCCTTCATAACAAGAGGGATCGAGTACAGAAGCAAAGAGGTTCTTCTGCAGGTGTACAGGGCCCTGGTGAGACCACACCTGGAGTACTGTGTGCAGATCTGGTCTCCAAATTTGAGGAGAGACATTCTGGCTATTGAGGGAGTGCAGCGTAGGTTGACGAGGTCAATTCCTGGAATGGCGGGATTACCTGACACTGAAAGACTGGAGCGACTGGGCTTGTGTACCCTTGAGTTTAGAAGACTGAGAGGGGATCTGGTTGAGACATATAGGATTATCAAAGGATTGGACACTCTGGCGGCAGGAAACGTGAGTGCCGAAACAGAGGACACAGCTTAAAAATACGGGGTAGACCGTTTAGGACAGAGATGAGGAGAAACGTCTTCACCCAGAGAGTGGTGGCTGTGTGGAATGCTCTGCCCCAGAGGGCAGTGGAGGCCCAGTCTCTGGATTCATTGAAGAAAGAGTTGGACAGAGCTCTCAAGGATAGTGGAATCAAGGCTTATGGAGATAAGGCAGGAACAGGATACTGATTAAGGATGATCAGCCATGATCATATTGAATGGTGGTGCAGGCTCCAAGGGCAGAATGGCCAACTCCTGCACCTATTGTCTATTGTCCTCCTTTCCTGACTGCCAGCCGCAGACAGCGTGCAGCCCCAATCCCTTTCTTTCCGTCTTTCTTGCTGATTTTGGCAGCGCTCCGCTCTCCTCCCCTCCCTGTCTCCTGCCTGCAGGAGACTGATGCCAGGCACAGCGGCAGCAAAAATAACCTGTCGCTGCATTGCGTGCGTGGCCCAACACGAGTGCAGAGGGGTGACTTGAGCAGCCCCTGCTGGCGTTAAAAGCCTACTGCACCTGGTATTCCCAGGCGGTCTCCCATCCAAGTACTAACCAGGGCTGAGTCCGCTTAGCTTCCGAGATCAGACGAGATCGGGCGCTTTCAGACTAGTATGGCCGTAGGCGCTGGCCCCTGCCTTTTCTCCCCACTTCAAGGCGTGCTGGCCAGCCACATTTTCTTTGCTGCTCTTTCTCTTGATCCCCTTTGTTTTTTTTTTCTCTCTTTTCTCTTTGCTCTTCCTCCTCCGTGCGTGCTTCCCTCCCTCCCTCCCTCCAGCTAGCCCTTGCCCACCAGGCTCCTGTCGTCTCCCACATCCCCACACAGGCCAACTGCAAGACCTCCCCCTGCTTCATAGGGCTGCAGCCTGCATTCTCTCATCCTTCCACACTCCTCCACGCCTCCATTTCGGAATGGCAGGCAGTGACCAGTGGGGTACCGCAGGGATCAGTACTGGGACCGCAGCTTTTTACAATATATGTTCATGATATAGAAGATGCTATTAGCAATAACATTAGCAAATTTGCTGATGATACTGAGCTGGGTGGCAGGGTGAAATGTGATGAGGATGTTAGGAGATTACCGGGTGACCTGGACAAGTTAGGTGAGTGGTCAGATGCATGGCAGATGCACTTTAATGTGGATAAATGGATGCTTATCCACTTTGGTGGCAAGAACAGGAAGGCAGATTACTACCTAAATGGAATCAATTTCGGTCAAGGGACAGTACCGAGAGATCTGGGGGTTCTTGTACACCACTCAATGAAGGTTAGCATGCAGGTACAGCAGGTAGTGAAGAAGGCTAATAGCATGCTGGCCTTCATAACAAGAGGGATCGAGTACAGAAGCAAAGAGGTTCTTCTGCAGGTGTACAGGGCCCTGGTGAGACCACACCTGGAGTACTGTGTGCAGTTCTGGTCTCCAAATTTGAGGAGACACATTCTGGCTATTGAGGGAGTGCAGCGTAGGTTGACGAGGTCAATTCCTGGAATGGCGGGATTACCTTACACTGAAAGACTGGAGCGACTGGGCTTGTGTACCCTTGAGTTTAGAAGACTGAGAGGGGATCTGGTTGAGACATATAAGATTATCAAAGGATTGGACATTCTGGCGGCAGGAAACGTGAGTGCCGAAACAGAGGACACAGCTTAAAAATACAGGGTAGACCGTTTAGGACAGAGATGAGGAGAAACGTCTTCACCCAGAGAGTGGTGGCTGTGTGGAATGCTCTGCCCCAGAGGGCAGTGGAGGCCCAGTCTCTGGATTCATTGAAGAAAGAGTTGGACAGAGCTCTCAAGGATAGTGGAATCAAGGCTTATGGAGATAAGGCAGGAACAGGATACTGATTAAGGATGATCAGCCATGATCATATTGAATGGTGGTGCAGGCTCCAAGGGCAGAATGGCCAACTCCTGCACCTATTGTCTATTGTCCTCCTTTCCTGACTGCCAGCCGCAGACAGCGTGCAGCCCCAATCCCTTTCTTTCCGTCTTTCTTGCTGATTTTGGCAGCGCTCCGCTCTCCTCCCCTCCCTGTCTCCTGCCTGCAGGAGACTGATGCCAGGCACAGCGGCAGCAAAAATAACCTGTCGCTGCATTGCGTGCGTGGCCCAACACGAGTGCAGAGGGGTGACTTGAGCAGCCCCTGCTGGCGGAAAAAGCCTACTGCACCTGGTATTCCCAGGCGGTCTCCCATCCAAGTACTAACCAGGCCTGAGTCTGCTTAGCTTTCGAGGTCAGACGAGATCAGGCGTTTTCAGACTAGTATGGCCGTAGGCACTACCCCCTGCCTTTTCTCCCCACTTCAAGGCGTGCTGGCCAGCCACATTTTCTTTGCTGCTCTTTCTCTTGATCCCCTTTGTTTTTTTTTTCTCTCTTTTCTCTTTGCTCTTCCTCCTCCGTGCGTGCTTCCCTCCCTCCCTCCCTCCAGCTAGCCCTTGCCCACCAGGCTCCTGTCGTCTCCCACATCCCCACACAGGCCAACTGCAAGACCTCCCCCTGCTTCATAGGGCTGCAGCCTGCATTCTCTCATCCTTCCACACTCCTCCACGCCTCCATTTCGGAATGGCAGGCAGTGACCAGTGGGGTACCGCAGGGATCAGTACTGGGACCGCAGCTTTTTACAATATATGTTCATGATATAGAAGATGCTATTAGCAATAACATTAGCAAATTTACTGATGATACTGAGCTGGGTGGCAGGGTGAAATGTGATGAGGATGTTAGGAGATTACCGGGTGACCTGGACAAGTTAGGTGAGTGGTCAGATGCATGGCAGATGCACTTTAATGTGGATAAATGGATGCTTATCCACTTTGGTGGCAAGAACAGGAAGGCAGATTACTTCCTAAATGGAATCAATTTCGGTCAAGGGACAGTACCGAGAGATCTGGGGGTTCTTGTACACCACTCAATGAAGGTAAGCATGCAGGTACAGCAGGTAGTGAAGAAGGCTAATAGCATGCTGGCCTTCATAACAAGAGGGATCGAGTACAGAAGCAAAGAGGTTCTTCTGCAGGTGTACAGGGCCCTGGTGAGACCACACCTGGAGTACTGTGTGCAGTTCTGGTCTCCAAATTTGAGGAGAGACATTCTGGCTATTGAGGGAGTGCAGCCTAGGTTGACGAGGTCAATTCCTGGAATGGCGGGATTACCTTACACTGAAAGACTGGAGCGACTGGGCTTGTGTACCCTTGAGTTTAGAAGACTGAGAGGGGATCTGGTTGAGACATATAAGATTATCAAAGGATTGGACACTCTGGCGGCAGGAAACGTGAGTGCCGAAACAGAGGACACAGCTTAAAAATACGGGGTAGACCGTTTAGGACAGAGATGAGGAGAAACGTCTTCACCCAGAGAGTGGTGGCTGTGTGGAATGCTCTGCCCCAGAGGGCAGTGGAGGCCCAGTCTCTGGATTCATTGAAGAAAGAGTTGGACAGAGCTCTCAAGGATAGTGGAATCAAGGCTTATGGAGATAAGGCAGGAACAGGATACTGATTAAGGATGATCAGCCATGATCATATTGAATGGTGGTGCAGGCTCCAAGGGCAGAATGGCCAACTCCTGCACCTATTGTCTATTGTCCTCCTTTCCTGACTGCCAGCCGCAGACAGCGTGCAGCCCCAATCCCTTTCTTTCCGTCTTTCTTGCTGATTTTGGCAGCGCTCCGCTCTCCTCCCCTCCCTGTCTCCTGCCTGCAGGAGACTGATGCCAGGCACAGCGGCAGCAAAAATAACCTGTCGCTGCATTGCGTGCGTGGCCCAACACGAGTGCAGAGGGGTGACTTGAGCAGCCCCTGCTGGCGGAAAAAGCCTACTGCACCTGGTATTCCCAGGCGGTCTCCCATCCAAGTACTAACCAGGCCTGAGTCTGCTTAGCTTCCGAGATCAGACGAGATCGGGCGTTTTCAGACTAGTATGGCCGTAGGCGCTGGCGCCAGCCTTTTCTCCCCACTTCAAGGCGTGCTGGCCAGCCACATTTTCTTTGCTGCTCTTTCTCTTGATCCCCTTTGTTTTTTTTTTCTCTCTTTTCTCTTTGCTCTTCCTCCTCCGTGCGTGCTTCCCTCCCTCCCTCCCTCCAGCTAGCCCTTGCCCACCAGGCTCCTGTCGTATCCCACATCCCCACACAGGCCAACTGCAAGACCTCCCCCTGCTTCATAGGGCTGCAGCCTGCATTCTCTCATCCTTCCACACTCCTCCACGCCTCCATTTCGGAATGGCAGGCAGTGACCAGTGGGGTACCGCAGGGATCAGTACTGGGACCGCAGCTTTTTACAATATATATTCATGATATAGAAGATGCTATTAGCAATAACATTAGCAAATTTGCTGATGATACTGAGCTGGGTGGCAGGGTGAAATGTGATGAGGATGTTAGGAGATTACCGGGTGACCTGGACAAGTTAGGTGAGTGGTCAGATGCATGGCAGATGCACTTTAATGTGGATAAATGGATGCTTATCCACTTTGGTGGCAAGAACAGGAAGGCAGATTACTACCTAAATGGAATCAATTTCGGTCAAGGGACAGTACCGAGAGATCTGGGGGTTCTTGTACACCACTCAATGAAGGTCAGCATGCAGGTACAGCAGGTAGTGAAGAAGGCTAATAGCATGCTGGCCTTCATAACAAGAGGGATCGAGTACAGAAGCAAAGAGGTTCTTCTGCAGGTGTACAGGGCCCTGGTGAGACCACACCTGGAGTACTGTGTGCAGTTCTGGTCTCCAAATTTGAGGAGACACATTCTGGCTATTGAGGGAGTGCAGCGTAGGTTGACGAGGTCAATTCCTGGAATGGCGGGATTACCTTACACTGAAAGACTGGAGTGACTGGGCTTGTGTACCCTTGAGTTTAGAAGACTGAGAGGGGATCTGGTTGAGACATATAAGATTATCAAAGGATTGGACACTCTGGCGGCAGGAAACGTGAGTGCCGAAACAGAGGACACAGCTTAAAAATACGGGGTAGACCGTTTAGGACAGAGATGAGGAGAAACGTCTTCACCCAGAGAGTGGTGGCTGTGTGGAATGCTCTGCCCCAGAGGGCAGTGGAGGCCCAGTCTCTGGATTCATTGAAGAAAGAGTTGGACAGAGCTCTCAAGGATAGTGGAATCAAGGCTTATGGAGATAAGGCAGGAACAGGATACTGATTAAGGATGATCAGCCATGATCATATTGAATGGTGGTGCAGGCTCCAAGGGCAGAATGGCCAACTCCTGCACCTATTGTCTATTGTCCTCCTTTCCTGACTGCCAGCCGCAGACAGCGTGCAGCCCCAATCCCTTTCTTTCCGTCTTTCTTGCTGATTTTGGCAGCGCTCCGCTCTCCTCCCCTCCCTGTCTCCTGCCTGCAGGAGACTGATGCCAGGCACAGCGGCAGCAAAAATAACCTGTCGCTGCATTGCGTGCGTGGCCCAACACGAGTGCAGAGGGGTGACTTGAGCAGCCCCTGCTGGCGGAAAAAGCCTACTGCACCTGGTATTCCCAGGCGGTCTCCCATCCAAGTACTAACCAGGCCTGAGTCTGCTTAGCTTCCGAGATCAGACGAGATCGGGCGTTTTCAGACTAGTATGGCCGTAGGCGCTGGCCCCTGCCTTTTCTCCCCACTTGAAGGCGTGCTGGCCAGCCACATTTTCTTTGCTGCTCTTTCTCTTGATCCCCTTTGTTTTTTTTTTCTCTCTTTTCTCTTTGCTCTTCCTCCTCCGTGCGTGCTTCCCTCCCTCCCTCCCTCCAGCTAGCCCTTGCCCACCAGGCTCCTGTCGTCTCCCACATCCCCACACAGGCCAACTGCAAGACCTCCCCCTGCTTCATAGGGCTGCAGCCTGCATTCTCTCATCCTTCCACACTCCTCCACGCCTCCATTTCGGAATGGCAGGCAGTGACCAGTGGGGTACCGCAGGGATCAGTACTGGGACCGCAGCTTTTTACAATATATGTTCATGATATAGAAGATGCTATTAGCAATAACATTAGCAAATTTGCTGATGATACTGAGCTGGGTGGCAGGGTGAAATGTGATGAGGATGTTAGGAGATTACCGGGTGACCTGGACAAGTTAGGTGAGTGGTCAGATGCATGGCAGATGCACTTTAATGTGGATAAATGGATGCTTATCCACTTTGGTGGCAAGAACAGGAAGGCAGATTACTACCTAAATGGAATCAATTTCGGTCAAGGGACAGTACCGAGAGATCTGGGGGTTCTTGTACACCACTCAATGAAGGTCAGCATGCAGGTACAGCAGGTAGTGAAGAAGGCTAATAGCATGCTGGCCTTCATAACAAGAGGGATCGAGTACAGAAGCAAAGAGGTTCTTCTGCAGGTGTACAGGGCCCTGGTGAGACCACACCTGGAGTACTGTGTGCAGATCTGGTCTCCAAATTTGAGGAGAGACATTCTGGCTATTGAGGGAGTGCAGCGTAGGTTGACGAGGTCAATTCCTGGAATGGCGGGATTACCTGACACTGAAAGACTGGAGCGACTGGGCTTGTGTACCCTTGAGTTTAGAAGACTGAGAGGGGATCTGGTTGAGACATATAGGATTATCAAAGGATTGGACACTCTGGCGGCAGGAAACGTGAGTGCCGAAACAGAGGACACAGCTTAAAAATACGGGGTAGACCGTTTAGGACAGAGATGAGGAGAAACGTCTTCACCCAGAGAGTGGTGGCTGTGTGGAATGCTCTGCCCCAGAGGGCAGTGGAGGCCCAGTCTCTGGATTCATTGAAGAAAGAGTTGGACAGAGCTCTCAAGGATAGTGGAATCAAGGCTTATGGAGATAAGGCAGGAACAGGATACTGATTAAGGATGATCAGCCATGATCATATTGAATGGTGGTGCAGGCTCCAAGGGCAGAATGGCCAACTCCTGCACCTATTGTCTATTGTCCTCCTTTCCTGACTGCCAGCCGCAGACAGCGTGCAGCCCCAATCCCTTTCTTTCCGTCTTTCTTGCTGATTTTGGCAGCGCTCCGCTCTCCTCCCCTCCCTGTCTCCTGCCTGCAGGAGACTGATGCCAGGCACAGCGGCAGCAAAAATAACCTGTCGCTGCATTGCGTGCGTGGCCCAACACGAGTGCAGAGGGGTGACTTGAGCAGCCCCTGCTGGCGTTAAAAGCCTACTGCACCTGGTATTCCCAGGCGGTCTCCCATCCAAGTACTAACCAGGGCTGAGTCCGCTTAGCTTCCGAGATCAGACGAGATCGGGCGCTTTCAGACTAGTATGGCCGTAGGCGCTGGCCTCTGCGTTTTCTCCCCACTTCAAGGCGTGCTGGCCAGCCACATTTTCTTTGCTGCTCTTTCTCTTGATCCCCTTTGTTTTTTTTTTCTCTCTTTTCTCTTTGCTCTTCCTCCTCCCTGCGTGCTTCCCTCCCTCCCTCCCTCCCTCCCTCCAGCTAGCCCTTGCCCACCAGGCTCCTGTCGTCTCCCACATCCCCACACAGGCCAACTGCAAGACCTCCCCCTGCTTCATAGGGCTGCAGCCTGCATTCTCTCATCCTTCCACACTCCTCCACGCCTCCATTTCGGAATGGCAGGCAGTGACCAGTGGGGTACCGCAGGGATCAGTACTGGGACCGCAGCTTTTTACAATATATGTTCATGATATAGAAGATGCTATTAGCAATAACATTAGCAAATTTGCTGATGATACTGAGCTGGGTGGCAGGGTGAAATGTGATGAGGATGTTAGGAGATTACCGGGTGACCTGGACAAGTTAGGTGAGTGGTCAGATGCATGGCAGATGCACTTTAATGTGGATAAATGGATGCTTATCCACTTTGGTGGCAAGAACAGGAAGGCAGATTACTACCTAAATGGAATCAATTTCGGTCAAGGGACAGTACCGAGAGATCTGGGGGTTCTTGTACACCACTCAATGAAGGTAAGCATGCAGGTACAGCAGGTAGTGAAGAAGGCTAATAGCATGCTGGCCTTCATAACAAGAGGGATCGAGTACAGAAGCAAAGAGGTTCTTCTGCAGGTGTACAGGGCCCTGGTGAGACCACACCTGGAGTACTGTGTGCAGTTCTGGTCTCCAAATTTGAGGAGAGACATTCTGGCTATTGAGGGAGTGCAGCGTAGGTTGACGAGATCAATTCCTGGAATGGCGGGATTACCTTACACTGAAAGACTGGAGCGACTGGGCTTGTGTACCCTTGAGTTTAGAAAACTGAGAGGGGATCTGGTTCAGACATATAGGATTATCAAAGGATTGGACACTCTGGCGGCAGGAAACGTGAGTGCCGAAACAGAGGACACAGCTTAAAAATACGGGGTAGACCGTTTAGGACAGAGATGAGGAGAAACGTCTTCACCCAGAGAGTGGTGGCTGTGTGGAATGCTCTGCCCCAGAGGGCAGTGGAGGCCCAGTCTCTGGATTCATTGAAGAAAGAGTTGGACAGAGCTCTCAAGGATAGTGGAATCAAGGCTTATGGAGATAAGGCAGGAACAGGATACTGATTAAGGATGATCAGCCATGATCATATTGAATGGTGGTGCAGGCTCCAAGGGCAGAATGGCCAACTCCTGCACCTATTGTCTATTGTCCTCCTTTCCTGACTGCCAGCCGCAGACAGCGTGCAGCCCCAATCCCTTTCTTTCCGTCTTTCTTGCTGATTTTGGCAGCGCTCCGCTCTCCTCCCCTCCCTGTCTCCTGCCTGCAGGAGACTGATGCCAGGCACAGCGGCAGCAAAAATAACCTGTCGCTGCATTGCGTGCGTGGCCCAACACGAGTGCAGAGGGGTGACTTGAGCAGCCCCTGCTGGCGTTAAAAGCCTACTGCACCTGGTATTCCCAGGCGGTCTCCCATCCAAGTACTAACCAGGGCTGAGTCCGCTTAGCTTCCGAGATCAGACGAGATCGGGCGCTTTCAGACTAGTATGGCCGTAGGCGCTGGCCTCTGCGTTTTCTCCCCACTTCAAGGCGTGCTGGCCAGCCACATTTTCTTTGCTGCTCTTTCTCTTGATCCCCTTTGTTTTTTTTTTCTCTCTTTTCTCTTTGCTCTTCCTCCTCCGTGCGTGCTTCCCTCCCTCCCTCCCTCCCTCCAGCTAGCCCTTGCCCACCAGGCTCCTGTCGTCTCCCACATCCCCACACAGGCCAACTGCAAGACCTCCCCCTGCTTCATAGGGCTGCAGCCTGCATTCTCTCATCCTTCCACACTCCTCCACGCCTCCATTTCGGAATGGCAGGCAGTGACCAGTGGGGTACCGCAGGGATCAGTACTGGGACCGCAGCTTTTTACAATATATGTTCATGATATAGAAGATGCTATTAGCAATAACATTAGCAAATTTGCTGATGATACTGAGCTGGGTGGCAGGGTGAAATGTGATGAGGATGTTAGGAGATTACCGGGTGACCTGGACAAGTTAGGTGAGTGGTCAGATGCATGGCAGATGCACTTTAATGTGGATAAATGGATGCTTATCCACTTTGGTGGCAAGAACAGGAAGGCAGATTACTACCTAAATGGAATCAATTTCGGTCAAGGGACAGTACCGAGAGATCTGGGGGTTCTTGTACACCACTCAATGAAGGTAAGCATGCAGGTACAGCAGGTAGTGAAGAAGGCTAATAGCATGCTGGCCTTCATAACAAGAGGGATCGAGTACAGAAGCAAAGAGGTTCTTCTGCAGGTGTACAGGGCCCTGGTGAGACCACACCTGGAGTACTGTGTGCAGTTCTGGTCTCCAAATTTGAGGAGAGACATTCTGGCTATTGAGGGAGTGCAGCGTAGGTTGACGAGATCAATTCCTGGAATGGCGGGATTACCTTACACTGAAAGACTGGAGCGACTGGGCTTGTGTACCCTTGAGTTTAGAAAACTGAGAGGGGATCTGGTTCAGACATATAGGATTATCAAAGGATTGGACACTCTGGCGGCAGGAAACGTGAGTGCCGAAACAGAGGACACAGCTTAAAAATACGGGGTAGACCGTTTAGGACAGAGATGAGGAGAAACGTCTTCACCCAGAGAGTGGTGGCTGTGTGGAATGCTCTGCCCCAGAGGGCAGTGGAGGCCCAGTCTCTGGATTCATTGAAGAAAGAGTTGGACAGAGCTCTCAAGGATAGTGGAATCAAGGCTTATGGAGATAAGGCAGGAACAGGATACTGATTAAGGATGATCAGCCATGATCATATTGAATGGTGGTGCAGGCTCCAAGGGCAGAATGGCCAACTCCTGCACCTATTGTCTATTGTCCTCCTTTCCTGACTGCCAGCCGCAGACAGCGTGCAGCCCCAATCCCTTTCTTTCCGTCTTTCTTGCTGATTTTGGCAGCGCTCCGCTCTCCTCCCCTCCCTGTCTCCTGCCTGCAGGAGACTGATGCCAGGCACAGCGGCAGCAAAAATAACCTGTCGCTGCATTGCGTGCGTGGCCCAACACGAGTGCAGAGGGGTGACTTGAAAAGCCCCTGCTGGCGTTAAAAGCCTACTGCACCTGGTATTCCCAGGCGGTCTCCCATCCAAGTACTAACCAGGCCCGAGTCTGCTTAGCTTCCGAGATCAGACGAAATCGGGCGCTTTCAGACTAGTATGGCCGTAGGCGCTGGCCCCTGCCTTTTCTCCCCACTTCAAGGCGTGCTGGCCAGCCACATTTTCTTTGCTGCTCTTTCTCTTGATCCCCTTTGTTTTTTTTCTCTCTTTTCTCTTTGCTCTTCCTCCTCCGTGCGTGCTTCCCTCCCTCCCTCCCTCCCTCCAGCTAGCCCTTGCCCACCAGGCTCCTGTCGTCTCCCACATCCCCACACAGGCCAACTGCAAGACCTCCCCCTGCTTCATAGGGCTGCAGCCTGCATTCTCTCATCCTTCCACACTCCTCCACGCCTCCATTTCGGAATGGCAGGCAGTGACCAGTGGGGTACCGCAGGGATCAGTACTGGGACCGCAGCTTTTTACAATATATGTTCATGATATAGAAGATGCTATTAGCAATAACATTAGCAAATTTGCTGATGATACTGAGCTGGGTGGCAGGGTGAAATGTGATGAGGATGTTAGGAGATTACCGGGTGACCTGGACAAGTTAGGTGAGTGGTCAGATGCATGGCAGATGCACTTTAATGTGGATAAATGGATGCTTATCCACTTTGGTGGCAAGAACAGGAAGGCAGATTACTACCTAAATGGAATCAATTTCGGTCAAGGGACAGTACCGAGAGATCTGGGGGTTCTTGTACACCACTCAATGAAGGTAAGCATGCAGGTACAGCAGGTAGTGAAGAAGGCTAATAGCATGCTGGCCTTCATAACAAGAGGGATCGAGTACAGAAGCAAAGAGGTTCTTCTGCAGGTGTACAGGGCCCTGGTGAGACCACACCTGGAGTACTGTGTGCAGTTCTGGTCTCCAAATTTGAGGAGAGACATTCTGGCTATTGAGGGAGTGCAGCGTAGGTTGACGAGATCAATTCCTGGAATGGCGGGATTACCTTACACTGAAAGACTGGAGCGACTGGGCTTGTGTACCCTTGAGTTTAGAAGACTGAGAGGGGATCTGGTTGAGACATATAAGATTATCAAAGGATTGGACACTCTGGCGGCAGGAAACGTGAGTGCCGAAACCGAGGACACAGCTTAAAAATACGGGGTAGACCGTTTAGGACAGAGATGAGGAGAAACGTCTTCACCCAGAGAGTGGTGGCTGTGTGGAATGCTCTGCCCCAGAGGGCAGTGGAGGCCCAGTCTCTGGATTCATTGAAGAAAGAGTTGGACAGAGCTCTCAAGGATAGTGGAATCAAGGCTTATGGAGATAAGGCAGGAACAGGATACTGATTAAGGATGATCAGCCATGATCATATTGAATGGTGGTGCAGGCTCCAAGGGCAGAATGGCCAACTCCTGCACCTATTGTCTATTGTCCTCCTTTCCTGACTGCCAGCCGCAGACAGCGTGCAGCCCCAATCCCTTTCTTTCCGTCTTTCTTGCTGATTTTGGCAGCGCTCCGCTCTCCTCCCCTCCCTGTCTCCTGCCTGCAGGAGACTGATGCCAGGCACAGCGGCAGCAAAAATAACCTGTCGCTGCATTGCGTGCGTCGCCCAACACGAGTGCAGAGGGGTGACTTGAGCAGCCCCTGCTGGCGGAAAAAGCCTACTGCACCTGGTATTCCCAGGCGGTCTCCCATCCAAGTACTAACCAGGCCTGAGTCTGCTTAGCTTCCGAGATCAGACGAGATCAGGCGTTTTCAGACTAGTATGGCCGTAGGCGCTACCCCCTGCCTTTTCTCCCCACTTCAAGGCGTGCTGGCCAGCCACATTTTCTTTGCTGCTCTTTCTCTTGATCCCCTTTGTTTTTTTTTTCTCTCTTTTCTCTTTGCTCTTCCTCCTCCGTGCGTGCTTCCCTCCCTCCCTCCCTCCCTCCAGCTAGCCCTTGCCCACCAGGCTCCTGTCGTCTCCCACATCCCCACACAGGCCAACTGCAAGACCTCCCCCTGCTTCATAGGGCTGCAGCCTGCATTCTCTCATCCTTCCACACTCCTCCACGCCTCCATTTCGGAATGGCAGGCAGTGACCAGTGGGGTACCGCAGGGATCAGTACTGGGACCGCAGCTTTTTACAATATATGTTCATGATATAGAAGATGCTATTAGCAATAACATTAGCAAATTTGCTGATGATACTGAGCTGGGTGGCAGGGTGAAATGTGATGAGGATGTTAGGAGATTACCGGGTGACCTGGACAAGTTAGGTGAGTGGTCAGATGCATGGCAGATGCACTTTAATGTGGATAAATGGATGCTTATCCACTTTGGTGGCAAGAACAGGAAGGCAGATTACTACCTAAATGGAATCAATTTCGGTCAAGGGACAGTACCGAGAGATCTGGGGGTTCTTGTACACCACTCAATGAAGGTCAGCATGCAGGTACAGCAGGTAGTGAAGAAGGCTAATAGCATGCTGGCCTTCATAACAAGAGGGATCGAGTACAGAAGCAAAGAGGTTCTTCTGCAGGTGTACAGGGCCCTGGTGAGACCACACCTGGAGTACTGTGTGCAGTTCTGGTCTCCAAATTTGAGGAGACACATTCTGGCTATTGAGGGAGTGCAGCGTAGGTTGACGAGGTCAATTCCTGGAATGGCGTGATTACCTTACACTGAAAGACTGGAGCGACTGGGCTTGTGTACCCTTGAGTTTAGAAGACTGAGAGGGGATCTGGTTGAGACATATAAGATTATCAAAGGATTGGACACTCTGGCGGCAGGAAACGTGAGTGCCGAAACAGAGGACACAGCTTAAAAATACGGGGTAGACCGTTTAGGACAGAGATGAGGAGAAACGTCTTCACCCAGAGAGTGGTGGCTGTGTGGAATGCTCTGCCCCAGAGGGCAGTGGAGGCCCAGTCTCTGGATTCATTGAAGAAAGAGTTGGACAGAGCTCTCAAGGATAGTGGAATCAAGGCTTATGGAGATAAGGCAGGAACAGGATACTGATTAAGGATGATCAGCCATGATCATATTGAATGGTGGTGCAGGCTCCAAGGGCAGAATGGCCAACTCCTGCACCTATTGTCTATTGTCCTCCTTTCCTGACTGCCAGCCGCAGACAGCGTGCAGCCCCAATCCCTTTCTTTCCGTCTTTCTTGCTGATTTTGGCAGCGCTCCGCTCTCCTCCCCTCCCTGTCTCCTGCCTGCAGGAGACTGATGCCAGGCACAGCGGCAGCAAAAATAACCTGTCGCTGCATTGCGTGCGTGGCCCAACACGAGTGCAGAGGGGTGACTTGAGCAGCCCCTGCTGGCGGAAAAAGCCTACTGCACCTGGTATTCCCAGGCGGTCTCCCATCCAAGTACTAACCAGGCCTGAGTCTGCTTAGCTTCCGAGATCAGACGAGATCGGGCGTTTTCAGACTAGTATGGCCGTAGGCGCTGGCCCCTGCCTTTTCTCCCCACTTCAAGGCGTGCTGGCCAGCCACATTTTCTTTGCTGCTCTTTCTCTTGATCCCCTTTGTTTTTTTTTTCTCTCTTTTCTCTTTGCTCTTCCTCCTCCGTGCGTGCTTCCCTCCCTCCCTCCCTCCAGCTAGCCCTTGCCCACCAGGCTCCTGTCGTCTCCCACATCCCCACACAGGCCAACTGCAAGACCTCCCCCTGCTTCATAGGGCTGCAGCCTGCATTCTCTCATCCTTCCACACTCCTCCACGCCTCCATTTCGGAATGGCAGGCAGTGACCAGTGGGGTACCGCAGGGATCAGTACTGGGACCGCAGCTTTTTACAATATATGTTCATGATATAGAAGATGCTATTAGCAATAACATTAGCAAATTTGCTGATGATACTGAGCTGGGTGGCAGGGTGAAATGTGATGAGGATGTTAGGAGATTACCGGGTGACCTGGACAAGTTAGGTGAGTGGTCAGATGCATGGCAGATGCACTTTAATGTGGATAAATGGATGCTTATCCACTTTGGTGGCAAGAACAGGAAGGCAGATTACTACCTAAATGGAATCAATTTCGGTCAAGGGACAGTACCGAGAGATCTGGGGGTTCTTGTACACCACTCAATGAAGGTCAGCATGCAGGTACAGCAGGTAGTGAAGAAGGCTAATAGCATGCTGGCCTTCATAACAAGAGGGATCGAGTACAGAAGCAAAGAGGTTCTTCTGCAGGTGTACAGGGCCCTGGTGAGACCACACCTGGAGTACTGTGTGCAGTTCTGGTCTCCAAATTTGAGGAGACACATTCTGGCTATTGAGGGAGTGCAGCGTAGGTTGACGAGGTCAATTCCTGGAATGGCGGGATTACCTTACACTGAAAGACTGGAGCGACTGGGCTTGTGTACCCTTGAGTTTAGAAGACTGAGAGGGGATCTGGTTGAGACATATAAGATTATCAAAGGATTGGACACTCTGGCGGCAGGAAACGTGAGTGCCGAAACAGAGGACACAGCTTAAAAATACGGGGTAGACCGTTTAGGACAGAGATGAGGAGAAACGTCTTCACCCAGAGAGTGGTGGCTGTGTGGAATGCTCTGCCCCAGAGGGCAGTGGAGGCCCAGTCTCTGGATTCATTGAAGAAAGAGTTGGACAGAGCTCTCAAGGATAGTGGAATCAAGGCTTATGGAGATAAGGCAGGAACAGGATACTGATTAAGGATGATCAGCCATGATCATATTGAATGGTGGTGCAGGCTCCAAGGGCAGAATGGCCAACTCCTGCACCTATTGTCTATTGTCCTCCTTTCCTGACTGCCAGCCGCAGACAGCGTGCAGCCCCAATCCCTTTCTTTCCGTCTTTCTTGCTGATTTTGGCAGCGCTCCGCTCTCCTCCCCTCCCTGTCTCCTGCCTGCAGGAGACTGATGCCAGGCACAGCGGCAGCAAAAATAACCTGTCGCTGCATTGCGTGCGTGGCCCAACACGAGTGCAGAGGGGTGACTTGAGCAGCCCCTGCTGGCGGAAAAAGCCTACTGCACCTGGTATTCCCAGGCGGTCTCCCATCCAAGTACTAACCAGGCCTGAGTCTGCTTAGCTTCCGAGATCAGACGAGATCGGGCGTTTTCAGACTAGTATGGCCGTAGGCGCTGGCCCCTGCCTTTTCTCCCCACTTCAAGGCGTGCTGGCCAGCCACATTTTCTTTGCTGCTCTTTCTCTTGATCCCCTTTGTTTTTTTTTTCTCTCTTTTCTCTTTGCTCTTCCTCCTCCGTGCGTGCTTCCCTCCCTCCCTCCCTCCAGCTAGCCCTTGCCCACCAGGCTCCTGTCGTCTCCCACATCCCCACACAGGCCAACTGCAAGACCTCCCCCTGCTTCATAGGGCTGCAGCCTGCATTCTCTCATCCTTCCACACTCCTCCACGCCTCCATTTCGGAATGGCAGGCAGTGACCAGTGGGGTACCGCAGGGATCAGTACTGGGACCGCAGCTTTTTACAATATATGTTCATGATATAGAAGATGCTATTAGCAATAACATTAGCAAATTTGCTGATGATACTGAGCTGGGTGGCAGGGTGAAATGTGATGAGGATGTTAGGAGATTACCGGGTGACCTGGACAAGTTAGGTGAGTGGTCAGATGCATGGCAGATGCACTTTAATGTGGATAAATGGATGCTTATCCACTTTGGTGGCAAGAACAGGAAGGCAGATTACTACCTAAATGGAATCAATTTCGGTCAAGGGACAGTACCGAGAGATCTGGGGGTTCTTGTACACCACTCAATGAAGGTCAGCATGCAGGTACAGCAGGTAGTGAAGAAGGCTAATAGCATGCTGGCCTTCATAACAAGAGGGATCGAGTACAGAAGCAAAGAGGTTCTTCTGCAGGTGTACAGGGCCCTGGTGAGACCACACCTGGAGTACTGTGTGCAGTTCTGGTCTCCAAATTTGAGGAGAGACATTCTGGCTATTGAGGGAGTGCAGCGTAGGTTGACGAGGTCAATTCCTGGAATGGCGGGATTACCTTACACTGAAAGACTGGAGCGACTGGGCTTGTGTACCCTTGAGTTTAGAAGACTGAGAGGGGATCTGGTTGAGACATATAAGATTATCAAAGGATTGGACACTCTGGCGGCAGGAAACGTGAGTGCCGAAACAGAGGACACAGCTTAAAAATACGGGGTAGACCGTTTAGGACAGAGATGAGGCGAAACGTCTTCACCCAGAGAGTGGTGGCTGTGTGGAATGCTCTGCCCCAGAGGGCAGTGGAGGCCCAGTCTCTGGATTCATTGAAGAAAGAGTTGGACAGAGCTCTCAAGGATAGTGGAATCAAGGCTTATGGAGATAAGGCAGGAACAGGATACTGATTAAGGATGATCAGCCATGATCATATTGAATGGTGGTGCAGGCTCCAAGGGCAGAATGGCCAACTCCTGCACCTATTGTCTATTGTCCTCCTTTCCTGACTGCCAGCCGCAGACAGCGTGCAGCCCCAATCCCTTTCTTTCCGTCTTTCTTGCTGATTTTGGCAGCGCTCCGCTCTCCTCCCCTCCCTGTCTCCTGCCTGCAGGAGACTGATGCCAGGCACAGCGGCAGCAAAAATAACCTGTCGCTGCATTGCGTGCGTGGCCCAACACGAGTGCAGAGGGGTGACTTGAGCAGCCCCTGCTGGCGGAAAAAGCCTACTGCACCTGGTATTCCCAGGCGGTCTCCCACCCAAGTACTAACCAGGCCTGAGTCTGCTTAGCTTCCGAGATCAGACGAGATCGGGCGTTTTCAGACTAGTATGGCCGTAGGCGCTGGCCCCTGCCTTTTCTCCCCACTTCAAGGCGTGCTGGCCAGCCACATTTTCTTTGCTGCTCTTTCTCTTGATCCCCTTTGTTTTTTTTTTCTCTCTTTTCTCTTTGCTCTTCCTCCTCCATGCGTGCTTCCCTCCCTCCCTCCCTCCAGCTAGCCCTTGCCCACCAGGCTCCTGTCGTCTCCCACATCCCCACACAGGCCAACTGCAAGACCTCCCCCTGCTTCATAGGGCTGCAGCCTGCATTCTCTCATCCTTCCACACTCCTCCACGCCTCCATTTCGGAATGGCAGGCAGTGACCAGTGGGGTACCGCAGGGATCAGTACTGGGACCGCAGCTTTTTACAATATATGTTCATGATATAGAAGATGCTATTAGCAATAACATTAGCAAATTTGCTGATGATACTGAGCTGGGTGGCAGGGTGAAATGTGATGAGGATGTTAGGAGATTACCGGGTGACCTGGACAAGTTAGGTGAGTGGTCAGATGCATGGCAGATGCACTTTAATGTGGATAAATGGATGCTTATCCACTTTGGTAGCAAGAACAGGAAGGCAGATTACTACCTAAATGGAATCAATTTCGGTCAAGGGACAGTACCGAGAGATCTGGGGGTTCTTGTACACCACTCAATGAAGGTCAGCATGCAGGTACAGCAGGTAGTGAAGAAGGCTAATAGCATGCTGGCCTTCATAACAAGAGGGATCGAGTACAGAAGCAAAGAGGTTCTTCTGCAGGTGTACAGGGCCCTGGTGAGACCACACCTGGAGTACTGTGTGCAGTTCTGGTCTCCAAATTTGAGGAGAGACATTCTGGCTATTGAGGGAGTGCAGCGTAGGTTGACGAGGTCAATTCCTGGAATGGCGGGATTACCTTACACTGAAAGACTGGAGCGACTGGGCTTGTGTACCCTTGAGTTTAGAAGACTGAGAGGGGATCTGGTTGAGACATATAAGATTATCAAAGGATTGGACACTCTGGCGGCAGGAAACGTGAGTGCCGAAACAGAGGACACAGCTTAAAAATACGGGGTAGACCGTTTAGGACAGAGATGAGGAGAAACGTCTTCACCCAGAGAGTGGTGGCTGTGTGGAATGCTCTGCCCCAGAGGGCAGTGGAGGCCCAGTCTCTGGATTCATTGAAGAAAGAGTTGGACAGAGCTCTCAAGGATAGTGGAATCAAGGCTTATGGAGATAAGGCAGGAACAGGATACTGATTAAGGATGATCAGCCATGATCATATTGAATGGTGGTGCAGGCTCCAAGGGCAGAATGGCCAACTCCTGCACCTATTGTCTATTGTCCTCCTTTCCTGACTGCCAGCCGCAGACAGCGTGCAGCCCCAATCCCTTTCTTTCCGTCTTTCTTGCTGATTTTGGCAGCGCTCCGCTCTCCTCCCCTCCCTGTCTCCTGCCTGCAGGAGACTGATGCCAGGCACAGCGGCAGCAAAAATAACCTGTCGCTGCATTGCGTGCGTGGCCCAACACGAGTGCAGAGGGGTGACTTGAGCAGCCCCTGCTGGCGGAAAAAGCCTACTGCACCTGGTATTCCCAGGCGGTCTCCCATCCAAGTACTAACCAGGCCTGAGTCTGCTTAGCTTCCGAGATCAGACGAGATCGGGCGTTTTCAGACTAGTATGGCCGTAGGCGCTGGCCCCTGCCTTTTCTCCCCACTTCAAGGCGTGCTGGCCAGCCACATTTTCTTTGCTGCTCTTTCTCTTGATCCCCTTTGTTTTTTTTTTCTCTCTTTTCTCTTTGCTCTTCCTCCTCCGTGCGTGCTTCCCTCCCTCCCTCCCTCCAGCTAGCCCTTGCCCACCAGGCTCCTGTCGTCTCCCACATCCCCACACAGGCCAACTGCAAGACCTCCCCCTGCTTCATAGGGCTGCAGCCTGCATTCTCTCATCCTTCCACACTCCTCCACGCCTCCATTTCGGAATGGCAGGCAGTGACCAGTGGGGTACCGCAGGGATCAGTACTGGGACCGCAGCTTTTTACAATATATGTTCATGATATAGAAGATGCTATTAGCAATAACATTAGCAAATTTGCTGATGATACTGAGCTGGGTGGCAGGGTGAAATGTGATGAGGATGTTAGGAGATTACCGGGTGACCTGGACAAGTTAGGTGAGTGGTCAGATGCATGGCAGATGCACTTTAATGTGGATAAATGGATGCTTATCCACTTTGGTGGCAAGAACAGGAAGGCAGATTACTACCTAAATGGAATCAATTTCGGTCAAGGGACAGTACCGAGAGATCTGGGGGTTCTTGTACACCACTCAATGAAGGTCAGCATGCAGGTACAGCAGGTAGTGAAGAAGGCTAATAGCATGCTGGCCTTCATAACAAGAGGGATCGAGTACAGAAGCAAAGAGGTTCTTCTGCAGGTGTACAGGGCCCTGGTGAGACCACACCTGGAGTACTGTGTGCAGTTCTGGTCTCCAAATTTGAGGAGACACATTCTGGCTATTGAGGGAGTGCAGCGTAGGTTGACGAGGTCAATTCCTGGAATGGCGGGATTACCTTACACTGAAAGACTGGAGCGACTGGGCTTGTGTACCCTTGAGTTTAGAAGACTGAGAGGGGATCTGGTTGAGACATATAAGATTATCAAAGGATTGGACACTCTGGCGGCAGGAAACGTGAGTGCCGAAACAGAGGACACAGCTTAAAAATACGGGGTAGACCGTTTAGGACAGAGATGAGGAGAAACGTCTTCACCCAGAGAGTGGTGGCTGTGTGGAATGCTCTGCCCCAGAGGGCAGTGGAGGCCCAGTCTCTGGATTCATTGAAGAAAGAGTTGGACAGAGCTCTCAAGGATAGTGGAATCAAGGCTTATGGAGATAAGGCAGGAACAGGATACTGATTAAGGATGATCAGCCATGATCATATTGAATGGTGGTGCAGGCTCCAAGGGCAGAATGGCCAACTCCTGCACCTATTGTCTATTGTCCTCCTTTCCTGACTGCCAGCCGCAGACAGCGTGCAGCCCCAATCCCTTTCTTTCCGTCTTTCTTGCTGATTTTGGCAGCGCTCCGCTCTCCTCCCCTCCCTGTCTCCTGCCTGCAGGAGACTGATGCCAGGCACAGCGGCAGCAAAAATAACCTGTCGCTGCATTGCGTGCGTGGCCCAACACGAGTGCAGAGGGGTGACTTGAGCAGCCCCTGCTGGCGGAAAAAGCCTACTGCACCTGGTATTCCCAGGCGGTCTCCCATCCAAGTACTAACCAGGCCTGAGTCTGCTTAGCTTCCGAGATCAGACGAGATCGGGCGTTTTCAGACTAGTATGGCCGTAGGCGCTGGCCCCTGCCTTTTCTCCCCACTTCAAGGCGTGCTGGCCAGCCACATTTTCTTTGCTGCTCTTTCTCTTGATCCCCTTTGTTTTTTTTTTCTCTCTTTTCTCTTTGCTCTTCCTCCTCCGTGCGTGCTTCCCTCCCTCCCTCCCTCCAGCTAGCCCTTGCCCACCAGGCTCCTGTCGTCTCCCACATCCCCACACAGGCCAACTGCAAGACCTCCCCCTGCTTCATAGGGCTGCAGCCTGCATTCTCTCATCCTTCCACACTCCTCCACGCCTCCATTTCGGAATGGCAGGCAGTGACCAGTGGGGTACCGCAGGGATCAGTACTGGGACCGCAGCTTTTTACAATATATGTTCATGATATAGAAGATGCTATTAGCAATAACATTAGCAAATTTGCTGATGATACTGAGCTGGGTGGCAGGGTGAAATGTGATGAGGATGTTAGGAGATTACCGGGTGACCTGGACAAGTTAGGTGAGTGGTCAGATGCATGGCAGATGCACTTTAATGTGGATAAATGGATGCTTATCCACTTTGGTGGCAAGAACAGGAAGGCAGATTACTACCTAAATGGAATCAATTTCGGTCAAGGGACAGTACCGAGAGATCTGGGGGTTCTTGTACACCACTCAATGAAGGTCAGCATGCAGGTACAGCAGGTAGTGAAGAAGGCTAATAGCATGCTGGCCTTCATAACAAGAGGGATCGAGTACAGAAGCAAAGAGGTTCTTCTGCAGGTGTACAGGGCCCTGGTGAGACCACACCTGGAGTACTGTGTGCAGTTCTGGTCTCCAAATTTGAGGAGAGACATTCTGGCTATTGAGGGAGTGCAGCGTAGGTTGACGAGGTCAATTCCTGGAATGGCGGGATTACCTTACACTGAAAGACTGGAGCGACTGGGCTTGTGTACCCTTGAGTTTAGAAGACTGAGAGGGGATCTGGTTGAGACATATAAGATTATCAAAGGATTGGACACTCTGGCGGCAGGAAACGTGAGTGCCGAAACAGAGGACACAGCTTAAAAATACGGGGTAGACCGTTTAGGACAGAGATGAGGCGAAACGTCTTCACCCAGAGAGTGGTGGCTGTGTGGAATGCTCTGCCCCAGAGGGCAGTGGAGGCCCAGTCTCTGGATTCATTGAAGAAAGAGTTGGACAGAGCTCTCAAGGATAGTGGAATCAAGGCTTATGGAGATAAGGCAGGAACAGGATACTGATTAAGGATGATCAGCCATGATCATATTGAATGGTGGTGCAGGCTCCAAGGGCAGAATGGCCAACTCCTGCACCTATTGTCTATTGTCCTCCTTTCCTGACTGCCAGCCGCAGACAGCGTGCAGCCCCAATCCCTTTCTTTCCGTCTTTCTTGCTGATTTTGGCAGCGCTCCGCTCTCCTCCCCTCCCTGTCTCCTGCCTGCAGGAGACTGATGCCAGGCACAGCGGCAGCAAAAATAACCTGTCGCTGCATTGCGTGCGTGGCCCAACACGAGTGCAGAGGGGTGACTTGAGCAGCCCCTGCTGGCGGAAAAAGCCTACTGCACCTGGTATTCCCAGGCGGTCTCCCATCCAAGTACTAACCAGGCCTGAGTCTGCTTAGCTTCCGAGATCAGACGAGATCGGGCGTTTTCAGACTAGTATGGCCGTAGGCGCTGGCCCCTGCCTTTTCTCCCCACTTCAAGGCGTGCTGGCCAGCCACATTTTCTTTGCTGCTCTTTCTCTTGATCCCCTTTGTTTTTTTTTTCTCTCTTTTCTCTTTGCTCTTCCTCCTCCATGCGTGCTTCCCTCCCTCCCTCCCTCCAGCTAGCCCTTGCCCACCAGGCTCCTGTCGTCTCCCACATCCCCACACAGGCCAACTGCAAGACCTCCCCCTGCTTCATAGGGCTGCAGCCTGCATTCTCTCATCCTTCCACACTCCTCCACGCCTCCATTTCGGAATGGCAGGCAGTGACCAGTGGGGTACCGCAGGGATCAGTACTGGGACCGCAGCTTTTTACAATATATGTTCATGATATAGAAGATGCTATTAGCAATAACATTAGCAAATTTGCTGATGATACTGAGCTGGGTGGCAGGGTGAAATGTGATGAGGATGTTAGGAGATTACCGGGTGACCTGGACAAGTTAGGTGAGTGGTCAGATGCATGGCAGATGCACTTTAATGTGGATAAATGGATGCTTATCCACTTTGGTAGCAAGAACAGGAAGGCAGATTACTACCTAAATGGAATCAATTTCGGTCAAGGGACAGTACCGAGAGATCTGGGGGTTCTTGTACACCACTCAATGAAGGTCAGCATGCAGGTACAGCAGGTAGTGAAGAAGGCTAATAGCATGCTGGCCTTCATAACAAGAGGGATCGAGTACAGAAGCAAAGAGGTTCTTCTGCAGGTGTACAGGGCCCTGGTGAGACCACACCTGGAGTACTGTGTGCAGTTCTGGTCTCCAAATTTGAGGAGAGACATTCTGGCTATTGAGGGAGTGCAGCGTAGGTTGACGAGGTCAATTCCTGGAATGGCGGGATTACCTTACACTGAAAGACTGGAGCGACTGGGCTTGTGTACCCTTGAGTTTAGAAGACTGAGAGGGGATCTGGTTGAGACATATAAGATTATCAAAGGATTGGACACTCTGGCGGCAGGAAACGTGAGTGCCGAAACAGAGGACACAGCTTAAAAATACGGGGTAGACCGTTTAGGACAGAGATGAGGAGAAACGTCTTCACCCAGAGAGTGGTGGCTGTGTGGAATGCTCTGCCCCAGAGGGCAGTGGAGGCCCAGTCTCTGGATTCATTGAAGAAAGAGTTGGACAGAGCTCTCAAGGATAGTGGAATCAAGGCTTATGGAGATAAGGCAGGAACAGGATACTGATTAAGGATGATCAGCCATGATCATATTGAATGGTGGTGCAGGCTCCAAGGGCAGAATGGCCAACTCCTGCACCTATTGTCTATTGTCCTCCTTTCCTGACTGCCAGCCGCAGACAGCGTGCAGCCCCAATCCCTTTCTTTCCGTCTTTCTTGCTGATTTTGGCAGCGCTCCGCTCTCCTCCCCTCCCTGTCTCCTGCCTGCAGGAGACTGATGCCAGGCACAGCGGCAGCAAAAATAACCTGTCGCTGCATTGCGTGCGTGGCCCAACACGAGTGCAGAGGGGTGACTTGAGCAGCCCCTGCTGGCGGAAAAAGCCTACTGCACCTGGTATTCCCAGGCGGTCTCCCATCCAAGTACTAACCAGGCCTGAGTCTGCTTAGCTTCCGAGATCAGACGAGATCGGGCGTTTTCAGACTAGTATGGCCGTAGGCGCTGGCCCCTGCCTTTTCTCCCCACTTCAAGGCGTGCTGGCCAGCCACATTTTCTTTGCTGCTCTTTCTCTTGATCCCCTTTGTTTTTTTTTTCTCTCTTTTCTCTTTGCTCTTCCTCCTCCGTGCGTGCTTCCCTCCCTCCCTCCCTCCAGCTAGCCCTTGCCCACCAGGCTCCTGTCGTCTCCCACATCCCCACACAGGCCAACTGCAAGACCTCCCCCTGCTTCATAGGGCTGCAGCCTGCATTCTCTCATCCTTCCACACTCCTCCACGCCTCCATTTCGGAATGGCAGGCAGTGACCAGTGGGGTACCGCAGGGATCAGTACTGGGACCGCAGCTTTTTACAATATATGTTCATGATATAGAAGATGCTATTAGCAATAACATTAGCAAATTTGCTGATGATACTGAGCTGGGTGGCAGGGTGAAATGTGATGAGGATGTTAGGAGATTACCGGGTGACCTGGACAAGTTAGGTGAGTGGTCAGATGCATGGCAGATGCACTTTAATGTGGATAAATGGATGCTTATCCACTTTGGTGGCAAGAACAGGAAGGCAGATTACTACCTAAATGGAATCAATTTCGGTCAAGGGACAGTACCGAGAGATCTGGGGGTTCTTGTACACCACTCAATGAAGGTCAGCATGCAGGTACAGCAGGTAGTGAAGAAGGCTAATAGCATGCTGGCCTTCATAACAAGAGGGATCGAGTACAGAAGCAAAGAGGTTCTTCTGCAGGTGTACAGGGCCCTGGTGAGACCACACCTGGAGTACTGTGTGCAGATCTGGTCTCCAAATTTGAGGAGAGACATTCTGGCTATTGAGGGAGTGCAGCGTAGGTTGACGAGGTCAATTCCTGGAATGGCGGGATTACCTGACACTGAAAGACTGGAGCGACTGGGCTTGTGTACCCTTGAGTTTAGAAGACTGAGAGGGGATCTGGTTGAGACATATAGGATTATCAAAGGATTGGACACTCTGGCGGCAGGAAACGTGAGTGCCGAAACAGAGGACACAGCTTAAAAATACGGGGTAGACCGTTTAGGACAGAGATGAGGAGAAACGTCTTCACCCAGAGAGTGGTGGCTGTGTGGAATGCTCTGCCCCAGAGGGCAGTGGAGGCCCAGTCTCTGGATTCATTGAAGAAAGAGTTGGACAGAGCTCTCAAGGATAGTGGAATCAAGGCTTATGGAGATAAGGCAGGAACAGGATACTGATTAAGGATGATCAGCCATGATCATATTGAATGGTGGTGCAGGCTCCAAGGGCAGAATGGCCAACTCCTGCACCTATTGTCTATTGTCCTCCTTTCCTGACTGCCAGCCGCAGACAGCGTGCAGCCCCAATCCCTTTCTTTCCGTCTTTCTTGCTGATTTTGGCAGCGCTCCGCTCTCCTCCCCTCCCTGTCTCCTGCCTGCAGGAGACTGATGCCAGGCACAGCGGCAGCAAAAATAACCTGTCGCTGCATTGCGTGCGTGGCCCAACACGAGTGCAGAGGGGTGACTTGAGCAGCCCCTGCTGGCGGAAAAAGCCGACTGCACCTGGTATTCCCAGGCGGTCTCCCACCCAAGTACTAACCAGGCCTGAGTCTGCTTAGCTTCCGAGATCAGACGAGATCAGGCGTTTTCAGACTAGTATGGCCGTAGGCGCTACCCCCTGCCTTTTCTCCCCACTTCAAGGCGTGCTGGCCAGCCACATTTTCTTTGCTGCTCTTTCTCTTGATCCCCTTTGTTTTTTTTTTCTCTCTTTTCTCTTTGCTCTTCCTCCTCCGTGCGTGCTTCCCTCCCTCCCTCCCTCCAGCTAGCCCTTGCCCACCAGGCTCCTGTCGTCTCCCACATCCCCACACAGGCCAACTGCAAGACCTCCCCCTGCTTCATAGGGCTGCAGCCTGCATTCTCTCATCCTTCCACACTCCTCCACGCCTCCATTTCGGAATGGCAGGCAGTGACCAGTGGGGTACCGCAGGGATCAGTACTGGGACCGCAGCTTTTTACAATATATGTTCATGATATAGAAGATGCTATTAGCAATAACATTAGCAAATTTACTGATGATACTGAGCTGGGTGGCAGGGTGAAATGTGATGAGGATGTTAGGAGATTACCGGGTGACCTGGACAAGTTAGGTGAGTGGTCAGATGCATGGCAGATGCACTTTAATGTGGATAAATGGATGCTTATCCACTTTGGTGGCAAGAACAGGAAGGCAGATTACTTCCTAAATGGAATCAATTTCGGTCAAGGGACAGTACCGAGAGATCTGGGGGTTCTTGTACACCACTCAATGAAGGTAAGCATGCAGGTACAGCAGGTAGTGAAGAAGGCTAATAGCATGCTGGCCTTCATAACAAGAGGGATCGAGTACAGAAGCAAAGAGGTTCTTCTGCAGGTGTACAGGGCCCTGGTGAGACCACACCTGGAGTACTGTGTGCAGTTCTGGTCTCCAAATTTGAGGAGAGACATTCTGGCTATTGAGGGAGTGCAGCCTAGGTTGACCAGGTCAATTCCTGGAATGGCGGGATTACCTTACACTGAAAGACTGGAGCGACTGGGCTTGTGTACCCTTGAGTTTAGAAGACTGAGAGGGGATCTGGTTGAGACATATAAGATTATCAAAGGATTGGACACTCTGGCGGCAGGAAACGTGAGTGCCGAAACAGAGGACACAGCTTAAAAATACGGGGTAGACCGTTTAGGACAGAGATGAGGAGAAACGTCTTCACCCAGAGAGTGGTGGCTGTGTGGAATGCTCTGCCCCAGAGGGCAGTGGAGGCCCAGTCTCTGGATTCATTGAAGAAAGAGTTGGACAGAGCTCTCAAGGATAGTGGAATCAAGGCTTATGGAGATAAGGCAGGAACAGGATACTGATTAAGGATGATCAGCCATGATCATATTGAATGGTGGTGCAGGCTCCAAGGGCAGAATGGCCAACTCCTGCACCTATTGTCTATTGTCCTCCTTTCCTGACTGCCAGCCGCAGACAGCGTGCAGCCCCAATCCCTTTCTTTCCGTCTTTCTTGCTGATTTTGGCAGCGCTCCGCTCTCCTCCCCTCCCTGTCTCCTGCCTGCAGGAGACTGATGCCAGGCACAGCGGCAGCAAAAATAACCTGTCGCTGCATTGCGTGCGTGGCCCAACACGAGTGCAGAGGGGTGACTTGAGCAGCCCCTGCTGGCGGAAAAAGCCTACTGCACCTGGTATTCCCAGGCGGTCTCCCATCCAAGTACTAACCAGGCCTGAGTCTGCTTAGCTTCCAAGATCAGACGAGATCGGGCGTTTTCAGACTAGTATGGCCGTAGGCGCTGGCCCCTGCCTTTTCTCCCCACTTCAAGGCGTGCTGGCCAGCCACATTTTCTTTGCTGCTCTTTCTCTTGATCCCCTTTGTTTTTTTTTTCTCTCTTTTCTCTTTGCTCTTCCTCCTCCGTGCGTGCTTCCCTCCCTCCCTCCCTCCAGCTAGCCCTTGCCCACCAGGCTCCTGTCGTCTCCCACATCCCCACACAGGCCAACTGCAAGACCTCCCCCTGCTTCATAGGGCTGCAGCCTGCATTCTCTCATCCTTCCACACTCCTCCACGCCTCCATTTCGGAATGGCAGGCAGTGACCAGTGGGGTACCGCAGGGATCAGTACTGGGACCGCAGCTTTTTACAATATATGTTCATGATATAGAAGATGCTATTAGCAATAACATTAGCAAATTTGCTGATGATACTGAGCTGGGTGGCAGGGTGAAATGTGATGAGGATGTTAGGAGATTTCCGGGTGACCTGGACAAGTTAGGTGAGTGGTCAGATGCATGGCAGATGCACTTTAATGTGGATAAATGGATGCTTATCCACTTTGGTGGCAAGAACAGGAAGGCAGATTACTACCTAAATGGAATCAATTTCGGTCAAGGGACAGTACCGAGAGATCTGGGGGTTCTTGTACACCACTCAATGAAGGTTAGCATGCAGGAACAGCAGGTAGTGAAGAAGGCTAATAGCATGCTGGCCTTCATAACAAGAGGGATCGAGTACAGAAGCAAAGAGGTTCTTCTGCAGGTGTACAGGGCCCTGGTGAGACCACACCTGGAGTACTGTGTGCAGTTCTGGTCTCCAAATTTGAGGAGACACATTCTGGCTATTGAGGGAGTGCAGCGTAGGTTGACGAGGTCAATTCCTGGAATGGCGGGATTACCTTACACTGAAAGACTGGAGCGACTGGGCTTGTGTACCCTTGAGTTTAGAAGACTGAGAGGGGATCTGGTTGAGACATATAAGATTATCAAAGGATTGGACATTCTGGCGGCAGGAAACGTGAGTGCCGAAACAGAGGACACAGCTTAAAAATACAGGGTAGACCGTTTAGGACAGAGATGAGGAGAAACGTCTTCACCCAGAGAGTGGTGGCTGTGTGGAATGCTCTGCCCCAGAGGGCAGTGGAGGCCCAGTCTCTGGATTCATTGAAGAAAGAGTTGGACAGAGCTCTCAAGGATAGTGGAATCAAGGCTTATGGAGATAAGGCAGGAACAGGATACTGATTAAGGATGATCAGCCATGATCATATTGAATGGTGGTGCAGGCTCCAAGGGCAGAATGGCCAACTCCTGCACCTATTGTCTATTGTCCTCCTTTCCTGACTGCCAGCCGCAGACAGCGTGCAGCCCCAATCCCTTTCTTTCCGTCTTTCTTGCTGATTTTGGCAGCGCTCCGCTCTCCTCCCCTCCCTGTCTCCTGCCTGCAGGAGACTGATGCCAGGCACAGCGGCAGCAAAAATAACCTGTCGCTGCATTGCGTGCGTGACCCAACACGAGTGCAGAGGGGTTACTTGAGCAGCCCCTGCTGGCGGAAAAAGCCTACTGCACCTGGTATTCCCAGGCGGTCTCCCATCCAAGTACTAACCAGGCCTGAGTCTGCTTAGCTTCCGAGATCAGACGAGATCGGGCGTTTTCAGACTAGCATGGCCATAGGCGCTGGCCCATGCCTTTTCTCCCCACTTCAAGGCGTGCTGGCCAGCCACATTTTCTTTGCTGCTCTTTCTCTTGATCCCCTTTGTTTTTTTTTTCTCTCTTTTCTCTTTGCTCTTCCTCCTCCATGCGTGCTTCCCTCCCTCCCTCCCTCCAGCTAGCCCTTGCCCACCAGGCTCCTGTCGTCTCCCACATCCCCACACAGGCCAACTGCAAGACCTCCCCCTGCTTCATAGGGCTGCAGCCTGCATTCTCTCATCCTTCCACACTCCTCCACGCCTCCATTTCGGAATGGCAGGCAGTGACCAGTGGGGTACCGCAGGGATCAGTACTGGGACCGCAGCTTTTTACAATATATGTTCATGATATAGAAGATGCTATTAGCAATAACATTAGCAAATTTGCTGATGATACTGAGCTGGGTGGCAGGGTGAAATGTGATGAGGATGTTAGGAGATTACCGGGTGACCTGGACAAGTTAGGTGAGTGGTCAGATGCATGGCAGATGCACTTTAATGTGGATAAATGGATGCTTATCCACTTTGGTAGCAAGAACAGGAAGGCAGATTACTACCTAAATGGAATCAATTTCGGTCAAGGGACAGTACCGAGAGATCTGGGGGTTCTTGTACACCACTCAATGAAGGTAAGCATGCAGGTACAGCAGGTAGTGAAGAAGGCTAATAGCATGCTGGCCTTCATAACAAGAGGGATCGAGTACAGAAGCAAAGAGGTTCTTCTGCAGGTGTACAGGGCCCTGGTGAGACCACACCTGGAGTACTGTGTGCAGTTCTGGTCTCCAAATTTGAGGAGAGACATTCTGGCTATTGAGGGAGTGCAGCGTAGGTTGACGAGGTCAATTCCTGGAATGGCGGGATTACCTTACACTGAAAGACTGGAGCGACTGGGCTTGTGTACCCTTGAGTTTAGAAGACTGAGAGGGGATCTGGTTGAGACATATAAGATTATCAAAGGATTGGACACTCTGGCGGCAGGAAACGTGAGTGCCGAAACAGAGGACACAGCTTAAAAATACGGGGTAGACCGTTTAGGACAGAGATGAGGAGAAACGTCTTCACCCAGAGAGTGGTGGCTGTGTGGAATGCTCTGCCCCAGAGGGCAGTGGAGGCCCAGTCTCTGGATTCATTGAAGAAAGAGTTGGACAGAGCTCTCAAGGATAGTGGAATCAAGGCTTATGGAGATAAGGCAGGAACAGGATACTGATTAAGGATGATCAGCCATGATCATATTGAATGGTGGTGCAGGCTCCAAGGGCAGAATGGCCAACTCCTGCACCTATTGTCTATTGTCCTCCTTTCCTGACTGCCAGCCGCAGACAGCGTGCAGCCCCAATCCCTTTCTTTCCGTCTTTCTTGCTGATTTTGGCAGCGCTCCGCTCTCCTCCCCTCCCTGTCTCCTGCCTGCAGGAGACTGATGCCAGGCACAGCGGCAGCAAAAATAACCTGTCGCTGCATTGCGTGCGTGGCCCAACACGAGTGCAGAGGGGTGACTTGAGCAGCCCCTGCTGGCGGAAAAAGCCTACTGCACCTGGTATTCCCAGGCGGTCTCCCATCCAAATACTAACCAGGCCTGAGTCTGCTTAGCTTCCGAGATCAGACGAGATCGGGCGTTTTCAGACTAGTATGGCCGTAGGCGCTGGCCCCTGCCTTTTCTCCCCACTTCAAGGCGTGCTGGCCAGCCACATTTTCTTTGCTGCTCTTTCTCTTGATCCCCTTTGTTTTTTTTTTCTCACTTTTCTCTTTGCTCTTCCTCCTCCGTGCGTGCTTCCCTCCCTCCCTCCCTCCAGCTAGCCCTTGCCCACCAGGCTCCTGTCGTCTCCCACATCCCCACACAGGCCAACTGCAAGACCTCCCCCTGCTTCATAGGGCTGCAGCCTGCATTCTCTCATCCTTCCACACTCCTCCACGCCTCCATTTCGGAATGGCAGGCAGTGACCAGTGGGGTACCGCAGGGATCAGTACTGGGACCGCAGCTTTTTACAATATATGTTCATGATATAGAAGATGCTATTAGCAATAACATTAGCAAATTTGCTGATGATACTGAGCTGGGTGGCAGGGTGAAATGTGATGAGGATGTTAGGAGATTACCGGGTGACCTGGACAAGTTAGGTGAGTGGTCAGATGCATGGCAGATGCACTTTAATGTGGATAAATGGATGCTTATCCACTTTGGTGGCAAGAACAGGAAGGCAGATTACTACCTAAATGGAATCAATTTCGGTCAAGGGACAGTACCGAGAGATCTGGGGGTTCTTGTACACCACTCAATGAAGGTCAGCATGCAGGTACAGCAGGTAGTGAAGAAGGCTAATAGCATGCTGGCCTTCATAACAAGAGGGATCGAGTACAGAAGCAAAGAGGTTCTTCTGCAGGTGTACAGGGCCCTGGTGAGACCACACCTGGAGTACTGTGTGCAGTTCTGGTCTCCAAATTTGAGGAGACACATTCTGGCTATTGAGGGAGTGCAGCGTAGGTTGACGAGGTCAATTCCTGGAATGGCGGGATTACCTTACACTGAAAGACTGGAGCGACTGGGCTTGTGTACCCTTGAGTTTAGAAGACTGAGAGGGGATCTGGTTGAGACATATAAGATTATCAAAGGATTGGACACTCTGGCGGCAGGAAACGTGAGTGCCGAAACAGAGGACACAGCTTAAAAATACGGGGTAGACCGTTTAGGACAGAGATGAGGAGAAACGTCTTCACCCAGAGAGTGGTGGCTGTGTGGAATGCTCTGCCCCAGAGGGCAGTGGAGGCCCAGTCTCTGGATTCATTGAAGAAAGAGTTGGACAGAGCTCTCAAGGATAGTGGAATCAAGGCTTATGGAGATAAGGCAGGAACAGGATACTGATTAAGGATGATCAGCCATGATCATATTGAATGGTGGTGCAGGCTCCAAGGGCAGAATGGCCAACTCCTGCACCTATTGTCTATTGTCCTCCTTTCCTGACTGCCAGCCGCAGACAGCGTGCAGCCCCAATCCCTTTCTTTCCGTCTTTCTTGCTGATTTTGGCAGCGCTCCGCTCTCCTCCCCTCCCTGTCTCCTGCCTGCAGGAGACTGATGCCAGGCACAGCGGCAGCAAAAATAACCTGTCGCTGCATTGCGTGCGTGGCCCAACACGAGTGCAGAGGGGTGACTTGAGCAGCCCCTGCTGGCGGAAAAAGCCTACTGCACCTGGTATTCCCAGGCGGTCTCCCATCCAAGTACTAACCAGGCCTGAGTCTGCTTAGCTTCCGAGATCAGACGAGATCGGGCGTTTTCAGACTAGTATGGCCGTAGGCGCTGGCCCCTGCCTTTTCTCCCCACTTCAAGGCGTGCTGGCCAGCCACATTTTCTTTGCTGCTCTTTCTCTTGATCCCCTTTGTTTTTTTTTTCTCTCTTTTCTCTTTGCTCTTCCTCCTCCGTGCGTGCTTCCCTCCCTCCCTCCCTCCCTCCAGCTAGCCCTTGCCCACCAGGCTCCTGTCGTCTCCCACATCCCCACACAGGCCAACTGCAAGACCTCCCCCTGCTTCATAGGGCTGCAGCCTGCATTCTCTCATCCTTCCACACTCCTCCACGCCTCCATTTCGGAATGGCAGGCAGTGACCAGTGGGGTACCGCAGGGATCAGTACTGGGACCGCAGCTTTTTACAATATATGTTCATGATATAGAAGATGCTATTAGCAATAACATTAGCAAATTTGCTGATGATACTGAGCTGGGTGGCAGGGTGAAATGTGATGAGGATGTTAGGAGATTACCGGGTGACCTGGACAAGTTAGGTGAGTGGTCAGATGCATGGCAGATGCACTTTAATGTGGATAAATGGATGCTTATCCACTTTGGTGGCAAGAACAGGAAGGCAGATTACTACCTAAATGGAATCAATTTCGGTCAAGGGACAGTACCGAGAGATCTGGGGGTTCTTGTACACCACTCAATGAAGGTCAGCATGCAGGTACAGCAGGTAGTGAAGAAGGCTAATAGCATGCTGGCCTTCATAACAAGAGGGATCGAGTACAGAAGCAAAGAGGTTCTTCTGCAGGTGTACAGGGCCCTGGTGAGACCACACCTGGAGTACTGTGTGCAGATCTGGTCTCCAAATTTGAGGAGAGACATTCTGGCTATTGAGGGAGTGCAGCGTAGGTTGACGAGGTCAATTCCTGGAATGGCGGGATTACCTTACACTGAAAGACTGGAGCGACTGGGCTTGTGTACCCTTGAGTTTAGAAGACTGAGAGGGGATCTGGTTGAGACATATAGGATTATCAAAGGATTGGACACTCTGGCGGCAGGAAACGTGAGTGCCGAAACAGAGGACACAGCTTAAAAATACGGGGTAGACCGTTTAGGACAGAGATGAGGAGAAACGTCTTCACCCAGAGAGTGGTGGCTGTGTGGAATGCTCTGCCCCAGAGGGCAGTGGAGGCCCAGTCTCTGGATTCATTGAAGAAAGAGTTGGACAGAGCTCTCAAGGATAGTGGAATCAAGGCTTATGGAGATAAGGCAGGAACAGGATACTGATTAAGGATGATCAGCCATGATCATATTGAATGGTGGTGCAGGCTCCAAGGGCAGAATGGCCAACTCCTGCACCTATTGTCTATTGTCCTCCTTTCCTGACTGCCAGCCGCAGACAGCGTGCAGCCCCAATCCCTTTCTTTCCGTCTTTCTTGCTGATTTTGGCAGCGCTCCGCTCTCCTCCCCTCCCTGTCTCCTGCCTGCAGGAGACTGATGCCAGGCACAGCGGCAGCAAAAATAACCTGTCGCTGCATTGCGTGCGTGGCCCAACACGAGTGCAGAGGGGTGACTTGAGCAGCCCCTGCTGGCGGAAAAAGCCTACTGCACCTGGTATTCCCAGGCGGTCTCCCATCCAAATACTAACCAGGCCTGAGTCTGCTTAGCTTCCGAGATCAGACGAGATCGGGCGTTTTCAGACTAGTATGGCCGTAGGCGCTGGCCCCTGCCTTTTCTCCCCACTTCAAGGCGTGCTGGCCAGCCACATTTTCTTTGCTGCTCTTTCTCTTGATCCCCTTTGTTTTTTTTTTCTCACTTTTCTCTTTGCTCTTCCTCCTCCGTGCGTGCTTCCCTCCCTCCCTCCCTCCAGCTAGCCCTTGCCCACCAGGCTCCTGTCGTCTCCCACATCCCCACACAGGCCAACTGCAAGACCTCCCCCTGCTTCATAGGGCTGCAGCCTGCATTCTCTCATCCTTCCACACTCCTCCACGCCTCCATTTCGGAATGGCAGGCAGTGACCAGTGGGGTACCGCAGGGATCAGTACTGGGACCGCAGCTTTTTACAATATATGTTCATGATATAGAAGATGCTATTAGCAATAACATTAGCAAATTTGCTGATGATACTGAGCTGGGTGGCAGGGTGAAATGTGATGAGGATGTTAGGAGATTACCGGGTGACCTGGACAAGTTAGGTGAGTGGTCAGATGCATGGCAGATGCACTTTAATGTGGATAAATGGATGCTTATCCACTTTGGTGGCAAGAACAGGAAGGCAGATTACTACCTAAATGGAATCAATTTCGGTCAAGGGACAGTACCGAGAGATCTGGGGGTTCTTGTACACCACTCAATGAAGGTCAGCATGCAGGTACAGCAGGTAGTGAAGAAGGCTAATAGCATGCTGGCCTTCATAACAAGAGGGATCGAGTACAGAAGCAAAGAGGTTCTTCTGCAGGTGTACAGGGCCCTGGTGAGACCACACCTGGAGTACTGTGTGCAGTTCTGGTCTCCAAATTTGAGGAGACACATTCTGGCTATTGAGGGAGTGCAGCGTAGGTTGACGAGGTCAATTCCTGGAATGGCGGGATTACCTTACACTGAAAGACTGGAGCGACTGGGCTTGTGTACCCTTGAGTTTAGAAGACTGAGAGGGGATCTGGTTGAGACATATAAGATTATCAAAGGATTGGACACTCTGGCGGCAGGAAACGTGAGTGCCGAAACAGAGGACACAGCTTAAAAATACGGGGTAGACCGTTTAGGACAGAGATGAGGAGAAACGTCTTCACCCAGAGAGTGGTGGCTGTGTGGAATGCTCTGCCCCAGAGGGCAGTGGAGGCCCAGTCTCTGGATTCATTGAAGAAAGAGTTGGACAGAGCTCTCAAGGATAGTGGAATCAAGGCTTATGGAGATAAGGCAGGAACAGGATACTGATTAAGGATGATCAGCCATGATCATATTGAATGGTGGTGCAGGCTCCAAGGGCAGAATGGCCAACTCCTGCACCTATTGTCTATTGTCCTCCTTTCCTGACTGCCAGCCGCAGACAGCGTGCAGCCCCAATCCCTTTCTTTCCGTCTTTCTTGCTGATTTTGGCAGCGCTCCGCTCTCCTCCCCTCCCTGTCTCCTGCCTGCAGGAGACTGATGCCAGGCACAGCGGCAGCAAAAATAACCTGTCGCTGCATTGCGTGCGTGGCCCAACACGAGTGCAGAGGGGTGACTTGAGCAGCCCCTGCTGGCGGAAAAAGCCTACTGCACCTGGTATTCCCAGGCGGTCTCCCATCCAAGTACTAACCAGGCCTGAGTCTGCTTAGCTTCCAAGATCAGACGAGATCGGGCATTTTCAGACTAGTATGGCCGTAGGCGCTAGCCCCTGCCTTTTCTCCCCACTTCAAGGCGTGCTGGCCAGCCACATTTTCTTTGCTGCTCTTTCTCTTGATCCCCTTTGTTTTTTTTTTCTCTCTTTTCTCTTTGCTCTTCCTCCTCCGTGCGTGCTTCCCTCCCTCCCTCCCTCCAGCTAGCCCTTGCCCACCAGGCTCCTGTCGTCTCCCACATCCCCACACAGGCCAACTGCAAGACCTCCCCCTGCTTCATAGGGCTGCAGCCTGCATTCTCTCATCCTTCCACACTCCTCCACGCCTCCATTTCGGAATGGCAGGCAGTGACCAGTGGGGTACCGCAGGGATCAGTACTGGGACCGCAGCTTTTTACAATATATGTTCATGATATAGAAGATGCTATTAGCAATAACATTAGCAAATTTGCTGATGATACTGAGCTGGGTGGCAGGGTGAAATGTGATGAGGATGTTAGGAGATTACCGGGTGACCTGGACAAGTTAGGTGAGTGGTCAGATGCATGGCAGATGCACTTTAATGTGGATAAATGGATGCTTATCCACTTTGGTGGCAAGAACAGGAAGGCAGATTACTACCTAAATGGAATCAATTTCGGTCAAGGGACAGTACCGAGAGATCTGGGGGTTCTTGTACACCACTCAATGAAGGTTAGCATGCAGGTACAGCAGGTAGTGAAGAAGGCTAATAGCATGCTGGCCTTCATAACAAGAGGGATCGAGTACAGAAGCAAAGAGGTTCTTCTGCAGGTGTACAGGGCCCTGGTGAGACCACACCTGGAGTACTGTGTGCAGTTCTGGTCTCCAAATTTGAGGAGACACATTCTGGCTATTGAGGGAGTGCAGCGTAGGTTGACGAGGTCAATTCCTGGAATGGCGGGATTACCTTACACTGAAAGACTGGAGCGACTGGGCTTGTGTACCCTTGAGTTTAGAAGACTGAGAGGGGATCTGGTTGAGACATATAAGATTATCAAAGGATTGTCATTCTGGCGGCAGGAAACGTGAGTGCCGAAACAGAGGACACAGCTTAAAAATACAGGGTAGACCGTTTAGGACAGAGATGAGGAGAAACGTCTTCACCCAGAGAGTGGTGGCTGTGTGGAATGCTCTGCCCCAGAGGGCAGTGGAGGCCCAGTCTCTGGATTCATTGAAGAAAGAGTTGGACAGAGCTCTCAAGGATAGTGGAATCAAGGCTTATGGAGATAAGGCAGGAACAGGATACTGATTAAGGATGATCAGCCATGATCATATTGAATGGTGGTGCAGGCTCCAAGGGCAGAATGGCCAACTCCTGCACCTATTGTCTATTGTCCTCCTTTCCTGACTGCCAGCCGCAGACAGCGTGCAGCCCCAATCCCTTTCTTTCCGTCTTTCTTGCTGATTTTGGCAGCGCTCCGCTCTCCTCCCCTCCCTGTCTCCTGCCTGCAGGAGACTGATGCCAGGCACAGCGGCAGCAAAAATAACCTGTCGCTGCATTGCGTGCGTGGCCCAACACGAGTGCAGAGGGGTTACTTGAGCAGCCCCTGCTGGCGGAAAAAGCCTACTGCACCTGGTATTCCCAGGCGGTCTCCCATCCAAGTACTAACCAGGCCTGAGTCTGCTTAGCTTCCGAGATCAGACGAGATCGGGCGTTTTCAGACTAGCATGGCCATAGGCGCTGGCCCATGCCTTTTCTCCCCACTTCAAGGCGTGCTGGCCAGCCACATTTTCTTTGCTGCTCTTTCTCTTGATCCCCTTTGTTTTTTTTTTCTCTCTTTTCTCTTTGCTCTTCCTCCTCCATGCGTGCTTCCCTCCCTCCCTCCCTCCAGCTAGCCCTTGCCCACCAGGCTCCTGTCGTCTCCCACATCCCCACACAGGCCAACTGCAAGACCTCCCCCTGCTTCATAGGGCTGCAGCCTGCATTCTCTCATCCTTCCACACTCCTCCACGCCTCCATTTCGGAATGGCAGGCAGTGACCAGTGGGGTACCGCAGGGATCAGTACTGGGACCGCAGCTTTTTACAATATATGTTCATGATATAGAAGATGCTATTAGCAATAACATTAGCAAATTTGCTGATGATACTGAGCTGGGTGGCAGGGTGAAATGTGATGAGGATGTTAGGAGATTACCGGGTGACCTGGACAAGTTAGGTGAGTGGTCAGATGCATGGCAGATGCACTTTAATGTGGATAAATGGATGCTTATCCACTTTGGTAGCAAGAACAGGAAGGCAGATTACTACCTAAATGGAATCAATTTCGGTCAAGGGACAGTACCGAGAGATCTGGGGGTTCTTGTACACCACTCAATGAAGGTAAGCATGCAGGTACAGCAGGTAGTGAAGAAGGCTAATAGCATGCTGGCCTTCATAACAAGAGGGATCGAGTACAGAAGCAAAGAGGTTCTTCTGCAGGTGTACAGGGCCCTGGTGAGACCACACCTGGAGTACTGTGTGCAGTTCTGGTCTCCAAATTTGAGGAGAGACATTCTGGCTATTGAGGGAGTGCAGCGTAGGTTGACGAGGTCAATTCCTGGAATGGCGGGATTACCTTACACTGAAAGACTGGAGCGACTGGGCTTGTGTACCCTTGAGTTTAGAAGACTGAGAGGGGATCTGGTTGAGACATATAAGATTATCAAAGGATTGGACACTCTGGCGGCAGGAAACGTGAGTGCCGAAACAGAGGACACAGCTTAAAAATACGGGGTAGACCGTTTAGGACAGAGATGAGGAGAAACGTCTTCACCCAGAGAGTGGTGGCTGTGTGGAATGCTCTGCCCCAGAGGGCAGTGGAGGCCCAGTCTCTGGATTCATTGAAGAAAGAGTTGGACAGAGCTCTCAAGGATAGTGGAATCAAGGCTTATGGAGATAAGGCAGGAACAGGATACTGATTAAGGATGATCAGCCATGATCATATTGAATGGTGGTGCAGGCTCCAAGGGCAGAATGGCCAACTCCTGCACCTATTGTCTATTGTCCTCCTTTCCTGACTGCCAGCCGCAGACAGCGTGCAGCCCCAATCCCTTTCTTTCCGTCTTTCTTGCTGATTTTGGCAGCGCTCCGCTCTCCTCCCCTCCCTGTCTCCTGCCTGCAGGAGACTGATGCCAGGCACAGCGGCAGCAAAAATAACCTGTCGCTGCATTGCGTGCGTGGCCCAACACGAGTGCAGAGGGGTGACTTGAGCAGCCCCTGCTGGCGGAAAAAGCCTACTGCACCTGGTATTCCCAGGCGGTCTCCCATCCAAATACTAACCAGGCCTGAGTCTGCTTAACTTCCGAGATCAGACGAGATCGGGCGTTTTCAGACTAGTATGGCCGTAGGCGCTGGCCCCTGCCTTTTCTCCCCACTTCAAGGCGTGCTGGCCAGCCACATTTTCTTTGCTGCTCTTTCTCTTGATCCCCTTTGTTTTTTTTTTCTCACTTTTCTCTTTGCTCTTCCTCCTCCGTGCGTGCTTCCCTCCCTCCCTCCCTCCAGCTAGCCCTTGCCCACCAGGCTCCTGTCGTCTCCCACATCCCCACACAGGCCAACTGCAAGACCTCCCCCTGCTTCATAGGGCTGCAGCCTGCATTCTCTCATCCTTCCACACTCCTCCACGCCTCCATTTCGGAATGGCAGGCAGTGACCAGTGGGGTACCGCAGGGATCAGTACTGGGACCGCAGCTTTTTACAATATATGTTCATGATATAGAAGATGCTATTAGCAATAACATTAGCAAATTTGCTGATGATACTGAGCTGGGTGGCAGGGTGAAATGTGATGAGGATGTTAGGAGATTACCGGGTGACCTGGACAAGTTAGGTGAGTGGTCAGATGCATGGCAGATGCACTTTAATGTGGATAAATGGATGCTTATCCACTTTGGTGGCAAGAACAGGAAGGCAGATTACTACCTAAATGGAATCAATTTCGGTCAAGGGACAGTACCGAGAGATCTGGGGGTTCTTGTACACCACTCAATGAAGGTCAGCATGCAGGTACAGCAGGTAGTGAAGAAGGCTAATAGCATGCTGGCCTTCATAACAAGAGGGATCGAGTACAGAAGCAAAGAGGTTCTTCTGCAGGTGTACAGGGCCCTGGTGAGACCACACCTGGAGTACTGTGTGCAGTTCTGGTCTCCAAATTTGAGGAGACACATTCTGGCTATTGAGGGAGTGCAGCGTAGGTTGACGAGGTCAATTCCTGGAATGGCGGGATTACCTTACACTGAAAGACTGGAGCGACTGGGCTTGTGTACCCTTGAGTTTAGAAGACTGAGAGGGGATCTGGTTGAGACATATAAGATTATCAAAGGATTGGACACTCTGGCGGCAGGAAACGTGAGTGCCGAAACAGAGGACACAGCTTAAAAATACGGGGTAGACCGTTTAGGACAGAGATGAGGAGAAACGTCTTCACCCAGAGAGTGGTGGCTGTGTGGAATGCTCTGCCCCAGAGGGCAGTGGAGGCCCAGTCTCTGGATTCATTGAAGAAAGAGTTGGACAGAGCTCTCAAGGATAGTGGAATCAAGGCTTATGGAGATAAGGCAGGAACAGGATACTGATTAAGGATGATCAGCCATGATCATATTGAATGGTGGTGCAGGCTCCAAGGGCAGAATGGCCAACTCCTGCACCTATTGTCTATTGTCCTCCTTTCCTGACTGCCAGCCGCAGACAGCGTGCAGCCCCAATCCCTTTCTTTCCGTCTTTCTTGCTGATTTTGGCAGCGCTCCGCTCTCCTCCCCTCCCTGTCTCCTGCCTGCAGGAGACTGATGCCAGGCACAGCGGCAGCAAAAATAACCTGTCGCTGCATTGCGTGCGTGACCCAACACGAGTGCAGAGGGGTTACTTGAGCAGCCCCTGCTGGCGGAAAAAGCCTACTGCACCTGGTATTCCCAGGCGGTCTCCCATCCAAGTACTAACCAGGCCTGAGTCTGCTTAGCTTCCGAGATCAGACGAGATCGGGCGTTTTCAGACTAGCATGGCCATAGGCGCTGGCCCATGCCTTTTCTCCCCACTTCAAGGCGTGCTGGCCAGCCACATTTTCTTTGCTGCTCTTTCTCTTGATCCCCTTTGTTTTTTTTTTCTCTCTTTTCTCTTTGCTCTTCCTCCTCCATGCGTGCTTCCCTCCCTCCCTCCCTCCAGCTAGCCCTTGCCCACCAGGCTCCTGTCGTCTCCCACATCCCCACACAGGCCAACTGCAAGACCTCCCCCTGCTTCATAGGGCTGCAGCCTGCATTCTCTCATCCTTCCACACTCCTCCACGCCTCCATTTCGGAATGGCAGGCAGTGACCAGTGGGGTACCGCAGGGATCAGTACTGGGACCGCAGCTTTTTACAATATATGTTCATGATATAGAAGATGCTATTAGCAATAACATTAGCAAATTTGCTGATGATACTGAGCTGGGTGGCAGGGTGAAATGTGATGAGGATGTTAGGAGATTACCGGGTGACCTGGACAAGTTAGGTGAGTGGTCAGATGCATGGCAGATGCACTTTAATGTGGATAAATGGATGCTTATCCACTTTGGTAGCAAGAACAGGAAGGCAGATTACTACCTAAATGGAATCAATTTCGGTCAAGGGACAGTACCGAGAGATCTGGGGGTTCTTGTACACCACTCAATGAAGGTAAGCATGCAGGTACAGCAGGTAGTGAAGAAGGCTAATAGCATGCTGGCCTTCATAACAAGAGGGATCGAGTACAGAAGCAAAGAGGTTCTTCTGCAGGTGTACAGGGCCCTGGTGAGACCACACCTGGAGTACTGTGTGCAGTTCTGGTCTCCAAATTTGAGGAGAGACATTCTGGCTATTGAGGGAGTGCAGCGTAGGTTGACGAGGTCAATTCCTGGAATGGCGGGATTACCTTACACTGAAAGACTGGAGCGACTGGGCTTGTGTACCCTTGAGTTTAGAAGACTGAGAGGGGATCTGGTTGAGACATATAAGATTATCAAAGGATTGGACACTCTGGCGGCAGGAAACGTGAGTGCCGAAACAGAGGACACAGCTTAAAAATACGGGGTAGACCGTTTAGGACAGAGATGAGGAGAAACGTCTTCACCCAGAGAGTGGTGGCTGTGTGGAATGCTCTGCCCCAGAGGGCAGTGGAGGCCCAGTCTCTGGATTCATTGAAGAAAGAGTTGGACAGAGCTCTCAAGGATAGTGGAATCAAGGCTTATGGAGATAAGGCAGGAACAGGATACTGATTAAGGATGATCAGCCATGATCATATTGAATGGTGGTGCAGGCTCCAAGGGCAGAATGGCCAACTCCTGCACCTATTGTCTATTGTCCTCCTTTCCTGACTGCCAGCCGCAGACAGCGTGCAGCCCCAATCCCTTTCTTTCCGTCTTTCTTGCTGATTTTGGCAGCGCTCCGCTCTCCTCCCCTCCCTGTCTCCTGCCTGCAGGAGACTGATGCCAGGCACAGCGGCAGCAAAAATAACCTGTCGCTGCATTGCGTGCGTGGCCCAACACGAGTGCAGAGGGGTGACTTGAGCAGCCCCTGCTGGCGGAAAAAGCCTACTGCACCTGGTATTCCCAGGCGGTCTCCCATCCAAATACTAACCAGGCCTGAGTCTGCTTAGCTTCCGAGATCAGACGAGATCGGGCGTTTTCAGACTAGTATGGCCGTAGGCGCTGGCCCCTGCCTTTTCTCCCCACTTCAAGGCGTGCTGGCCAGCCACATTTTCTTTGCTGCTCTTTCTCTTGATCCCCTTTGTTTTTTTTTTCTCACTTTTCTCTTTGCTCTTCCTCCTCCGTGCGTGCTTCCCTCCCTCCCTCCCTCCAGCTAGCCCTTGCCCACCAGGCTCCTGTCGTCTCCCACATCCCCACACAGGCCAACTGCAAGACCTCCCCCTGCTTCATAGGGCTGCAGCCTGCATTCTCTCATCCTTCCACACTCCTCCACGCCTCCATTTCGGAATGGCAGGCAGTGACCAGTGGGGTACCGCAGGGATCAGTACTGGGACCGCAGCTTTTTACAATATATGTTCATGATATAGAAGATGCTATTAGCAATAACATTAGCAAATTTGCTGATGATACTGAGCTGGGTGGCAGGGTGAAATGTGATGAGGATGTTAGGAGATTACCGGGTGACCTGGACAAGTTAGGTGAGTGGTCAGATGCATGGCAGATGCACTTTAATGTGGATAAATGGATGCTTATCCACTTTGGTGGCAAGAACAGGAAGGCAGATTACTACCTAAATGGAATCAATTTCGGTCAAGGGACAGTACCGAGAGATCTGGGGGTTCTTGTACACCACTCAATGAAGGTCAGCATGCAGGTACAGCAGGTAGTGAAGAAGGCTAATAGCATGCTGGCCTTCATAACAAGAGGGATCGAGTACAGAAGCAAAGAGGTTCTTCTGCAGGTGTACAGGGCCCTGGTGAGACCACACCTGGAGTACTGTGTGCAGTTCTGGTCTCCAAATTTGAGGAGACACATTCTGGCTATTGAGGGAGTGCAGCGTAGGTTGACGAGGTCAATTCCTGGAATGGCGGGATTACCTTACACTGAAAGACTGGAGCGACTGGGCTTGTGTACCCTTGAGTTTAGAAGACTGAGAGGGGATCTGGTTGAGACATATAAGATTATCAAAGGATTGGACACTCTGGCGGCAGGAAACGTGAGTGCCGAAACAGAGGACACAGCTTAAAAATACGGGGTAGACCGTTTAGGACAGAGATGAGGAGAAACGTCTTCACCCAGAGAGTGGTGGCTGTGTGGAATGCTCTGCCCCAGAGGGCAGTGGAGGCCCAGTCTCTGGATTCATTGAAGAAAGAGTTGGACAGAGCTCTCAAGGATAGTGGAATCAAGGCTTATGGAGATAAGGCAGGAACAGGATACTGATTAAGGATGATCAGCCATGATCATATTGAATGGTGGTGCAGGCTCCAAGGGCAGAATGGCCAACTCCTGCACCTATTGTCTATTGTCCTCCTTTCCTGACTGCCAGCCGCAGACAGCGTGCAGCCCCAATCCCTTTCTTTCCGTCTTTCTTGCTGATTTTGGCAGCGCTCCGCTCTCCTCCCCTCCCTGTCTCCTGCCTGCAGGAGACTGATGCCAGGCACAGCGGCAGCAAAAATAACCTGTCGCTGCATTGCGTGCGTGGCCCAACACGAGTGCAGAGGGGTGACTTGAGCAGCCCCTGCTGGCGGAAAAAGCCTACTGCACCTGGTATTCCCAGGCGGTCTCCCATCCAAGTACTAACCAGGCCTGAGTCTGCTTAGCTTCCGAGATCAGACGAGATCGGGCGTTTTCAGACTAGTATGGCCGTAGGCGCTGGCCCCTGCCTTTTCTCCCCACTTCAAGGCGTGCTGGCCAGCCACATTTTCTTTGCTGCTCTTTCTCTTGATCCCCTTTGTTTTTTTTTTCTCTCTTTTCTCTTTGCTCTTCCTCCTCCGTGCGTGCTTCCCTCCCTCCCTCCCTCCAGCTAGCCCTTGCCCACCAGGCTCCTGTCGTCTCCCACATCCCCACACAGGCCAACTGCAAGACCTCCCCCTGCTTCATAGGGCTGCAGCCTGCATTCTCTCATCCTTCCACACTCCTCCACGCCTCCATTTCGGAATGGCAGGCAGTGACCAGTGGGGTACCGCAGGGATCAGTACTGGGACCGCAGCTTTTTACAATATATGTTCATGATATAGAAGATGCTATTAGCAATAACATTAGCAAATTTGCTGATGATACTGAGCTGGGTGGCAGGGTGAAATGTGATGAGGATGTTAGGAGATTACCGGGTGACCTGGACAAGTTAGGTGAGTGGTCAGATGCATGGCAGATGCACTTTAATGTGGATAAATGGATGCTTATCCACTTTGGTGGCAAGAACAGGAAGGCAGATTACTACCTAAATGGAATCAATTTCGGTCAAGGGACAGTACCGAGAGATCTGGGGGTTCTTGTACACCACTCAATGAAGGTCAGCATGCAGGTACAGCAGGTAGTGAAGAAGGCTAATAGCATGCTGGCCTTCATAACAAGAGGGATCAAGTACAGAAGCAAAGAGGTTCTTCTGCAGGTGTACAGGGCCCTGGTGAGACCACACCTGGAGTACTGTGTGCAGATCTGGTCTCCAAATTTGAGGAGAGACATTCTGGCTATTGAGGGAGTGCAGCGTAGGTTGACGAGGTCAATTCCTGGAATGGCGGGATTACCTGACACTGAAAGACTGGAGCGACTGGGCTTGTGTACCCTTGAGTTTAGAAGACTGAGAGGGGATCTGGTTGAGACATATAGGATTATCAAAGGATTGGACACTCTGGCGGCAGGAAACGTGAGTGCCGAAACAGAGGACACAGCTTAAAAATACGGGGTAGACCGTTTAGGACAGAGATGAGGAGAAACGTCTTCACCCAGAGAGTGGTGGCTGTGTGGAATGCTCTGCCCCAGAGGGCAGTGGAGGCCCAGTCTCTGGATTCATTGAAGAAAGAGTTGGACAGAGCTCTCAAGGATAGTGGAATCAAGGCTTATGGAGATAAGGCAGGAACAGGATACTGATTAAGGATGATCAGCCATGATCATATTGAATGGTGGTGCAGGCTCCAAGGGCAGAATGGCCAACTCCTGCACCTATTGTCTATTGTCCTCCTTTCCTGACTGCCAGCCGCAGACAGCGTGCAGCCCCAATCCCTTTCTTTCCGTCTTTCTTGCTGATTTTGGCAGCGCTCCGCTCTCCTCCCCTCCCTGTCTCCTGCCTGCAGGAGACTGATGCCAGGCACAGCGGCAGCAAAAATAACCTGTCGCTGCATTGCGTGCGTGGCCCAACACGAGTGCAGAGGGGTGACTTGAGCAGCCCCTGCTGGCGTTAAAAGCCTACTGCACCTGGTATTCCCAGGCGGTCTCCCATCCAAGTACTAACCAGGGCTGAGTCCGCTTAGCTTCCGAGATCAGACGAGATCGGGCGCTTTCAGACTAGTATGGCCGTAGGCGCTGGCCCCTGCCTTTTCTCCCCACTTCAAGGCGTGCTGGCCAGCCACATTTTCTTTGCTGCTCTTTCTCTTGATCCCCTTTGTTTTTTTTTTCTCTCTTTTCTCTTTGCTCTTCCTCCTCCGTGCGTGCTTCCCTCCCTCCCTCCCTCCAGCTAGCCCTTGCCCACCAGGCTCCTGTCGTCTCCCACATCCCCACACAGGCCAACTGCAAGACCTCCCCCTGCTTCATAGGGCTGCAGCCTGCATTCTCTCATCCTTCCACACTCCTCCACGCCTCCATTTCGGAATGGCAGGCAGTGACCAGTGGGGTACCGCAGGGATCAGTACTGGGACCGCAGCTTTTTACAATATATGTTCATGATATAGAAGATGCTATTAGCAATAACATTAGCAAATTTGCTGATGATACTGAGCTGGGTGGCAGGGTGAAATGTGATGAGGATGTTAGGAGATTACCGGGTGACCTGGACAAGTTAGGTGAGTGGTCAGATGCATGGCAGATGCACTTTAATGTGGATAAATGGATGCTTATCCACTTTGGTGGCAAGAACAGGAAGGCAGATTACTACCTAAATGGAATCAATTTCGGTCAAGGGACAGTACCGAGAGATCTGGGGGTTCTTGTACACCACTCAATGAAGGTAAGCATGCAGGTACAGCAGGTAGTGAAGAAGGCTAATAGCATGCTGGCCTTCATAACAAGAGGGATCGAGTACAGAAGCAAAGAGGTTCTTCTGCAGGTGTACAGGGCCCTGGTGAGACCACACCTGGAGTACTGTGTGCAGTTCTGGTCTCCAAATTTGAGGAGAGACATTCTGGCTATTGAGGGAGTGCAGCGTAGGTTGACGAGATCAATTCCTGGAATGGCGGGATTACCTTACACTGAAAGACTGGAGCGACTGGGCTTGTGTACCCTTGAGTTTAGAAAACTGAGAGGGGATCTGGTTCAGACATATAGGATTATCAAAGGATTGGACACTCTGGCGGCAGGAAACGTGAGTGCCGAAACAGAGGACACAGCTTAAAAATACGGGGTAGACCGTTTAGGACAGAGATGAGGAGAAACGTCTTCACCCAGAGAGTGGTGGCTGTGTGGAATGCTCTGCCCCAGAGGGCAGTGGAGGCCCAGTCTCTGGATTCATTGAAGAAAGAGTTGGACAGAGCTCTCAAGGATAGTGGAATCAAGGCTTATGGAGATAAGGCAGGAACAGGATACTGATTAAGGATGATCAGCCATGATCATATTGAATGGTGGTGCAGGCTCCAAGGGCAGAATGGCCAACTCCTGCACCTATTGTCTATTGTCCTCCTTTCCTGACTGCCAGCCGCAGACAGCGTGCAGCCCCAATCCCTTTCTTTCCGTCTTTCTTGCTGATTTTGGCAGCGCTCCGCTCTCCTCCCCTCCCTGTCTCCTGCCTGCAGGAGACTGATGCCAGGCACAGCGGCAGCAAAAATAACCTGTCGCTGCATTGCGTGCGTGGCCCAACACGAGTGCAGAGGGGTGACTTGAGCAGCCCCTGCTGGCGTTAAAAGCCTACTGCACCTGGTATTCCCAGGCGGTCTCCCATCCAAGTACTAACCAGGGCTGAGTCCGCTTAGCTTCCGAGATCAGACGAGATCGGGCGCTTTCAGACTAGTATGGCCGTAGGCGCTGGCCTCTGCGTTTTCTCCCCACTTCAAGGCGTGCTGGCCAGCCACATTTTCTTTGCTGCTCTTTCTCTTGATCCCCTTTGTTTTTTTTTTCTCTCTTTTCTCTTTGCTCTTCCTCCTCCGTGCGTGCTTCCCTCCCTCCCTCCCTCCCTCCAGCTAGCCCTTGCCCACCAGGCTCCTGTCGTCTCCCACATCCCCACACAGGCCAACTGCAAGACCTCCCCCTGCTTCATAGGGCTGCAGCCTGCATTCTCTCATCCTTCCACACTCCTCCACGCCTCCATTTCGGAATGGCAGGCAGTGACCAGTGGGGTACCGCAGGGATCAGTACTGGGACCGCAGCTTTTTACAATATATGTTCATGATATAGAAGATGCTATTAGCAATAACATTAGCAAATTTGCTGATGATACTGAGCTGGGTGGCAGGGTGAAATGTGATGAGGATGTTAGGAGATTACCGGGTGACCTGGACAAGTTAGGTGAGTGGTCAGATGCATGGCAGATGCACTTTAATGTGGATAAATGGATGCTTATCCACTTTGGTGGCAAGAACAGGAAGGCAGATTACTACCTAAATGGAATCAATTTCGGTCAAGGGACAGTACCGAGAGATCTGGGGGTTCTTGTACACCACTCAATGAAGGTAAGCATGCAGGTACAGCAGGTAGTGAAGAAGGCTAATAGCATGCTGGCCTTCATAACAAGAGGGATCGAGTACAGAAGCAAAGAGGTTCTTCTGCAGGTGTACAGGGCCCTGGTGAGACCACACCTGGAGTACTGTGTGCAGTTCTGGTCTCCAAATTTGAGGAGAGACATTCTGGCTATTGAGGGAGTGCAGCGTAGGTTGACGAGATCAATTCCTGGAATGGCGGGATTACCTTACACTGAAAGACTGGAGCGACTGGGCTTGTGTACCCTTGAGTTTAGAAAACTGAGAGGGGATCTGGTTCAGACATATAGGATTATCAAAGGATTGGACACTCTGGCGGCAGGAAACGTGAGTGCCGAAACAGAGGACACAGCTTAAAAATACGGGGTAGACCGTTTAGGACAGAGATGAGGAGAAACGTCTTCACCCAGAGAGTGGTGGCTGTGTGGAATGCTCTGCCCCAGAGGGCAGTGGAGGCCCAGTCTCTGGATTCATTGAAGAAAGAGTTGGACAGAGCTCTCAAGGATAGTGGAATCAAGGCTTATGGAGATAAGGCAGGAACAGGATACTGATTAAGGATGATCAGCCATGATCATATTGAATGGTGGTGCAGGCTCCAAGGGCAGAATGGCCAACTCCTGCACCTATTGTCTATTGTCCTCCTTTCCTGACTGCCAGCCGCAGACAGCGTGCAGCCCCAATCCCTTTCTTTCCGTCTTTCTTGCTGATTTTGGCAGCGCTCCGCTCTCCTCCCCTCCCTGTCTCCTGCCTGCAGGAGACTGATGCCAGGCACAGCGGCAGCAAAAATAACCTGTCGCTGCATTGCGTGCGTGGCCCAACACGAGTGCAGAGGGGTGACTTGAAAAGCCCCTGCTGGCGTTAAAAGCCTACTGCACCTGGTATTCCCAGGCGGTCTCCCATCCAAGTACTAACCAGGCCCGAGTCTGCTTAGCTTCCGAGATCAGACGAAATCGGGCGCTTTCAGACTAGTATGGCCGTAGGCGCTGGCCCCTGCCTTTTCTCCCCACTTCAAGGCGTGCTGGCCAGCCACATTTTCTTTGCTGCTCTTTCTCTTGATCCCCTTTGTTTTTTTTCTCTCTTTTCTCTTTGCTCTTCCTCCTCCGTGCGTGCTTCCCTCCCTCCCTCCCTCCCTCCAGCTAGCCCTTGCCCACCAGGCTCCTGTCGTCTCCCACATCCCCACACAGGCCAACTGCAAGACCTCCCCCTGCTTCATAGGGCTGCAGCCTGCATTCTCTCATCCTTCCACACTCCTCCACGCCTCCATTTCGGAATGGCAGGCAGTGACCAGTGGGGTACCGCAGGGATCAGTACTGGGACCGCAGCTTTTTACAATATATGTTCATGATATAGAAGATGCTATTAGCAATAACATTAGCAAATTTGCTGATGATACTGAGCTGGGTGGCAGGGTGAAATGTGATGAGGATGTTAGGAGATTACCGGGTGACCTGGACAAGTTAGGTGAGTGGTCAGATGCATGGCAGATGCACTTTAATGTGGATAAATGGATGCTTATCCACTTTGGTGGCAAGAACAGGAAGGCAGATTACTACCTAAATGGAATCAATTTCGGTCAAGGGACAGTACCGAGAGATCTGGGGGTTCTTGTACACCACTCAATGAAGGTAAGCATGCAGGTACAGCAGGTAGTGAAGAAGGCTAATAGCATGCTGGCCTTCATAACAAGAGGGATCGAGTACAGAAGCAAAGAGGTTCTTCTGCAGGTGTACAGGGCCCTGGTGAGACCACACCTGGAGTACTGTGTGCAGTTCTGGTCTCCAAATTTGAGGAGAGACATTCTGGCTATTGAGGGAGTGCAGCGTAGGTTGACGAGATCAATTCCTGGAATGGCGGGATTACCTTACACTGAAAGACTGGAGCGACTGGGCTTGTGTACCCTTGAGTTTAGAAGACTGAGAGGGGATCTGGTTGAGACATATAAGATTATCAAAGGATTGGACACTCTGGCGGCAGGAAACGTGAGTGCCGAAACCGAGGACACAGCTTAAAAATACGGGGTAGACCGTTTAGGACAGAGATGAGGAGAAACGTCTTCACCCAGAGAGTGGTGGCTGTGTGGAATGCTCTGCCCCAGAGGGCAGTGGAGGCCCAGTCTCTGGATTCATTGAAGAAAGAGTTGGACAGAGCTCTCAAGGATAGTGGAATCAAGGCTTATGGAGATAAAGCAGGAACAGGATACTGATTAAGGATGATCAGCCATGATCATATTGAATGGTGGTGCAGGCTCCAAGGGCAGAATGGCCAACTCCTGCACCTATTGTCTATTGTCCTCCTTTCCTGACTGCCAGCCGCAGACAGCGTGCAGCCCCAATCCCTTTCTTTCCGTCTTTCTTGCTGATTTTGGCAGCGCTCCGCTCTCCTCCCCTCCCTGTCTCCTGCCTGCAGGAGACTGATGCCAGGCACAGCGGCAGCAAAAACAACCTGTCGCTGCATTGCGTGCGTGGCCCAACACGAGTGCAGAGGGGTGACTTGAGCAGCCCCTGCTGGCGGAAAAAGCCTACTGCACCTGGTATTCCCAGGCGGTCTCCCATCCAAGTACTAACCAGGCCTGAGTCTGCTTAGCTTCCGAGATCAGGCGTTTTCAGACTAGTATGGCCGCAGGCGCTGACCCCTGCCTTTTCTCCCCACTTCAAGGCGTGCTGGCCAGCCACATTTTCTTTGCTGCTCTTTCTCTTGATCCCCTTTGTTTTTTTTTTCTCTCTTTTCTCTTTGCTCTTCCTCCTCCGTGCGTGCTTCCCTCCCTCCCTCCCTCCAGCTAGCCCTTGCCCACCAGGCTCCTGTCGTCTCCCACATCCCCACACAGGCCAACTGCAAGACCTCCCCCTGCTTCATAGGGCTGCAGCCTGCATTCTCTCATCCTTCCACACTCCTCCACGCCTCCATTTCGGAATGGCAGGCAGTGACCAGTGGGGTACCGCAGGGATCAGTACTGGGACCGCAGCTTTTTACAATATATGTTCATGATATAGAAGATGCTATTAGCAATAACATTAGCAAATTTACTGATGATACTGAGCTGGGTGGCAGGGTGAAATGTGATGAGGATGTTAGGAGATTACCGGGTGACCTGGACAAGTTAGGTGAGTGGTCAGATGCATGGCAGATGCACTTTAATGTGGATAAATGGATGCTTATCCACTTTGGTGGCAAGAACAGGAAGGCAGATTACTACCTAAATGGAATCAATTTCGGTCAAGGGACAGTACCGAGAGATCTGGGGGTTCTTGTACACCACTCAATGAAGGTTAGCATGCAGGTACAGCAGGTAGTGAAGAAGGCTAATAGCATGCTGGCCTTCATAACAAGAGGGATCGAGTACAGAAGCAAAGAGGTTCTTCTGCAGGTGTACAGGGCCCTGGTGAGACCACACCTGGAGTACTGTGTGCAGTTCTGGTCTCCAAATTTGAGGAGAGACATTCTGGCTATTGAGGGAGTGCAGCGTAGGTTGACGAGGTCAATTCCTGGAATGGCGGGATTACCTTACACTGAAAGACTGGAGCGACTGGGCTTGTGTACCCTTGAGTTTAGAAGACTGAGAGGGGATCTGGTTGAGACATATAAGATTATCAAAGGATTGGACATTCTGGCGGCAGGAAACGTGAGTGCCGAAACAGAGGACACAGCTTAAAAATACAGGGTAGACCGTTTAGGACAGAGATGAGGAGAAACGTCTTCACCCAGAGAGTGGTGGCTGTGTGGAATGCTCTGCCCCAGAGGGCAGTGGAGGCCCAGTCTCTGGATTCATTGAAGAAAGAGTTGGACAGAGCTCTCAAGGATAGTGGAATCAAGGCTTATGGAGATAAGGCAGGAACAGGATACTGATTAAGGATGATCAGCCATGATCATATTGAATGGTGGTGCAGGCTCCAAGGGCAGAATGGCCAACTCCTGCACCTATTGTCTATTGTCCTCCTTTCCTGACTGCCAGCCGCAGACAGCGTGCAGCCCCAATCCCTTTCTTTCCGTCTTTCTTGCTGATTTTGGCAGCGCTCCGCTCTCCTCCCCTCCCTGTCTCCTGCCTGCAGGAGACTGATGCCAGGCACAGCGGCAGCAAAAATAACCTGTCGCTGCATTGCGTGCGTGACCCAACACAAGTGCAGAGGGGTTAATTGAGCAGCCCCTGCTGGCGGAAAAAGCCTACTGCACCTGGTATTCCCAGGCGGTCTCCCATCCAAGTACTAACCAGGCCTGAGTCTGCTTAGCTTCCGAGATCAGACGAGATCGGGCGTTTTCAGACTAGTATGGCCATAGGTGTCGGCCCCTGCCTTTTCTCCCCACTTCAAGGCGTGCTGGCCAGCCACATTTTCTTTGCTGCTCTTTCTCTTGATCCCCTTTGTTTTTTTTTTCTCTCTTTTCTCTTTGCTCTTCCTCCTCCGTGCGTGCTTCCCTCCCTCCCTCCCTCCAGCTAGCCCTTGCCCACCAGGCTCCTGTCGTCTCCCACATCCCCACACAGGCCAACTGCAAGACCTCCCCCTGCTTCATAGGGCTGCAGCCTGCATTCTCTCATCCTTCCACACTCCTCCACGCCTCCATTTCGGAATGGCAGGCAGTGACCAGTGGGGTACCGCAGGGATCAGTACTGGGACCGCAGCTTTTAACAATATATGTTCATGATATAGAAGATGCTATTAGCAATAACATTAGCAAATTTACTGATGATACTGAGCTGGGTGGCAGGGTGAAATGTGATGAGGATGTTAGGAGATTACCGGGTGACCTGGACAAGTTAGGTGAGTGGTCAGATGCATGGCAGATGCACTTTAATGTGGATAAATGGATGCTTATCCACTTTGGTGGCAAGAACAGGAAGGCAGATTACTACCTAAATGGAATCAATTTCGGTCAAGGGACAGTACCGAGAGATCTGGGGGTTCTTGTACACCACTCAATGAAGGTCAGCATGCAGGTACAGCAGGTAGTGAAGAAGGCTAATAGCATGCTGTCCTTCATAACAAGAGGGATCGAGTACAGAAGCAAAGAGGTTCTTCTGCAGGTGTACAGGGCCCTGGTGAGACCACACCTGGAGTACTGTGTGCAGTTCTGGTCTCCAAATTTGAGGAGAGACATTCTGGCTATTGAGGGAGTGCAGCCTAGGTTGACGAGGTCAATTCCTGGAATGGCGGGATTACCTTACACTGAAAGACTGGAGCGACTGGGCTTGTGTACCCTTGAGTTTAGAAGACTGAGAGGGGATCTGGTTGAGACATATAAGATTATCAAAGGATTGGACACTCTGGCGGCAGGAAACGTGAGTGCCGAAACAGAGGACACAGCTTAAAAATACGGGGTAGACCGTTTAGGACAGAGATGAGGAGAAACGTCTTCACCCAGAGAGTGGTGGCTGTGTGGAATGCTCTGCCCCAGAGGGCAGTGGAGGCCCAGTCTCTGGATTCATTGAAGAAAGAGTTGGACAGAGCTCTCAAGGATAGTGGAATCAAGGCTTATGGAGATAAGGCAGGAACAGGATACTGATTAAGGATGATCAGCCATGATCATATTGAATGGTGGTGCAGGCTCCAAGGGCAGAATGGCCAACTCCTGCACCTATTGTCTATTGTCCTCCTTTCCTGACTGCCAGCCGCAGACAGCGTGCAGCCCCAATCCCTTTCTTTCCGTCTTTCTTGCTGATTTTGGCAGCGCTCCGCTCTCCTCCCCTCCCTGTCTCCTGCCTGCAGGAGACTGATGCCAGGCACAGCGGCAGCAAAAATAACCTGTCGCTGCATTGCGTGCGTCGCCCAACACGAGTGCAGAGGGGTGACTTGAGCAGCCCCTGCTGGCGGAAAAAGCCTACTGCACCTGGTATTCCCAGGCGGTCTCCCATCCAAGTACTAACCAGGCCTGAGTCTGCTTAGCTTCCGAGATCAGACGAGATCAGGCGTTTTCAGACTAGTATGGCCGTAGGCGCTACCCCCTGCCTTTTCTCCCCACTTCAAGGCGTGCTGGCCAGCCACATTTTCTTTGCTGCTCTTTCTCTTGATCCCCTTTGTTTTTTTTTTCTCTCTTTTCTCTTTGCTCTTCCTCCTCCGTGCGTGCTTCCCTCCCTCCCTCCCTCCCTCCAGCTAGCCCTTGCCCACCAGGCTCCTGTCGTCTCCCACATCCCCACACAGGCCAACTGCAAGACCTCCCCCTGCTTCATAGGGCTGCAGCCTGCATTCTCTCATCCTTCCACACTCCTCCACGCCTCCATTTCGGAATGGCAGGCAGTGACCAGTGGGGTACCGCAGGGATCAGTACTGGGACCGCAGCTTTTTACAATATATGTTCATGATATAGAAGATGCTATTAGCAATAACATTAGCAAATTTGCTGATGATACTGAGCTGGGTGGCAGGGTGAAATGTGATGAGGATGTTAGGAGATTACCGGGTGACCTGGACAAGTTAGGTGAGTGGTCAGATGCATGGCAGATGCACTTTAATGTGGATAAATGGATGCTTATCCACTTTGGTGGCAAGAACAGGAAGGCAGATTACTACCTAAATGGAATCAATTTCGGTCAAGGGACAGTACCGAGAGATCTGGGGGTTCTTGTACACCACTCAATGAAGGTCAGCATGCAGGTACAGCAGGTAGTGAAGAAGGCTAATAGCATGCTGGCCTTCATAACAAGAGGGATCGAGTACAGAAGCAAAGAGGTTCTTCTGCAGGTGTACAGGGCCCTGGTGAGACCACACCTGGAGTACTGTGTGCAGTTCTGGTCTCCAAATTTGAGGAGACACATTCTGGCTATTGAGGGAGTGCAGCGTAGGTTGACGAGGTCAATTCCTGGAATGGCGTGATTACCTTACACTGAAAGACTGGAGCGACTGGGCTTGTGTACCCTTGAGTTTAGAAGACTGAGAGGGGATCTGGTTGAGACATATAAGATTATCAAAGGATTGGACACTCTGGCGGCAGGAAACGTGAGTGCCGAAACAGAGGACACAGCTTAAAAATACGGGGTAGACCGTTTAGGACAGAGATGAGGAGAAACGTCTTCACCCAGAGAGTGGTGGCTGTGTGGAATGCTCTGCCCCAGAGGGCAGTGGAGGCCCAGTCTCTGGATTCATTGAAGAAAGAGTTGGACAGAGCTCTCAAGGATAGTGGAATCAAGGCTTATGGAGATAAGGCAGGAACAGGATACTGATTAAGGATGATCAGCCATGATCATATTGAATGGTGGTGCAGGCTCCAAGGGCAGAATGGCCAACTCCTGCACCTATTGTCTATTGTCCTCCTTTCCTGACTGCCAGCCGCAGACAGCGTGCAGCCCCAATCCCTTTCTTTCCGTCTTTCTTGCTGATTTTGGCAGCGCTCCGCTCTCCTCCCCTCCCTGTCTCCTGCCTGCAGGAGACTGATGCCAGGCACAGCGGCAGCAAAAATAACCTGTCGCTGCATTGCGTGCGTGGCCCAACACGAGTGCAGAGGGGTGACTTGAGCAGCCCCTGCTGGCGGAAAAAGCCTACTGCACCTGGTATTCCCAGGCGGTCTCCCATCCAAGTACTAACCAGGCCTGAGTCTGCTTAGCTTCCGAGATCAGACGAGATCGGGCGTTTTCAGACTAGTATGGCCGTAGGCGCTGGCCCCTGCCTTTTCTCCCCACTTCAAGGCGTGCTGGCCAGCCACATTTTCTTTGCTGCTCTTTCTCTTGATCCCCTTTGTTTTTTTTTTCTCTCTTTTCTCTTTGCTCTTCCTCCTCCGTGCGTGCTTCCCTCCCTCCCTCCCTCCAGCTAGCCCTTGCCCACCAGGCTCCTGTCGTCTCCCACATCCCCACACAGGCCAACTGCAAGACCTCCCCCTGCTTCATAGGGCTGCAGCCTGCATTCTCTCATCCTTCCACACTCCTCCACGCCTCCATTTCGGAATGGCAGGCAGTGACCAGTGGGGTACCGCAGGGATCAGTACTGGGACCGCAGCTTTTTACAATATATGTTCATGATATAGAAGATGCTATTAGCAATAACATTAGCAAATTTGCTGATGATACTGAGCTGGGTGGCAGGGTGAAATGTGATGAGGATGTTAGGAGATTACCGGGTGACCTGGACAAGTTAGGTGAGTGGTCAGATGCATGGCAGATGCACTTTAATGTGGATAAATGGATGCTTATCCACTTTGGTGGCAAGAACAGGAAGGCAGATTACTACCTAAATGGAATCAATTTCGGTCAAGGGACAGTACCGAGAGATCTGGGGGTTCTTGTACACCACTCAATGAAGGTCAGCATGCAGGTACAGCAGGTAGTGAAGAAGGCTAATAGCATGCTGGCCTTCATAACAAGAGGGATCGAGTACAGAAGCAAAGAGGTTCTTCTGCAGGTGTACAGGGCCCTGGTGAGACCACACCTGGAGTACTGTGTGCAGATCTGGTCTCCAAATTTGAGGAGAGACATTCTGGCTATTGAGGGAGTGCAGCGTAGGTTGACGAGGTCAATTCCTGGAATGGCGGGATTACCTGACACTGAAAGACTGGAGCGACTGGGCTTGTGTACCCTTGAGTTTAGAAGACTGAGAGGGGATCTGGTTGAGACATATAGGATTATCAAAGGATTGGACACTCTGGCGGCAGGAAACGTGAGTGCCGAAACAGAGGACACAGCTTAAAAATACGGGGTAGACCGTTTAGGACAGAGATGAGGAGAAACGTCTTCACCCAGAGAGTGGTGGCTGTGTGGAATGCTCTGCCCCAGAGGGCAGTGGAGGCCCAGTCTCTGGATTCATTGAAGAAAGAGTTGGACAGAGCTCTCAAGGATAGTGGAATCAAGGCTTATGGAGATAAGGCAGGAACAGGATACTGATTAAGGATGATCAGCCATGATCATATTGAATGGTGGTGCAGGCTCCAAGGGCAGAATGGCCAACTCCTGCACCTATTGTCTATTGTCCTCCTTTCCTGACTGCCAGCCGCAGACAGCGTGCAGCCCCAATCCCTTTCTTTCCGTCTTTCTTGCTGATTTTGGCAGCGCTCCGCTCTCCTCCCCTCCCTGTCTCCTGCCTGCAGGAGACTGATGCCAGGCACAGCGGCAGCAAAAATAACCTGTCGCTGCATTGCGTGCGTGGCCCAACACGAGTGCAGAGGGGTGACTTGAGCAGCCCCTGCTGGCGTTAAAAGCCTACTGCACCTGGTATTCCCAGGCGGTCTCCCATCCAAGTACTAACCAGGGCTGAGTCCGCTTAGCTTCCGAGATCAGACGAGATCGGGCGCTTTCAGACTAGTATGGCCGTAGGCGCTGGCCCCTGCCTTTTCTCCCCACTTCAAGGCGTGCTGGCCAGCCACATTTTCTTTGCTGCTCTTTCTCTTGATCCCCTTTGTTTTTTTTTTCTCTCTTTTCTCTTTGCTCTTCCTCCTCCGTGCGTGCTTCCCTCCCTCCCTCCCTCCAGCTAGCCCTTGCCCACCAGGCTCCTGTCGTCTCCCACATCCCCACACAGGCCAACTGCAAGACCTCCCCCTGCTTCATAGGGCTGCAGCCTGCATTCTCTCATCCTTCCACACTCCTCCACGCCTCCATTTCGGAATGGCAGGCAGTGACCAGTGGGGTACCGCAGGGATCAGTACTGGGACCGCAGCTTTTTACAATATATGTTCATGATATAGAAGATGCTATTAGCAATAACATTAGCAAATTTGCTGATGATACTGAGCTGGGTGGCAGGGTGAAATGTGATGAGGATGTTAGGAGATTACCGGGTGACCTGGACAAGTTAGGTGAGTGGTCAGATGCATGGCAGATGCACTTTAATGTGGATAAATGGATGCTTATCCACTTTGGTGGCAAGAACAGGAAGGCAGATTACTACCTAAATGGAATCAATTTCGGTCAAGGGACAGTACCGAGAGATCTGGGGGTTCTTGTACACCACTCAATGAAGGTTAGCATGCAGGTACAGCAGGTAGTGAAGAAGGCTAATAGCATGCTGGCCTTCATAACAAGAGGGATCGAGTACAGAAGCAAAGAGGTTCTTCTGCAGGTGTACAGGGCCCTGGTGAGACCACACCTGGAGTACTGTGTGCAGTTCTGGTCTCCAAATTTGAGGAGACACATTCTGGCTATTGAGGGAGTGCAGCGTAGGTTGACGAGGTCAATTCCTGGAATGGCGGGATTACCTTACACTGAAAGACTGGAGCGACTGGGCTTGTGTACCCTTGAGTTTAGAAGACTGAGAGGGGATCTGGTTGAGACATATAAGATTATCAAAGGATTGGACATTCTGGCGGCAGGAAACGTGAGTGCCGAAACAGAGGACACAGCTTAAAAATACAGGGTAGACCGTTTAGGACAGAGATGAGGAGAAACGTCTTCACCCAGAGAGTGGTGGCTGTGTGGAATGCTCTGCCCCAGAGGGCAGTGGAGGCCCAGTCTCTGGATTCATTGAAGAAAGAGTTGGACAGAGCTCTCAAGGATAGTGGAATCAAGGCTTATGGAGATAAGGCAGGAACAGGATACTGATTAAGGATGATCAGCCATGATCATATTGAATGGTGGTGCAGGCTCCAAGGGCAGAATGGCCAACTCCTGCACCTATTGTCTATTGTCCTCCTTTCCTGACTGCCAGCCGCAGACAGCGTGCAGCCCCAATCCCTTTCTTTCCGTCTTTCTTGCTGATTTTGGCAGCGCTCCGCTCTCCTCCCCTCCCTGTCTCCTGCCTGCAGGAGACTGATGCCAGGCACAGCGGCAGCAAAAATAACCTGTCGCTGCATTGCGTGCGTGGCCCAACACGAGTGCAGAGGGGTGACTTGAGCAGCCCCTGCTGGCGGAAAAAGCCTACTGCACCTGGTATTCCCAGGCGGTCTCCCATCCAAGTACTAACCAGGCCTGAGTCTGCTTAGCTTTCGAGATCAGACGAGATCAGGCGTTTTCAGACTAGTATGGCCGTAGGCACTACCCCCTGCCTTTTCTCCCCACTTCAAGGCGTGCTGGCCAGCCACATTTTCTTTGCTGCTCTTTCTCTTGATCCCCTTTGTTTTTTTTTTCTCTCTTTTCTCTTTGCTCTTCCTCCTCCGTGCGTGCTTCCCTCCCTCCCTCCCTCCAGCTAGCCCTTGCCCACCAGGCTCCTGTCGTCTCCCACATCCCCACACAGGCCAACTGCAAGACCTCCCCCTGCTTCATAGGGCTGCAGCCTGCATTCTCTCATCCTTCCACACTCCTCCACGCCTCCATTTCGGAATGGCAGGCAGTGACCAGTGGGGTACCGCAGGGATCAGTACTGGGACCGCAGCTTTTTACAACATATGTTCATGATATAGAAGATGCTATTAGCAATAACATTAGCAAATTTACTGATGATACTGAGCTGGGTGGCAGGGTGAAATGTGATGAGGATGTTAGGAGATTACCGGGTGACCTGGACAAGTTAGGTGAGTGGTCAGATGCATGGCAGATGCACTTTAATGTGGATAAATGGATGCTTATCCACTTTGGTGGCAAGAACAGGAAGGCAGATTACTTCCTAAATGGAATCAATTTCGGTCAAGGGACAGTACCGAGAGATCTGGGGGTTCTTGTACACCACTCAATGAAGGTAAGCATGCAGGTACAGCAGGTAGTGAAGAAGGCTAATAGCATGCTGGCCTTCATAACAAGAGGGATCGAGTACAGAAGCAAAGAGGTTCTTCTGCAGGTGTACAGGGCCCTGGTGAGACCACACCTGGAGTACTGTGTGCAGTTCTGGTCTCCAAATTTGAGGAGAGACATTCTGGCTATTGAGGGAGTGCAGCCTAGGTTGACGAGGTCAATTCCTGGAATGGCGGGATTACCTTACACTGAAAGACTGGAGCGACTGGGCTTGTGTACCCTTGAGTTTAGAAGACTGAGAGGGGATCTGGTTGAGACATATAAGATTATCAAAGGATTGGACACTCTGGCGGCAGGAAACGTGAGTGCCGAAACAGAGGACACAGCTTAAAAATACGGGGTAGACCGTTTAGGACAGAGATGAGGAGAAACGTCTTCACCCAGAGAGTGGTGGCTGTGTGGAATGCTCTGCCCCAGAGGGCAGTGGAGGCCCAGTCTCTGGATTCATTGAAGAAAGAGTTGGACAGAGCTCTCAAGGATAGTGGAATCAAGGCTTATGGAGATAAGGCAGGAACAGGATACTGATTAAGGATGATCAGCCATGATCATATTGAATGGTGGTGCAGGCTCCAAGGGCAGAATGGCCAACTCCTGCACCTATTGTCTATTGTCCTCCTTTCCTGACTGCCAGCCGCAGACAGCGTGCAGCCCCAATCCCTTTCTTTCCGTCTTTCTTGCTGATTTTGGCAGCGCTCCGCTCTCCTCCCCTCCCTGTCTCCTGCCTGCAGGAGACTGATGCCAGGCACAGCGGCAGCAAAAATAACCTGTCGCTGCATTGCGTGCGTGGCCCAACACGAGTGCAGAGGGGTGACTTGAGCAGCCCCTGCTGGCGGAAAAAGCCTACTGCACCTGGTATTCCCAGGCGGTCTCCCATCCAAGTACTAACCAGGCCTGAGTCTGCTTAGCTTCCGAGATCAGACGAGATCGGGCGTTTTCAGACTAGTATGGCCGTAGGCGCTGGCGCCAGCCTTTTCTCCCCACTTCAAGGCGTGCTGGCCAGCCACATTTTCTTTGCTGCTCTTTCTCTTGATCCCCTTTGTTTTTTTTTTCTCTCTTTTCTCTTTGCTCTTCCTCCTCCGTGCGTGCTTCCCTCCCTCCCTCCCTCCAGCTAGCCCTTGCCCACCAGGCTCCTGTCGTATCCCACATCCCCACACAGGCCAACTGCAAGACCTCCCCCTGCTTCATAGGGCTGCAGCCTGCATTCTCTCATCCTTCCACACTCCTCCACGCCTCCATTTCGGAATGGCAGGCAGTGACCAGTGGGGTACCGCAGGGATCAGTACTGGGACCGCAGCTTTTTACAATATATATTCATGATATAGAAGATGCTATTAGCAATAACATTAGCAAATTTGCTGATGATACTGAGCTGGGTGGCAGGGTGAAATGTGATGAGGATGTTAGGAGATTACCGGGTGACCTGGACAAGTTAGGTGAGTGGTCAGATGCATGGCAGATGCACTTTAATGTGGATAAATGGATGCTTATCCACTTTGGTGGCAAGAACAGGAAGGCAGATTACTACCTAAATGGAATCAATTTCGGTCAAGGGACAGTACCGAGAGATCTGGGGGTTCTTGTACACCACTCAATGAAGGTCAGCATGCAGGTACAGCAGGTAGTGAAGAAGGCTAATAGCATGCTGGCCTTCATAACAAGAGGGATCGAGTACAGAAGCAAAGAGGTTCTTCTGCAGGTGTACAGGGCCCTGGTGAGACCACACCTGGAGTACTGTGTGCAGTTCTGGTCTCCAAATTTGAGGAGACACATTCTGGCTATTGAGGGAGTGCAGCGTAGGTTGACGAGGTCAATTCCTGGAATGGCGGGATTACCTTACACTGAAAGACTGGAGTGACTGGGCTTGTGTACCCTTGAGTTTAGAAGACTGAGAGGGGATCTGGTTGAGACATATAAGATTATCAAAGGATTGGACACTCTGGCGGCAGGAAACGTGAGTGCCGAAACAGAGGACACAGCTTAAAAATACGGGGTAGACCGTTTAGGACAGAGATGAGGAGAAACGTCTTCACCCAGAGAGTGGTGGCTGTGTGGAATGCTCTGCCCCAGAGGGCAGTGGAGGCCCAGTCTCTGGATTCATTGAAGAAAGAGTTGGACAGAGCTCTCAAGGATAGTGGAATCAAGGCTTATGGAGATAAGGCAGGAACAGGATACTGATTAAGGATGATCAGCCATGATCATATTGAATGGTGGTGCAGGCTCCAAGGGCAGAATGGCCAACTCCTGCACCTATTGTCTATTGTCCTCCTTTCCTGACTGCCAGCCGCAGACAGCGTGCAGCCCCAATCCCTTTCTTTCCGTCTTTCTTGCTGATTTTGGCAGCGCTCCGCTCTCCTCCCCTCCCTGTCTCCTGCCTGCAGGAGACTGATGCCAGGCACAGCGGCAGCAAAAATAACCTGTCGCTGCATTGCGTGCGTGGCCCAACACGAGTGCAGAGGGGTGACTTGAGCAGCCCCTGCTGGCGGAAAAAGCCTACTGCACCTGGTATTCCCAGGCGGTCTCCCATCCAAGTACTAACCAGGCCTGAGTCTGCTTAGCTTCCGAGATCAGACGAGATCGGGCGTTTTCAGACTAGTATGGCCGTAGGCGCTGGCCCCTGCCTTTTCTCCCCACTTGAAGGCGTGCTGGCCAGCCACATTTTCTTTGCTGCTCTTTCTCTTGATCCCCTTTGTTTTTTTTTTCTCTCTTTTCTCTTTGCTCTTCCTCCTCCGTGCGTGCTTCCCTCCCTCCCTCCCTCCAGCTAGCCCTTGCCCACCAGGCTCCTGTCGTCTCCCACATCCCCACACAGGCCAACTGCAAGACCTCCCCCTGCTTCATAGGGCTGCAGCCTGCATTCTCTCATCCTTCCACACTCCTCCACGCCTCCATTTCGGAATGGCAGGCAGTGACCAGTGGGGTACCGCAGGGATCAGTACTGGGACCGCAGCTTTTTACAATATATGTTCATGATATAGAAGATGCTATTAGCAATAACATTAGCAAATTTGCTGATGATACTGAGCTGGGTGGCAGGGTGAAATGTGATGAGGATGTTAGGAGATTACCGGGTGACCTGGACAAGTTAGGTGAGTGGTCAGATGCATGGCAGATGCACTTTAATGTGGATAAATGGATGCTTATCCACTTTGGTGGCAAGAACAGGAAGGCAGATTACTACCTAAATGGAATCAATTTCGGTCAAGGGACAGTACCGAGAGATCTGGGGGTTCTTGTACACCACTCAATGAAGGTCAGCATGCAGGTACAGCAGGTAGTGAAGAAGGCTAATAGCATGCTGGCCTTCATAACAAGAGGGATCGAGTACAGAAGCAAAGAGGTTCTTCTGCAGGTGTACAGGGCCCTGGTGAGACCACACCTGGAGTACTGTGTGCAGATCTGGTCTCCAAATTTGAGGAGAGACATTCTGGCTATTGAGGGAGTGCAGCGTAGGTTGACGAGGTCAATTCCTGGAATGGCGGGATTACCTGACACTGAAAGACTGGAGCGACTGGGCTTGTGTACCCTTGAGTTTAGAAGACTGAGAGGGGATCTGGTTGAGACATATAGGATTATCAAAGGATTGGACACTCTGGCGGCAGGAAACGTGAGTGCCGAAACAGAGGACACAGCTTAAAAATACGGGGTAGACCGTTTAGGACAGAGATGAGGAGAAACGTCTTCACCCAGAGAGTGGTGGCTGTGTGGAATGCTCTGCCCCAGAGGGCAGTGGAGGCCCAGTCTCTGGATTCATTGAAGAAAGAGTTGGACAGAGCTCTCAAGGATAGTGGAATCAAGGCTTATGGAGATAAGGCAGGAACAGGATACTGATTAAGGATGATCAGCCATGATCATATTGAATGGTGGTGCAGGCTCCAAGGGCAGAATGGCCAACTCCTGCACCTATTGTCTATTGTCCTCCTTTCCTGACTGCCAGCCGCAGACAGCGTGCAGCCCCAATCCCTTTCTTTCCGTCTTTCTTGCTGATTTTGGCAGCGCTCCGCTCTCCTCCCCTCCCTGTCTCCTGCCTGCAGGAGACTGATGCCAGGCACAGCGGCAGCAAAAATAACCTGTCGCTGCATTGCGTGCGTGGCCCAACACGAGTGCAGAGGGGTGACTTGAGCAGCCCCTGCTGGCGTTAAAAGCCTACTGCACCTGGTATTCCCAGGCGGTCTCCCATCCAAGTACTAACCAGGGCTGAGTCCGCTTAGCTTCCGAGATCAGACGAGATCGGGCGCTTTCAGACTAGTATGGCCGTAGGCGCTGGCCTCTGCGTTTTCTCCCCACTTCAAGGCGTGCTGGCCAGCCACATTTTCTTTGCTGCTCTTTCTCTTGATCCCCTTTGTTTTTTTTTTCTCTCTTTTCTCTTTGCTCTTCCTCCTCCGTGCGTGCTTCCCTCCCTCCCTCCCTCCCTCCAGCTAGCCCTTGCCCACCAGGCTCCTGTCGTCTCCCACATCCCCACACAGGCCAACTGCAAGACCTCCCCCTGCTTCATAGGGCTGCAGCCTGCATTCTCTCATCCTTCCACACTCCTCCACGCCTCCATTTCGGAATGGCAGGCAGTGACCAGTGGGGTACCGCAGGGATCAGTACTGGGACCGCAGCTTTTTACAATATATGTTCATGATATAGAAGATGCTATTAGCAATAACATTAGCAAATTTGCTGATGATACTGAGCTGGGTGGCAGGGTGAAATGTGATGAGGATGTTAGGAGATTACCGGGTGACCTGGACAAGTTAGGTGAGTGGTCAGATGCATGGCAGATGCACTTTAATGTGGATAAATGGATGCTTATCCACTTTGGTGGCAAGAACAGGAAGGCAGATTACTACCTAAATGGAATCAATTTCGGTCAAGGGACAGTACCGAGAGATCTGGGGGTTCTTGTACACCACTCAATGAAGGTAAGCATGCAGGTACAGCAGGTAGTGAAGAAGGCTAATAGCATGCTGGCCTTCATAACAAGAGGGATCGAGTACAGAAGCAAAGAGGTTCTTCTGCAGGTGTACAGGGCCCTGGTGAGACCACACCTGGAGTACTGTGTGCAGTTCTGGTCTCCAAATTTGAGGAGAGACATTCTGGCTATTGAGGGAGTGCAGCGTAGGTTGACGAGATCAATTCCTGGAATGGCGGGATTACCTTACACTGAAAGACTGGAGCGACTGGGCTTGTGTACCCTTGAGTTTAGAAAACTGAGAGGGGATCTGGTTCAGACATATAGGATTATCAAAGGATTGGACACTCTGGCGGCAGGAAACGTGAGTGCCGAAACAGAGGACACAGCTTAAAAATACGGGGTAGACCGTTTAGGACAGAGATGAGGAGAAACGTCTTCACCCAGAGAGTGGTGGCTGTGTGGAATGCTCTGCCCCAGAGGGCAGTGGAGGCCCAGTCTCTGGATTCATTGAAGAAAGAGTTGGACAGAGCTCTCAAGGATAGTGGAATCAAGGCTTATGGAGATAAGGCAGGAACAGGATACTGATTAAGGATGATCAGCCATGATCATATTGAATGGTGGTGCAGGCTCCAAGGGCAGAATGGCCAACTCCTGCACCTATTGTCTATTGTCCTCCTTTCCTGACTGCCAGCCGCAGACAGCGTGCAGCCCCAATCCCTTTCTTTCCGTCTTTCTTGCTGATTTTGGCAGCGCTCCGCTCTCCTCCCCTCCCTGTCTCCTGCCTGCAGGAGACTGATGCCAGGCACAGCGGCAGCAAAAATAACCTGTCGCTGCATTGCGTGCGTGGCCCAACACGAGTGCAGAGGGGTGACTTGAAAAGCCCCTGCTGGCGTTAAAAGCCTACTGCACCTGGTATTCCCAGGCGGTCTCCCATCCAAGTACTAACCAGGCCCGAGTCTGCTTAGCTTCCGAGATCAGACGAAATCGGGCGCTTTCAGACTAGTATGGCCGTAGGCGCTGGCCCCTGCCTTTTCTCCCCACTTCAAGGCGTGCTGGCCAGCCACATTTTCTTTGCTGCTCTTTCTCTTGATCCCCTTTGTTTTTTTTCTCTCTTTTCTCTTTGCTCTTCCTCCTCCGTGCGTGCTTCCCTCCCTCCCTCCCTCCCTCCAGCTAGCCCTTGCCCACCAGGCTCCTGTCGTCTCCCACATCCCCACACAGGCCAACTGCAAGACCTCCCCCTGCTTCATAGGGCTGCAGCCTGCATTCTCTCATCCTTCCACACTCCTCCACGCCTCCATTTCGGAATGGCAGGCAGTGACCAGTGGGGTACCGCAGGGATCAGTACTGGGACCGCAGCTTTTTACAATATATGTTCATGATATAGAAGATGCTATTAGCAATAACATTAGCAAATTTGCTGATGATACTGAGCTGGGTGGCAGGGTGAAATGTGATGAGGATGTTAGGAGATTACCGGGTGACCTGGACAAGTTAGGTGAGTGGTCAGATGCATGGCAGATGCACTTTAATGTGGATAAATGGATGCTTATCCACTTTGGTGGCAAGAACAGGAAGGCAGATTACTACCTAAATGGAATCAATTTCGGTCAAGGGACAGTACCGAGAGATCTGGGGGTTCTTGTACACCACTCAATGAAGGTAAGCATGCAGGTACAGCAGGTAGTGAAGAAGGCTAATAGCATGCTGGCCTTCATAACAAGAGGGATCGAGTACAGAAGCAAAGAGGTTCTTCTGCAGGTGTACAGGGCCCTGGTGAGACCACACCTGGAGTACTGTGTGCAGTTCTGGTCTCCAAATTTGAGGAGAGACATTCTGGCTATTGAGGGAGTGCAGCGTAGGTTGACGAGATCAATTCCTGGAATGGCGGGATTACCTTACACTGAAAGACTGGAGCGACTGGGCTTGTGTACCCTTGAGTTTAGAAGACTGAGAGGGGATCTGGTTGAGACATATAAGATTATCAAAGGATTGGACACTCTGGCGGCAGGAAACGTGAGTGCCGAAACCGAGGACACAGCTTAAAAATACGGGGTAGACCGTTTAGGACAGAGATGAGGAGAAACGTCTTCACCCAGAGAGTGGTGGCTGTGTGGAATGCTCTGCCCCAGAGGGCAGTGGAGGCCCAGTCTCTGGATTCATTGAAGAAAGAGTTGGACAGAGCTCTCAAGGATAGTGGAATCAAGGCTTATGGAGATAAAGCAGGAACAGGATACTGATTAAGGATGATCAGCCATGATCATATTGAATGGTGGTGCAGGCTCCAAGGGCAGAATGGCCAACTCCTGCACCTATTGTCTATTGTCCTCCTTTCCTGACTGCCAGCCGCAGACAGCGTGCAGCCCCAATCCCTTTCTTTCCGTCTTTCTTGCTGATTTTGGCAGCGCTCCGCTCTCCTCCCCTCCCTGTCTCCTGCCTGCAGGAGACTGATGCCAGGCACAGCGGCAGCAAAAACAACCTGTCGCTGCATTGCGTGCGTGGCCCAACACGAGTGCAGAGGGGTGACTTGAGCAGCCCCTGCTGGCGGAAAAAGCCTACTGCACCTGGTATTCCCAGGCGGTCTCCCATCCAAGTACTAACCAGGCCTGAGTCTGCTTAGCTTCCGAGATCAGACGAGATCGGGCGTTTTCAGACTAGTATGGCCATAGGTGTCGGCCCCTGCCTTTTCTCCCCACTTCAAGGCGTGCTGGCCAGCCACATTTTCTTTGCTGCTCTTTCTCTTGATCCCCTTTGTTTTTTTTTTCTCTCTTTTCTCTTTGCTCTTCCTCCTCCGTGCGTGCTTCCCTCCCTCCCTCCCTCCAGCTAGCCCTTGCCCACCAGGCTCCTGTCGTCTCCCACATCCCCACACAGGCCAACTGCAAGACCTCCCCCTGCTTCATAGGGCTGCAGCCTGCATTCTCTCATCCTTCCACACTCCTCCACGCCTCCATTTCGGAATGGCAGGCAGTGACCAGTGGGGTACCGCAGGGATCAGTACTGGGACCGCAGCTTTTAACAATATATGTTCATGATATAGAAGATGCTATTAGCAATAACATTAGCAAATTTACTGATGATACTGAGCTGGGTGGCAGGGTGAAATGTGATGAGGATGTTAGGAGATTACCGGGTGACCTGGACAAGTTAGGTGAGTGGTCAGATGCATGGCAGATGCACTTTAATGTGGATAAATGGATGCTTATCCACTTTGGTGGCAAGAACAGGAAGGCAGATTACTACCTAAATGGAATCAATTTCGGTCAAGGGACAGTACCGAGAGATCTGGGGGTTCTTGTACACCACTCAATGAAGGTCAGCATGCAGGTACAGCAGGTAGTGAAGAAGGCTAATAGCATGCTGTCCTTCATAACAAGAGGGATCGAGTACAGAAGCAAAGAGGTTCTTCTGCAGGTGTACAGGGCCCTGGTGAGACCACACCTGGAGTACTGTGTGCAGTTCTGGTCTCCAAATTTGAGGAGAGACATTCTGGCTATTGAGGGAGTGCAGCCTAGGTTGACGAGGTCAATTCCTGGAATGGCGGGATTACCTTACACTGAAAGACTGGAGCGACTGGGCTTGTGTACCCTTGAGTTTAGAAGACTGAGAGGGGATCTGGTTGAGACATATAAGATTATCAAAGGATTGGACACTCTGGCGGCAGGAAACGTGAGTGCCGAAACAGAGGACACAGCTTAAAAATACGGGGTAGACCGTTTAGGACAGAGATGAGGAGAAACGTCTTCACCCAGAGAGTGGTGGCTGTGTGGAATGCTCTGCCCCAGAGGGCAGTGGAGGCCCAGTCTCTGGATTCATTGAAGAAAGAGTTGGACAGAGCTCTCAAGGATAGTGGAATCAAGGCTTATGGAGATAAGGCAGGAACAGGATACTGATTAAGGATGATCAGCCATGATCATATTGAATGGTGGTGCAGGCTCCAAGGGCAGAATGGCCAACTCCTGCACCTATTGTCTATTGTCCTCCTTTCCTGACTGCCAGCCGCAGACAGCGTGCAGCCCCAATCCCTTTCTTTCCGTCTTTCTTGCTGATTTTGGCAGCGCTCCGCTCTCCTCCCCTCCCTGTCTCCTGCCTGCAGGAGACTGATGCCAGGCACAGCGGCAGCAAAAATAACCTGTCGCTGCATTGCGTGCGTCGCCCAACACGAGTGCAGAGGGGTGACTTGAGCAGCCCCTGCTGGCGGAAAAAGCCTACTGCACCTGGTATTCCCAGGCGGTCTCCCATCCAAGTACTAACCAGGCCTGAGTCTGCTTAGCTTCCGAGATCAGACGAGATCAGGCGTTTTCAGACTAGTATGGCCGTAGGCGCTACCCCCTGCCTTTTCTCCCCACTTCAAGGCGTGCTGGCCAGCCACATTTTCTTTGCTGCTCTTTCTCTTGATCCCCTTTGTTTTTTTTTTCTCTCTTTTCTCTTTGCTCTTCCTCCTCCGTGCGTGCTTCCCTCCCTCCCTCCAGCTAGCCCTTGCCCACCAGGCTCCTGTCGTCTCCCACATCCCCACACAGGCCAACTGCAAGACCTCCCCCTGCTTCATAGGGCTGCAGCCTGCATTCTCTCATCCTTCCACACTCCTCCACGCCTCCATTTCGGAATGGCAGGCAGTGACCAGTGGGGTACCGCAGGGATCAGTACTGGGACCGCAGCTTTTTACAATATATGTTCATGATATAGAAGATGCTATTAGCAATAACATTAGCAAATTTGCTGATGATACTGAGCTGGGTGGCAGGGTGAAATGTGATGAGGATGTTAGGAGATTACCGGGTGACCTGGACAAGTTAGGTGAGTGGTCAGATGCATGGCAGATGCACTTTAATGTGGATAAATGGATGCTTATCCACTTTGGTGGCAAGAACAGGAAGGCAGATTACTACCTAAATGGAATCAATTTCGGTCAAGGGACAGTACCGAGAGATCTGGGGGTTCTTGTACACCACTCAATGAAGGTCAGCATGCAGGTACAGCAGGTAGTGAAGAAGGCTAATAGCATGCTGGCCTTCATAACAAGAGGGATCGAGTACAGAAGCAAAGAGGTTCTTCTGCAGGTGTACAGGGCCCTGGTGAGACCACACCTGGAGTACTGTGTGCAGTTCTGGTCTCCAAATTTGAGGAGACACATTCTGGCTATTGAGGGAGTGCAGCGTAGGTTGACGAGGTCAATTCCTGGAATGGCGTGATTACCTTACACTGAAAGACTGGAGCGACTGGGCTTGTGTACCCTTGAGTTTAGAAGACTGAGAGGGGATCTGGTTGAGACATATAAGATTATCAAAGGATTGGACACTCTGGCGGCAGGAAACGTGAGTGCCGAAACAGAGGACACAGCTTAAAAATACGGGGTAGACCGTTTAGGACAGAGATGAGGAGAAACGTCTTCACCCAGAGAGTGGTGGCTGTGTGGAATGCTCTGCCCCAGAGGGCAGTGGAGGCCCAGTCTCTGGATTCATTGAAGAAAGAGTTGGACAGAGCTCTCAAGGATAGTGGAATCAAGGCTTATGGAGATAAGGCAGGAACAGGATACTGATTAAGGATGATCAGCCATGATCATATTGAATGGTGGTGCAGGCTCCAAGGGCAGAATGGCCAACTCCTGCACCTATTGTCTATTGTCCTCCTTTCCTGACTGCCAGCCGCAGACAGCGTGCAGCCCCAATCCCTTTCTTTCCGTCTTTCTTGCTGATTTTGGCAGCGCTCCGCTCTCCTCCCCTCCCTGTCTCCTGCCTGCAGGAGACTGATGCCAGGCACAGCGGCAGCAAAAATAACCTGTCGCTGCATTGCGTGCGTGGCCCAACACGAGTGCAGAGGGGTGACTTGAGCAGCCCCTGCTGGCGGAAAAAGCCTACTGCACCTGGTATTCCCAGGCGGTCTCCCATCCAAGTACTAACCAGGCCTGAGTCTGCTTAGCTTCCGAGATCAGACGAGATCGGGCGTTTTCAGACTAGTATGGCCGTAGGCGCTGGCCCCTGCCTTTTCTCCCCACTTCAAGGCGTGCTGGCCAGCCACATTTTCTTTGCTGCTCTTTCTCTTGATCCCCTTTGTTTTTTTTTTCTCTCTTTTCTCTTTGCTCTTCCTCCTCCGTGCGTGCTTCCCTCCCTCCCTCCCTCCAGCTAGCCCTTGCCCACCAGGCTCCTGTCGTCTCCCACATCCCCACACAGGCCAACTGCAAGACCTCCCCCTGCTTCATAGGGCTGCAGCCTGCATTCTCTCATCCTTCCACACTCCTCCACGCCTCCATTTCGGAATGGCAGGCAGTGACCAGTGGGGTACCGCAGGGATCAGTACTGGGACCGCAGCTTTTTACAATATATGTTCATGATATAGAAGATGCTATTAGCAATAACATTAGCAAATTTGCTGATGATACTGAGCTGGGTGGCAGGGTGAAATGTGATGAGGATGTTAGGAGATTACCGGGTGACCTGGACAAGTTAGGTGAGTGGTCAGATGCATGGCAGATGCACTTTAATGTGGATAAATGGATGCTTATCCACTTTGGTGGCAAGAACAGGAAGGCAGATTACTACCTAAATGGAATCAATTTCGGTCAAGGGACAGTACCGAGAGATCTGGGGGTTCTTGTACACCACTCAATGAAGGTCAGCATGCAGGTACAGCAGGTAGTGAAGAAGGCTAATAGCATGCTGGCCTTCATAACAAGAGGGATCGAGTACAGAAGCAAAGAGGTTCTTCTGCAGGTGTACAGGGCCCTGGTGAGACCACACCTGGAGTACTGTGTGCAGTTCTGGTCTCCAAATTTGAGGAGACACATTCTGGCTATTGAGGGAGTGCAGCGTAGGTTGACGAGGTCAATTCCTGGAATGGCGGGATTACCTTACACTGAAAGACTGGAGCGACTGGGCTTGTGTACCCTTGAGTTTAGAAGACTGAGAGGGGATCTGGTTGAGACATATAAGATTATCAAAGGATTGGACACTCTGGCGGCAGGAAACGTGAGTGCCGAAACAGAGGACACAGCTTAAAAATACGGGGTAGACCGTTTAGGACAGAGATGAGGAGAAACGTCTTCACCCAGAGAGTGGTGGCTGTGTGGAATGCTCTGCCCCAGAGGGCAGTGGAGGCCCAGTCTCTGGATTCATTGAAGAAAGAGTTGGACAGAGCTCTCAAGGATAGTGGAATCAAGGCTTATGGAGATAAGGCAGGAACAGGATACTGATTAAGGATGATCAGCCATGATCATATTGAATGGTGGTGCAGGCTCCAAGGGCAGAATGGCCAACTCCTGCACCTATTGTCTATTGTCCTCCTTTCCTGACTGCCAGCCGCAGACAGCGTGCAGCCCCAATCCCTTTCTTTCCGTCTTTCTTGCTGATTTTGGCAGCGCTCCGCTCTCCTCCCCTCCCTGTCTCCTGCCTGCAGGAGACTGATGCCAGGCACAGCGGCAGCAAAAATAACCTGTCGCTGCATTGCGTGCGTGGCCCAACACGAGTGCAGAGGGGTGACTTGAGCAGCCCCTGCTGGCGGAAAAAGCCTACTGCACCTGGTATTCCCAGGCGGTCTCCCATCCAAGTACTAACCAGGCCTGAGTCTGCTTAGCTTCCGAGATCAGACGAGATCGGGCGTTTTCAGACTAGTATGGCCGTAGGCGCTGGCCCCTGCCTTTTCTCCCCACTTCAAGGCGTGCTGGCCAGCCACATTTTCTTTGCTGCTCTTTCTCTTGATCCCCTTTGTTTTTTTTTTCTCTCTTTTCTCTTTGCTCTTCCTCCTCCGTGCGTGCTTCCCTCCCTCCCTCCCTCCAGCTAGCCCTTGCCCACCAGGCTCCTGTCGTCTCCCACATCCCCACACAGGCCAACTGCAAGACCTCCCCCTGCTTCATAGGGCTGCAGCCTGCATTCTCTCATCCTTCCACACTCCTCCACGCCTCCATTTCGGAATGGCAGGCAGTGACCAGTGGGGTACCGCAGGGATCAGTACTGGGACCGCAGCTTTTTACAATATATGTTCATGATATAGAAGATGCTATTAGCAATAACATTAGCAAATTTGCTGATGATACTGAGCTGGGTGGCAGGGTGAAATGTGATGAGGATGTTAGGAGATTACCGGGTGACCTGGACAAGTTAGGTGAGTGGTCAGATGCATGGCAGATGCACTTTAATGTGGATAAATGGATGCTTATCCACTTTGGTGGCAAGAACAGGAAGGCAGATTACTACCTAAATGGAATCAATTTCGGTCAAGGGACAGTACCGAGAGATCTGGGGGTTCTTGTACACCACTCAATGAAGGTCAGCATGCAGGTACAGCAGGTAGTGAAGAAGGCTAATAGCATGCTGGCCTTCATAACAAGAGGGATCGAGTACAGAAGCAAAGAGGTTCTTCTGCAGGTGTACAGGGCCCTGGTGAGACCACACCTGGAGTACTGTGTGCAGTTCTGGTCTCCAAATTTGAGGAGAGACATTCTGGCTATTGAGGGAGTGCAGCGTAGGTTGACGAGGTCAATTCCTGGAATGGCGGGATTACCTTACACTGAAAGACTGGAGCGACTGGGCTTGTGTACCCTTGAGTTTAGAAGACTGAGAGGGGATCTGGTTGAGACATATAAGATTATCAAAGGATTGGACACTCTGGCGGCAGGAAACGTGAGTGCCGAAACAGAGGACACAGCTTAAAAATACGGGGTAGACCGTTTAGGACAGAGATGAGGCGAAACGTCTTCACCCAGAGAGTGGTGGCTGTGTGGAATGCTCTGCCCCAGAGGGCAGTGGAGGCCCAGTCTCTGGATTCATTGAAGAAAGAGTTGGACAGAGCTCTCAAGGATAGTGGAATCAAGGCTTATGGAGATAAGGCAGGAACAGGATACTGATTAAGGATGATCAGCCATGATCATATTGAATGGTGGTGCAGGCTCCAAGGGCAGAATGGCCAACTCCTGCACCTATTGTCTATTGTCCTCCTTTCCTGACTGCCAGCCGCAGACAGCGTGCAGCCCCAATCCCTTTCTTTCCGTCTTTCTTGCTGATTTTGGCAGCGCTCCGCTCTCCTCCCCTCCCTGTCTCCTGCCTGCAGGAGACTGATGCCAGGCACAGCGGCAGCAAAAATAACCTGTCGCTGCATTGCGTGCGTGGCCCAACACGAGTGCAGAGGGGTGACTTGAGCAGCCCCTGCTGGCGGAAAAAGCCTACTGCACCTGGTATTCCCAGGCGGTCTCCCATCCAAGTACTAACCAGGCCTGAGTCTGCTTAGCTTCCGAGATCAGACGAGATCGGGCGTTTTCAGACTAGTATGGCCGTAGGCGCTGGCCCCTGCCTTTTCTCCCCACTTCAAGGCGTGCTGGCCAGCCACATTTTCTTTGCTGCTCTTTCTCTTGATCCCCTTTGTTTTTTTTTTCTCTCTTTTCTCTTTGCTCTTCCTCCTCCATGCGTGCTTCCCTCCCTCCCTCCCTCCAGCTAGCCCTTGCCCACCAGGCTCCTGTCGTCTCCCACATCCCCACACAGGCCAACTGCAAGACCTCCCCCTGCTTCATAGGGCTGCAGCCTGCATTCTCTCATCCTTCCACACTCCTCCACGCCTCCATTTCGGAATGGCAGGCAGTGACCAGTGGGGTACCGCAGGGATCAGTACTGGGACCGCAGCTTTTTACAATATATGTTCATGATATAGAAGATGCTATTAGCAATAACATTAGCAAATTTGCTGATGATACTGAGCTGGGTGGCAGGGTGAAATGTGATGAGGATGTTAGGAGATTACCGGGTGACCTGGACAAGTTAGGTGAGTGGTCAGATGCATGGCAGATGCACTTTAATGTGGATAAATGGATGCTTATCCACTTTGGTAGCAAGAACAGGAAGGCAGATTACTACCTAAATGGAATCAATTTCGGTCAAGGGACAGTACCGAGAGATCTGGGGGTTCTTGTACACCACTCAATGAAGGTCAGCATGCAGGTACAGCAGGTAGTGAAGAAGGCTAATAGCATGCTGGCCTTCATAACAAGAGGGATCGAGTACAGAAGCAAAGAGGTTCTTCTGCAGGTGTACAGGGCCCTGGTGAGACCACACCTGGAGTACTGTGTGCAGTTCTGGTCTCCAAATTTGAGGAGAGACATTCTGGCTATTGAGGGAGTGCAGCGTAGGTTGACGAGGTCAATTCCTGGAATGGCGGGATTACCTTACACTGAAAGACTGGAGCGACTGGGCTTGTGTACCCTTGAGTTTAGAAGACTGAGAGGGGATCTGGTTGAGACATATAAGATTATCAAAGGATTGGACACTCTGGCGGCAGGAAACGTGAGTGCCGAAACAGAGGACACAGCTTAAAAATACGGGGTAGACCGTTTAGGACAGAGATGAGGAGAAACGTCTTCACCCAGAGAGTGGTGGCTGTGTGGAATGCTCTGCCCCAGAGGGCAGTGGAGGCCCAGTCTCTGGATTCATTGAAGAAAGAGTTGGACAGAGCTCTCAAGGATAGTGGAATCAAGGCTTATGGAGATAAGGCAGGAACAGGATACTGATTAAGGATGATCAGCCATGATCATATTGAATGGTGGTGCAGGCTCCAAGGGCAGAATGGCCAACTCCTGCACCTATTGTCTATTGTCCTCCTTTCCTGACTGCCAGCCGCAGACAGCGTGCAGCCCCAATCCCTTTCTTTCCGTCTTTCTTGCTGATTTTGGCAGCGCTCCGCTCTCCTCCCCTCCCTGTCTCCTGCCTGCAGGAGACTGATGCCAGGCACAGCGGCAGCAAAAATAACCTGTCGCTGCATTGCGTGCGTGGCCCAACACGAGTGCAGAGGGGTGACTTGAGCAGCCCCTGCTGGCGGAAAAAGCCTACTGCACCTGGTATTCCCAGGCGGTCTCCCATCCAAGTACTAACCAGGCCTGAGTCTGCTTAGCTTCCGAGATCAGACGAGATCGGGCGTTTTCAGACTAGTATGGCCGTAGGCGCTGGCCCCTGCCTTTTCTCCCCACTTCAAGGCGTGCTGGCCAGCCACATTTTCTTTGCTGCTCTTTCTCTTGATCCCCTTTGTTTTTTTTTTCTCTCTTTTCTCTTTGCTCTTCCTCCTCCGTGCGTGCTTCCCTCCCTCCCTCCCTCCAGCTAGCCCTTGCCCACCAGGCTCCTGTCGTCTCCCACATCCCCACACAGGCCAACTGCAAGACCTCCCCCTGCTTCATAGGGCTGCAGCCTGCATTCTCTCATCCTTCCACACTCCTCCACGCCTCCATTTCGGAATGGCAGGCAGTGACCAGTGGGGTACCGCAGGGATCAGTACTGGGACCGCAGCTTTTTACAATATATGTTCATGATATAGAAGATGCTATTAGCAATAACATTAGCAAATTTGCTGATGATACTGAGCTGGGTGGCAGGGTGAAATGTGATGAGGATGTTAGGAGATTACCGGGTGACCTGGATAAGTTAGGTGAGTGGTCAGATGCATGGCAGATGCACTTTAATGTGGATAAATGGATGCTTATCCACTTTGGTGGCAAGAACAGGAAGGCAGATTACTACCTAAATGGAATCAATTTCGGTCAAGGGACAGTACCGAGAGATCTGGGGGTTCTTGTACACCACTCAATGAAGGTCAGCATGCAGGTACAGCAGGTAGTGAAGAAGGCTAATAGCATGCTGGCCTTCATAACAAGAGGGATCGAGTACAGAAGCAAAGAGGTTCTTCTGCAGGTGTACAGGGCCCTGGTGAGACCACACCTGGAGTACTGTGTGCAGTTCTGGTCTCCAAATTTGAGGAGACACATTCTGGCTATTGAGGGAGTGCAGCGTAGGTTGACGAGGTCAATTCCTGGAATGGCGGGATTACCTTACACTGAAAGACTGGAGCGACTGGGCTTGTGTACCCTTGAGTTTAGAAGACTGAGAGGGGATCTGGTTGAGACATATAAGATTATCAAAGGATTGGACACTCTGGCGGCAGGAAACGTGAGTGCCGAAACAGAGGACACAGCTTAAAAATACGGGGTAGACCGTTTAGGACAGAGATGAGGAGAAACGTCTTCACCCAGAGAGTGGTGGCTGTGTGGAATGCTCTGCCCCAGAGGGCAGTGGAGGCCCAGTCTCTGGATTCATTGAAGAAAGAGTTGGACAGAGCTCTCAAGGATAGTGGAATCAAGGCTTATGGAGATAAGGCAGGAACAGGATACTGATTAAGGATGATCAGCCATGATCATATTGAATGGTGGTGCAGGCTCCAAGGGCAGAATGGCCAACTCCTGCACCTATTGTCTATTGTCCTCCTTTCCTGACTGCCAGCCGCAGACAGCGTGCAGCCCCAATCCCTTTCTTTCCGTCTTTCTTGCTGATTTTGGCAGCGCTCCGCTCTCCTCCCCTCCCTGTCTCCTGCCTGCAGGAGACTGATGCCAGGCACAGCGGCAGCAAAAATAACCTGTCGCTGCATTGCGTGCGTGGCCCAACACGAGTGCAGAGGGGTGACTTGAGCAGCCCCTGCTGGCGGAAAAAGCCTACTGCACCTGGTATTCCCAGGCGGTCTCCCATCCAAGTACTAACCAGGCCTGAGTCTGCTTAGCTTCCGAGATCAGACGAGATCGGGCGTTTTCAGACTAGTATGGCCGTAGGCGCTGGCCCCTGCCTTTTCTCCCCACTTCAAGGCGTGCTGGCCAGCCACATTTTCTTTGCTGCTCTTTCTCTTGATCCCCTTTGTTTTTTTTTTCTCTCTTTTCTCTTTGCTCTTCCTCCTCCGTGCGTGCTTCCCTCCCTCCCTCCCTCCAGCTAGCCCTTGCCCACCAGGCTCCTGTCGTCTCCCACATCCCCACACAGGCCAACTGCAAGACCTCCCCCTGCTTCATAGGGCTGCAGCCTGCATTCTCTCATCCTTCCACACTCCTCCACGCCTCCATTTCGGAATGGCAGGCAGTGACCAGTGGGGTACCGCAGGGATCAGTACTGGGACCGCAGCTTTTTACAATATATGTTCATGATATAGAAGATGCTATTAGCAATAACATTAGCAAATTTGCTGATGATACTGAGCTGGGTGGCAGGGTGAAATGTGATGAGGATGTTAGGAGATTACCGGGTGACCTGGACAAGTTAGGTGAGTGGTCAGATGCATGGCAGATGCACTTTAATGTGGATAAATGGATGCTTATCCACTTTGGTGGCAAGAACAGGAAGGCAGATTACTACCTAAATGGAATCAATTTCGGTCAAGGGACAGTACCGAGAGATCTGGGGGTTCTTGTACACCACTCAATGAAGGTCAGCATGCAGGTACAGCAGGTAGTGAAGAAGGCTAATAGCATGCTGGCCTTCATAACAAGAGGGATCGAGTACAGAAGCAAAGAGGTTCTTCTGCAGGTGTACAGGGCCCTGGTGAGACCACACCTGGAGTACTGTGTGCAGTTCTGGTCTCCAAATTTGAGGAGAGACATTCTGGCTATTGAGGGAGTGCAGCGTAGGTTGACGAGGTCAATTCCTGGAATGGCGGGATTACCTTACACTGAAAGACTGGAGCGACTGGGCTTGTGTACCCTTGAGTTTAGAAGACTGAGAGGGGATCTGGTTGAGACATATAAGATTATCAAAGGATTGGACACTCTGGCGGCAGGAAACGTGAGTGCCGAAACAGAGGACACAGCTTAAAAATACGGGGTAGACCGTTTAGGACAGAGATGAGGCGAAACGTCTTCACCCAGAGAGTGGTGGCTGTGTGGAATGCTCTGCCCCAGAGGGCAGTGGAGGCCCAGTCTCTGGATTCATTGAAGAAAGAGTTGGACAGAGCTCTCAAGGATAGTGGAATCAAGGCTTATGGAGATAAGGCAGGAACAGGATACTGATTAAGGATGATCAGCCATGATCATATTGAATGGTGGTGCAGGCTCCAAGGGCAGAATGGCCAACTCCTGCACCTATTGTCTATTGTCCTCCTTTCCTGACTGCCAGCCGCAGACAGCGTGCAGCCCCAATCCCTTTCTTTCCGTCTTTCTTGCTGATTTTGGCAGCGCTCCGCTCTCCTCCCCTCCCTGTCTCCTGCCTGCAGGAGACTGATGCCAGGCACAGCGGCAGCAAAAATAACCTGTCGCTGCATTGCGTGCGTGGCCCAACACGAGTGCAGAGGGGTGACTTGAGCAGCCCCTGCTGGCGGAAAAAGCCTACTGCACCTGGTATTCCCAGGCGGTCTCCCATCCAAGTACTAACCAGGCCTGAGTCTGCTTAGCTTCCGAGATCAGACGAGATCGGGCGTTTTCAGACTAGTATGGCCGTAGGCGCTGGCCCCTGCCTTTTCTCCCCACTTCAAGGCGTGCTGGCCAGCCACATTTTCTTTGCTGCTCTTTCTCTTGATCCCCTTTGTTTTTTTTTTCTCTCTTTTCTCTTTGCTCTTCCTCCTCCATGCGTGCTTCCCTCCCTCCCTCCCTCCAGCTAGCCCTTGCCCACCAGGCTCCTGTCGTCTCCCACATCCCCACACAGGCCAACTGCAAGACCTCCCCCTGCTTCATAGGGCTGCAGCCTGCATTCTCTCATCCTTCCACACTCCTCCACGCCTCCATTTCGGAATGGCAGGCAGTGACCAGTGGGGTACCGCAGGGATCAGTACTGGGACCGCAGCTTTTTACAATATATGTTCATGATATAGAAGATGCTATTAGCAATAACATTAGCAAATTTGCTGATGATACTGAGCTGGGTGGCAGGGTGAAATGTGATGAGGATGTTAGGAGATTACCGGGTGACCTGGACAAGTTAGGTGAGTGGTCAGATGCATGGCAGATGCACTTTAATGTGGATAAATGGATGCTTATCCACTTTGGTAGCAAGAACAGGAAGGCAGATTACTACCTAAATGGAATCAATTTCGGTCAAGGGACAGTACCGAGAGATCTGGGGGTTCTTGTACACCACTCAATGAAGGTCAGCATGCAGGTACAGCAGGTAGTGAAGAAGGCTAATAGCATGCTGGCCTTCATAACAAGAGGGATCGAGTACAGAAGCAAAGAGGTTCTTCTGCAGGTGTACAGGGCCCTGGTGAGACCACACCTGGAGTACTGTGTGCAGTTCTGGTCTCCAAATTTGAGGAGAGACATTCTGGCTATTGAGGGAGTGCAGCGTAGGTTGACGAGGTCAATTCCTGGAATGGCGGGATTACCTTACACTGAAAGACTGGAGCGACTGGGCTTGTGTACCCTTGAGTTTAGAAGACTGAGAGGGGATCTGGTTGAGACATATAAGATTATCAAAGGATTGGACACTCTGGCGGCAGGAAACGTGAGTGCCGAAACAGAGGACACAGCTTAAAAATACGGGGTAGACCGTTTAGGACAGAGATGAGGAGAAACGTCTTCACCCAGAGAGTGGTGGCTGTGTGGAATGCTCTGCCCCAGAGGGCAGTGGAGGCCCAGTCTCTGGATTCATTGAAGAAAGAGTTGGACAGAGCTCTCAAGGATAGTGGAATCAAGGCTTATGGAGATAAGGCAGGAACAGGATACTGATTAAGGATGATCAGCCATGATCATATTGAATGGTGGTGCAGGCTCCAAGGGCAGAATGGCCAACTCCTGCACCTATTGTCTATTGTCCTCCTTTCCTGACTGCCAGCCGCAGACAGCGTGCAGCCCCAATCCCTTTCTTTCCGTCTTTCTTGCTGATTTTGGCAGCGCTCCGCTCTCCTCCCCTCCCTGTCTCCTGCCTGCAGGAGACTGATGCCAGGCACAGCGGCAGCAAAAATAACCTGTCGCTGCATTGCGTGCGTGGCCCAACACGAGTGCAGAGGGGTGACTTGAGCAGCCCCTGCTGGCGGAAAAAGCCTACTGCACCTGGTATTCCCAGGCGGTCTCCCATCCAAGTACTAACCAGGCCTGAGTCTGCTTAGCTTCCAAGATCAGACGAGATCGGGCGTTTTCAGACTAGTATGGCCGTAGGCGCTGGCCCCTGCCTTTTCTCCCCACTTCAAGGCGTGCTGGCCAGCCACATTTTCTTTGCTGCTCTTTCTCTTGATCCCCTTTGTTTTTTTTTTCTCTCTTTTCTCTTTGCTCTTCCTCCTCCGTGCGTGCTTCCCTCCCTCCCTCCCTCCAGCTAGCCCTTGCCCACCAGGCTCCTGTCGTCTCCCACATCCCCACACAGGCCAACTGCAAGACCTCCCCCTGCTTCATAGGGCTGCAGCCTGCATTCTCTCATCCTTCCACACTCCTCCACGCCTCCATTTCGGAATGGCAGGCAGTGACCAGTGGGGTACCGCAGGGATCAGTACTGGGACCGCAGCTTTTTACAATATATGTTCATGATATAGAAGATGCTATTAGCAATAACATTAGCAAATTTGCTGATGATACTGAGCTGGGTGGCAGGGTGAAATGTGATGAGGATGTTAGGAGATTACCGGGTGACCTGGACAAGTTAGGTGAGTGGTCAGATGCATGGCAGATGCACTTTAATGTGGATAAATGGATGCTTATCCACTTTGGTGGCAAGAACAGGAAGGCAGATTACTACCTAAATGGAATCAATTTCGGTCAAGGGACAGTACCGAGAGATCTGGGGGTTCTTGTACACCACTCAATGAAGGTAAGCATGCAGGTACAGCAGGTAGTGAAGAAGGCTAATAGCATGCTGGCCTTCATAACAAGAGGGATCGAGTACAGAAGCAAAGAGGTTCTTCTGCAGGTGTACAGGGCCCTGGTGAGACCACACCTGGAGTACTGTGTGCAGTTCTGGTCTCCAAATTTGAGGAGAGACATTCTGGCTATTGAGGGAGTGCAGCGTAGGTTGACGAGATCAATTCCTGGAATGGCGGGATTACCTTACACTGAAAGACTGGAGCGACTGGGCTTGTGTACCCTTGAGTTTAGAAAACTGAGAGGGGATCTGGTTGAGACATATAGGATTATCAAAGGATTGGACACTCTGGCGGCAGGAAACGTGAGTGCCGAAACAGAGGACACAGCTTAAAAATACGGGGTAGACCGTTTAGGACAGAGATGAGGAGAAACGTCTTCACCCAGAGAGTGGTGGCTGTGTGGAATGCTCTGCCCCAGAGGGCAGTGGAGGCCCAGTCTCTGGATTCATTGAAGAAAGAGTTGGACAGAGCTCTCAAGGATAGTGGAATCAAGGCTTATGGAGATAAAGCAGGAACAGGATACTGATTAAGGATGATCAGCCATGATCATATTGAATGGTGGTGCAGGCTCCAAGGGCAGAATGGCCAACTCCTGCACCTATTGTCTATTGTCCTCCTTTCCTGACTGCCAGCCGCAGACAGCGTGCAGCCCCAATCCCTTTCTTTCCGTCTTTCTTGCTGATTTTGGCAGCGCTCCGCTCTCCTCCCCTCCCTGTCTCCTGCCTGCAGGAGACTGATGCCAGGCACAGCGGCAGCAAAAACAACCTGTCGCTGCATTGCGTGCGTGGCCCAACACGAGTGCAGAGGGGTGACTTGAGCAGCCCCTGCTGGCGGAAAAAGCCTACTGCACCTGGTATTCCCAGGCGGTCTCCCATCCAAGTACTAACCAGGCCTGAGTCTGCTTAGCTTCCAAGATCAGACGAGATCGGGCGTTTTCAGACTAGTATGGCCGTAGGCGCTGGCCCCTGCCTTTTCTCCCCACTTCAAGGCGTGCTGGCCAGCCACATTTTCTTTGCTGCTCTTTCTCTTGATCCCCTTTGTTTTTTTTTTCTCTCTTTTCTCTTTGCTCTTCCTCCTCCGTGCGTGCTTCCCTCCCTCCCTCCCTCCCTCCAGCTAGCCCTTGCCCAACAGGCTCCTGTCGTCTCCCACATCCCCACACAGGCCAACTGCAAGACCTCCCCCTGCTTCATAGGGCTGCAGCCTGCATTCTCTCATCCTTCCACACTCCTCCACGCCTCCATTTCGGAATGGCAGGCAGTGACCAGTGGGGTACCGCAGGGATCAGTACTGGGACCGCAGCTTTTTACAATATATGTTCATGATATAGAAGATGCTATTAGCAATAACATTAGCAAATTTGCTGATGATACTGAGCTGGGTGGCAGGGTGAAATGTGATGAGGATGTTAGGAGATTACCGGGTGACCTGGACAAGTTAGGTGAGTGGTCAGATGCATGGCAGATGCACTTTAATGTGGATAAATGGATGCTTATCCACTTTGGTGGCAAGAACAGGAAGGCAGATTACTACCTAAATGGAATCAATTTCGGTCAAGGGACAGTACCGAGAGATCTGGGGGTTCTTGTACACCACTCAATGAAGGTTAGCATGCAGGTACAGCAGGTAGTGAAGAAGGCTAATAGCATGCTGGCCTTCATAACAAGAGGGATCGAGTACAGAAGCAAAGAGGTTCTTCTGCAGGTGTACAGGGCCCTGGTGAGACCACACCTGGAGTACTGTGTGCAGTTCTGGTCTCCAAATTTGAGGAGACACATTCTGGCTATTGAGGGAGTGCAGCGTAGGTTGACGAGGTCAATTCCTGGAATGGCGGGATTACCTTACACTGAAAGACTGGAGCGACTGGGCTTGTGTACCCTTGAGTTTAGAAGACTGAGAGGGGATCTGGTTGAGACATATAAGATTATCAAAGGATTGGACATTCTGGCGGCAGGAAACGTGAGTGCCGAAACAGAGGACACAGCTTAAAAATACAGGGTAGACCGTTTAGGACAGAGATGAGGAGAAACGTCTTCACCCAGAGAGTGGTGGCTGTGTGGAATGCTCTGCCCCAGAGGGCAGTGGAGGCCCAGTCTCTGGATTCATTGAAGAAAGAGTTGGACAGAGCTCTCAAGGATAGTGGAATCAAGGCTTATGGAGATAAGGCAGGAACAGGATACTGATTAAGGATGATCAGCCATGATCATATTGAATGGTGGTGCAGGCTCCAAGGGCAGAATGGCCAACTCCTGCACCTATTGTCTATTGTCCTCCTTTCCTGACTGCCAGCCGCAGACAGCGTGCAGCCCCAATCCCTTTCTTTCCGTCTTTCTTGCTGATTTTGGCAGCGCTCCGCTCTCCTCCCCTCCCTGTCTCCTGCCTGCAGGAGACTGATGCCAGGCACAGCGGCAGCAAAAATAACCTGTCGCTGCATTGCGTGCGTGGCCCAACACGAGTGCAGAGGGGTGACTTGAGCAGCCCCTGCTGGCGGAAAAAGCCTACTGCACCTGGTATTCCCAGGCGGTCTCCCACCCAAGTACTAACCAGGCCTGAGTCTGCTTAGCTTCCGAGATCAGACGAGATCAGGCGTTTTCAGACTAGTATGGCCGTAGGCACTACCCCCTGCCTTTTCTCCCCACTTCAAGGCGTGCTGGCCAGCCACATTTTCTTTGCTGCTCTTTCTCTTGATCCCCTTTGTTTTTTTTTTCTCTCTTTTCTCTTTGCTCTTCCTCCTCCGTGCGTGCTTCCCTCACTCCCTCCCTCCAGCTAGCCCTTGCCCACCAGGCTCCTGTCGTCTCCCACATCCCCACACAGGCCAACTGCAAGACCTCCCCCTGCTTCATAGGGCTGCAGCCTGCATTCTCTCATCCTTCCACACTCCTCCACGCCTCCATTTCGGAATGGCAGGCAGTGACCAGTGGGGTACCGCAGGGATCAGTACTGGGACCGCAGCTTTTTACAATATATGTTCATGATATAGAAGATGCTATTAGCAATAACATTAGCAAATTTGCTGATGATACTGAGCTGGGTGGCAGGGTGAAATGTGATGAGGATGTTAGGAGATTACCGGGTGACCTGGACAAGTTAGGTGAGTGGTCAGATGCATGGCAGATGCACTTTAATGTGGATAAATGGATGCTTATCCACTTTGGTGGCAAGAACAGGAAGGCAGATTACTACCTAAATGGAATCAATTTCGGTCAAGGGACAGTGCCGGGAGATCTGGGGGTTCTTGTACACCACTCAATGAAGGTCAGCATGCAGGTACAGCAGGTAGTGAAGAAGGCTAATAGCATGCTGGCCTTCATAACAAGAGGGATCGAGTACAGAAGCAAAGAGGTTCTTCTGCAGGTGTACAGGGCCCTGGTGAGACCACACCTGGAGTACTGTGTGCAGTTCTGGTCTCCAAATTTGAGGAGAGACATTCTGGCTATTGAGGGAGTGCAGCGTAGGTTGACGAGGTCAATTCCTGGAATGGCGGGATTACCTTACACTGAAAGACTGGAGCGACTGGGCTTGTGTACCCTTGAGTTTAGAAGACTGAGAGGGGATCTGGTTGAGACATATAAGATTATCAAAGGATTGGACACTCTGGCGGCAGGAAACGTGAGTGCCGAAACAGAGGACACAGCTTAAAAATACGGGGTAGACCGTTTAGGACAGAGATGAGGAGAAACGTCTTCACCCAGAGAGTGGTGGCTGTGTGGAATGCTCTGCCCCAGAGGGCAGTGGAGGCCCAGTCTCTGGATTCATTGAAGAAAGAGTTGGACAGAGCTCTCAAGGATAGTGGAATCAAGGCTTATGGAGATAAGGCAGGAACAGGATACTGATTAAGGATGATCAGCCATGATCATATTGAATGGTGGTGCAGGCTCCAAGGGCAGAATGGCCAACTCCTGCACCTATTGTCTATTGTCCTCCTTTCCTGACTGCCAGCCGCAGACAGCGTGCAGCCCCAATCCCTTTCTTTCCGTCTTTCTTGCTGATTTTGGCAGCGCTCCGCTCTCCTCCCCTCCCTGTCTCCTGCCTGCAGGAGACTGATGCCAGGCACAGCGGCAGCAAAAATAACCTGTCGCTGCATTGCGTGCGTGGCCCAACACGAGTGCAGAGGGGTGACTTGAGCAGCCCCTGCTGGCGGAAAAAGCCTACTGCACCTGGTATTCCCAGGCGGTCTCCCATCCAAGTACTAACCAGGCCTGAGTCTGCTTAGCTTCCGAGATCAGACGAGATCGGGCGTTTTCAGACTAGTATGGCCGCAGGCGCTGGCGCCAGCCTTTTCTCCCCACTTCAAGGCGTGCTGGCCAGCCACATTTTCTTTGCTGCTCTTTCTCTTGATCCCCTTTGTTTTTTTTTTCTCTCTTTTCTCTTTGCTCTTCCTCCTCCGTGCGTGCTTCCCTCCCTCCCTCCCTCCAGCTAGCCCTTGCCCACCAGGCTCCTGTCGTATCCCACATCCCCACACAGGCCAACTGCAAGACCTCCCCCTGCTTCATAGGGCTGCAGCCTGCATTCTCTCATCCTTCCACACTCCTCCACGCCTCCATTTCGGAATGGCAGGCAGTGACCAGTGGGGTACCGCAGGGATCAGTACTGGGACCGCAGCTTTTTACAATATATGTTCATGATATAGAAGATGCTATTAGCAATAACATTAGCAAATTTGCTGATGATACTGAGCTGGGTGGCAGGGTGAAATGTGATGAGGATGTTAGGAGATTACCGGGTGACCTGGACAAGTTAGGTGAGTGGTCAGATGCATGGCAGATGCACTTTAATGTGGATAAATGGATGCTTATCCACTTTGGTGGCAAGAACAGGAAGGCAGATTACTACCTAAATGGAATCAATTTCGGTCAAGGGACAGTACCGAGAGATCTGGGGGTTCTTGTACACCACTCAATGAAGGTCAGCATGCAGGTACAGCAGGTAGTGAAGAAGGCTAATAGCATGCTGGCCTTCATAACAAGAGGGATCGAGTACAGAAGCAAAGAGGTTCTTCTGCAGGTGTACAGGGCCCTGGTGAGACCACACCTGGAGTACTGTGTGCAGTTCTGGTCTCCAAATTTGAGGAGACACATTCTGGCTATTGAGGGAGTGCAGCGTAGGTTGACGAGGTCAATTCCTGGAATGGCGGGATTACCTTACACTGAAAGACTGGAGCGACTGGGCTTGTGTACCCTTGAGTTTAGAAGACTGAGAGGGGATCTGGTTGAGACATATAAGATTATCAAAGGATTGGACACTCTGGCGGCAGGAAACGTGAGTGCCGAAACAGAGGACACAGCTTAAAAATACGGGGTAGACCGTTTAGGACAGAGATGAGGAGAAACGTCTTCACCCAGAGAGTGGTGGCTGTGTGGAATGCTCTGCCCCAGAGGGCAGTGGAGGCCCAGTCTCTGGATTCATTGAAGAAAGAGTTGGACAGAGCTCTCAAGGATAGTGGAATCAAGGCTTATGGAGATAAGGCAGGAACAGGATACTGATTAAGGATGATCAGCCATGATCATATTGAATGGTGGTGCAGGCTCCAAGGGCAGAATGGCCAACTCCTGCACCTATTGTCTATTGTCCTCCTTTCCTGACTGCCAGCCGCAGACAGCGTGCAGCCCCAATCCCTTTCTTTCCGTCTTTCTTGCTGATTTTGGCAGCGCTCCGCTCTCCTCCCCTCCCTGTCTCCTGCCTGCAGGAGACTGATGCCAGGCACAGCGGCAGCAAAAATAACCTGTCGCTGCATTGCGTGCGTGGCCCAACACGAGTGCAGAGGGGTGACTTGAGCAGCCCCTGCTGGCGGAAAAAGCCTACTGCACCTGGTATTCCCAGGCGGTCTCCCATCCAAGTACTAACCAGGCCTGAGTCTGCTTAGCTTCCGAGATCAGACGAGATCGGGCGTTTTCAGACTAGTATGGCCGTAGGCGCTGGCCCCTGCCTTTTCTCCCCACTTCAAGGCGTGCTGGCCAGCCACATTTTCTTTGCTGCTCTTTCTCTTGATCCCCTTTGTTTTTTTTTTCTCTCTTTTCTCTTTGCTCTTCCTCCTCCGTGCGTGCTTCCCTCCCTCCCTCCCTCCAGCTAGCCCTTGCCCACCAGGCTCCTGTCGTCTCCCACATCCCCACACAGGCCAACTGCAAGACCTCCCCCTGCTTCATAGGGCTGCAGCCTGCATTCTCTCATCCTTCCACACTCCTCCACGCCTCCATTTCGGAATGGCAGGCAGTGACCAGTGGGGTACCGCAGGGATCAGTACTGGGACCGCAGCTTTTTACAATATATGTTCATGATATAGAAGATGCTATTAGCAATAACATTAGCAAATTTACTGATGATACTGAGCTGGGTGGCAGGGTGAAATGTGATGAGGATGTTAGGAGATTACCGGGTGACCTGGACAAGTTAGGTGAGTGGTCAGATGCATGGCAGATGCACTTTAATGTGGATAAATGGATGCTTATCCACTTTGGTGGCAAGAACAGGAAGGCAGATTACTTCCTAAATGGAATCAATTTCGGTCAAGGGACAGTACCGAGAGATCTGGGGGTTCTTGTACACCACTCAATGAAGGTAAGCATGCAGGTACAGCAGGTAGTGAAGAAGGCTAATAGCATGCTGGCCTTCATAACAAGAGGGATCGAGTACAGAAGCAAAGAGGTTCTTCTGCAGGTGTACAGGGCCCTGGTGAGACCACACCTGGAGTACTGTGTGCAGTTCTGGTCTCCAAATTTGAGGAGAGACATTCTGGCTATTGAGGGAGTGCAGCCTAGGTTGACGAGGTCAATTCCTGGAATGGCGGGATTACCTTACACTGAAAGACTGGAGCGACTGGGCTTGTGTACCCTTGAGTTTAGAAGACTGAGAGGGGATCTGGTTGAGACATATAAGATTATCAAAGGATTGGACACTCTGGCGGCAGGAAACGTGAGTGCCGAAACAGAGGACACAGCTTAAAAATACGGGGTAGACCGTTTAGGACAGAGATGAGGAGAAACGTCTTCACCCAGAGAGTGGTGGCTGTGTGGAATGCTCTGCCCCAGAGGGCAGTGGAGGCCCAGTCTCTGGATTCATTGAAGAAAGAGTTGGACAGAGCTCTCAAGGATAGTGGAATCAAGGCTTATGGAGATAAGGCAGGAACAGGATACTGATTAAGGATGATCAGCCATGATCATATTGAATGGTGGTGCAGGCTCCAAGGGCAGAATGGCCAACTCCTGCACCTATTGTCTATTGTCCTCCTTTCCTGACTGCCAGCCGCAGACAGCGTGCAGCCCCAATCCCTTTCTTTCCGTCTTTCTTGCTGATTTTGGCAGCGCTCCGCTCTCCTCCCCTCCCTGTCTCCTGCCTGCAGGAGACTGATGCCAGGCACAGCGGCAGCAAAAATAACCTGTCGCTGCATTGCGTGCGTGGCCCAACACGAGTGCAGAGGGGTGACTTGAGCAGCCCCTGCTGGCGGAAAAAGCCTACTGCACCTGGTATTCCCAGGCGGTCTCCCATCCAAGTACTAACCAGGCCTGAGTCTGCTTAGCTTCCGAGATCAGACGAGATCGGGCGTTTTCAGACTAGTATGGCCGTAGGCGCTGGCGCCAGCCTTTTCTCCCCACTTCAAGGCGTGCTGGCCAGCCACATTTTCTTTGCTGCTCTTTCTCTTGATCCCCTTTGTTTTTTTTTTCTCTCTTTTCTCTTTGCTCTTCCTCCTCCGTGCGTGCTTCCCTCCCTCCCTCCCTCCAGCTAGCCCTTGCCCACCAGGCTCCTGTCGTATCCCACATCCCCACACAGGCCAACTGCAAGACCTCCCCCTGCTTCATAGGGCTGCAGCCTGCATTCTCTCATCCTTCCACACTCCTCCACGCCTCCATTTCGGAATGGCAGGCAGTGACCAGTGGGGTACCGCAGGGATCAGTACTGGGACCGCAGCTTTTTACAATATATGTTCATGATATAGAAGATGCTATTAGCAATAACATTAGCAAATTTGCTGATGATACTGAGCTGGGTGGCAGGGTGAAATGTGATGAGGATGTTAGGAGATTACCGGGTGACCTGGACAAGTTAGGTGAGTGGTCAGATGCATGGCAGATGCACTTTAATGTGGATAAATGGATGCTTATCCACTTTGGTGGCAAGAACAGGAAGGCAGATTACTACCTAAATGGAATCAATTTCGGTCAAGGGACAGTACCGAGAGATCTGGGGGTTCTTGTACACCACTCAATGAAGGTCAGCATGCAGGTACAGCAGGTAGTGAAGAAGGCTAATAGCATGCTGGCCTTCATAACAAGAGGGATCGAGTACAGAAGCAAAGAGGTTCTTCTGCAGGTGTACAGGGCCCTGGTGAGACCACACCTGGAGTACTGTGTGCAGTTCTGGTCTCCAAATTTGAGGAGACACATTCTGGCTATTGAGGGAGTGCAGCGTAGGTTGACGAGGTCAATTCCTGGAATGGCGGGATTACCTTACACTGAAAGACTGGAGCGACTGGGCTTGTGTACCCTTGAGTTTAGAAGACTGAGAGGGGATCTGGTTGAGACATATAAGATTATCAAAGGATTGGACACTCTGGCGGCAGGAAACGTGAGTGCCGAAACAGAGGACACAGCTTAAAAATACGGGGTAGACCGTTTAGGACAGAGATGAGGAGAAACGTCTTCACCCAGAGAGTGGTGGCTGTGTGGAATGCTCTGCCCCAGAGGGCAGTGGAGGCCCAGTCTCTGGATTCATTGAAGAAAGAGTTGGACAGAGCTCTCAAGGATAGTGGAATCAAGGCTTATGGAGATAAGGCAGGAACAGGATACTGATTAAGGATGATCAGCCATGATCATATTGAATGGTGGTGCAGGCTCCAAGGGCAGAATGGCCAACTCCTGCACCTATTGTCTATTGTCCTCCTTTCCTGACTGCCAGCCGCAGACAGCGTGCAGCCCCAATCCCTTTCTTTCCGTCTTTCTTGCTGATTTTGGCAGCGCTCCGCTCTCCTCCCCTCCCTGTCTCCTGCCTGCAGGAGACTGATGCCAGGCACAGCGGCAGCAAAAATAACCTGTCGCTGCATTGCGTGCGTGGCCCAACACGAGTGCAGAGGGGTGACTTGAGCAGCCCCTGCTGGCGGAAAAAGCCTACTGCACCTGGTATTCCCAGGCGGTCTCCCATCCAAGTACTAACCAGGCCTGAGTCTGCTTAGCTTCCGAGATCAGACGAGATCGGGCGTTTTCAGACTAGTATGGCCGTAGGCGCTGGCCCCTGCCTTTTCTCCCCACTTCAAGGCGTGCTGGCCAGCCACATTTTCTTTGCTGCTCTTTCTCTTGATCCCCTTTGTTTTTTTTTTCTCTCTTTTCTCTTTGCTCTTCCTCCTCCGTGCGTGCTTCCCTCCCTCCCTCCCTCCCTCCAGCTAGCCCTTGCCCACCAGGCTCCTGTCGTCTCCCACATCCCCACACAGGCCAACTGCAAGACCTCCCCCTGCTTCATAGGGCTGCAGCCTGCATTCTCTCATCCTTCCACACTCCTCCACGCCTCCATTTCGGAATGGCAGGCAGTGACCAGTGGGGTACCGCAGGGATCAGTACTGGGACCGCAGCTTTTTACAATATATGTTCATGATATAGAAGATGCTATTAGCAATAACATTAGCAAATTTGCTGATGATACTGAGCTGGGTGGCAGGGTGAAATGTGATGAGGATGTTAGGAGATTACCGGGTGACCTGGACAAGTTAGGTGAGTGGTCAGATGCATGGCAGATGCACTTTAATGTGGATAAATGGATGCTTATCCACTTTGGTGGCAAGAACAGGAAGGCAGATTACTACCTAAATGGAATCAATTTCGGTCAAGGGACAGTACCGAGAGATCTGGGGGTTCTTGTACACCACTCAATGAAGGTCAGCATGCAGGTACAGCAGGTAGTGAAGAAGGCTAATAGCATGCTGGCCTTCATAACAAGAGGGATCGAGTACAGAAGCAAAGAGGTTCTTCTGCAGGTGTACAGGGCCCTGGTGAGACCACACCTGGAGTACTGTGTGCAGATCTGGTCTCCAAATTTGAGGAGAGACATTCTGGCTATTGAGGGAGTGCAGCGTAGGTTGACGAGGTCAATTCCTGGAATGGCGGGATTACCTTACACTGAAAGACTGGAGCGACTGGGCTTGTGTACCCTTGAGTTTAGAAGACTGAGAGGGGATCTGGTTGAGACATATAGGATTATCAAAGGATTGGACACTCTGGCGGCAGGAAACGTGAGTGCCGAAACAGAGGACACAGCTTAAAAATACGGGGTAGACCGTTTAGGACAGAGATGAGGAGAAACGTCTTCACCCAGAGAGTGGTGGCTGTGTGGAATGCTCTGCCCCAGAGGGCAGTGGAGGCCCAGTCTCTGGATTCATTGAAGAAAGAGTTGGACAGAGCTCTCAAGGATAGTGGAATCAAGGCTTATGGAGATAAGGCAGGAACAGGATACTGATTAAGGATGATCAGCCATGATCATATTGAATGGTGGTGCAGGCTCCAAGGGCAGAATGGCCAACTCCTGCACCTATTGTCTATTGTCCTCCTTTCCTGACTGCCAGCCGCAGACAGCGTGCAGCCCCAATCCCTTTCTTTCCGTCTTTCTTGCTGATTTTGGCAGCGCTCCGCTCTCCTCCCCTCCCTGTCTCCTGCCTGCAGGAGACTGATGCCAGGCACAGCGGCAGCAAAAATAACCTGTCGCTGCATTGCGTGCGTGGCCCAACACGAGTGCAGAGGGGTGACTTGAGCAGCCCCTGCTGGCGGAAAAAGCCTACTGTACCTGGTATTCCCAGGCGGTCTCCCATCCAAGTACTAACCAGGCCTGAGTCTGCTTAGCTTCCGAGATCAGACGAGATCAGGTGTTTTCAGACTAGTATGGCCGTAGGCGCTGGCCCCTGCCTTTTCTCCCCACTTCAAGGCGTGCTGGCCAGCCACATTTTCTTTGCTGCTCTTTCTCTTGATCCCCTTTGTTTTTTTTTTCTCTCTTTTCTCTTTGCTCTTCCTCCTCCGTGCGTGCTTCCCTCCCTCCCTCCCTCCAGCTAGCCCTTGCCCACCAGGCTCCTGTCGTCTCCCACATCCCCACACAGGCCAACTGCAAGACCTCCCCCTGCTTCATAGGGCTGCAGCCTGCATTCTCTCATCCTTCCACACTCCTCCACGCCTCCATTTCGGAATGGCAGGCAGTGACCAGTGGGGTACCGCAGGGATCAGTACTGGGACCGCAGCTTTTTACAATATATGTTCATGATATAGAAGATGCTATTAGCAATAACATTAGCAAATTTACTGATGATACTGAGCTGGGTGGCAGGGTGAAATGTGATGAGGATGTTAGGAGATTACCGGGTGACCTGGACAAGTTAGGTGAGTGGTCAGATGCATGGCAGATGCACTTTAATGTGGATAAATGGATGCTTATCCACTTTGGTGGCAAGAACAGGAAGGCAGATTACTTCCTAAATGGAATCAATTTCGGTCAAGGGACAGTACCGAGAGATCTGGGGGTTCTTGTACACCACTCAATGAAGGTAAGCATGCAGGTACAGCAGGTAGTGAAGAAGGCTAATAGCATGCTGGCCTTCATAACAAGAGGGATCGAGTACAGAAGCAAAGAGGTTCTTCTGCAGGTGTACAGGGCCCTGGTGAGACCACACCTGGAGTACTGTGTGCAGTTCTGGTCTCCAAATTTGAGGAGAGACATTCTGGCTATTGAGGGAGTGCAGCCTAGGTTGACGAGGTCAATTCCTGGAATGGCGGGATTACCTTACACTGAAAGACTGGAGCGACTGGGCTTGTGTACCCTTGAGTTTAGAAGACTGAGAGGGGATCTGGTTGAGACATATAAGATTATCAAAGGATTGGACACTCTGGCGGCAGGAAACGTGAGTGCCGAAACAGAGGACACAGCTTAAAAATACGGGGTAGACCGTTTAGGACAGAGATGAGGAGAAACGTCTTCACCCAGAGAGTGGTGGCTGTGTGGAATGCTCTGCCCCAGAGGGCAGTGGAGGCCCAGTCTCTGGATTCATTGAAGAAAGAGTTGGACAGAGCTCTCAAGGATAGTGGAATCAAGGCTTATGGAGATAAGGCAGGAACAGGATACTGATTAAGGATGATCAGCCATGATCATATTGAATGGTGGTGCAGGCTCCAAGGGCAGAATGGCCAACTCCTGCACCTATTGTCTATTGTCCTCCTTTCCTGACTGCCAGCCGCAGACAGCGTGCAGCCCCAATCCCTTTCTTTCCGTCTTTCTTGCTGATTTTGGCAGCGCTCCGCTCTCCTCCCCTCCCTGTCTCCTGCCTGCAGGAGACTGATGCCAGGCACAGCGGCAGCAAAAATAACCTGTCGCTGCATTGCGTGCGTGGCCCAACACGAGTGCAGAGGGGTGACTTGAGCAGCCCCTGCTGGCGGAAAAAGCCTACTGCACCTGGTATTCCCAGGCGGTCTCCCATCCAAGTACTAACCAGGCCTGAGTCTGCTTAGCTTCCGAGATCAGACGAGATCGGGCGTTTTCAGACTAGTATGGCCGTAGGCGCTGGCGCCAGCCTTTTCTCCCCACTTCAAGGCGTGCTGGCCAGCCACATTTTCTTTGCTGCTCTTTCTCTTGATCCCCTTTGTTTTTTTTTTCTCTCTTTTCTCTTTGCTCTTCCTCCTCCGTGCGTGCTTCCCTCCCTCCCTCCCTCCAGCTAGCCCTTGCCCACCAGGCTCCTGTCGTATCCCACATCCCCACACAGGCCAACTGCAAGACCTCCCCCTGCTTCATAGGGCTGCAGCCTGCATTCTCTCATCCTTCCACACTCCTCCACGCCTCCATTTCGGAATGGCAGGCAGTGACCAGTGGGGTACCGCAGGGATCAGTACTGGGACCGCAGCTTTTTACAATATATGTTCATGATATAGAAGATGCTATTAGCAATAACATTAGCAAATTTGCTGATGATACTGAGCTGGGTGGCAGGGTGAAATGTGATGAGGATGTTAGGAGATTACCGGGTGACCTGGACAAGTTAGGTGAGTGGTCAGATGCATGGCAGATGCACTTTAATGTGGATAAATGGATGCTTATCCACTTTGGTGGCAAGAACAGGAAGGCAGATTACTACCTAAATGGAATCAATTTCGGTCAAGGGACAGTACCGAGAGATCTGGGGGTTCTTGTACACCACTCAATGAAGGTCAGCATGCAGGTACAGCAGGTAGTGAAGAAGGCTAATAGCATGCTGGCCTTCATAACAAGAGGGATCGAGTACAGAAGCAAAGAGGTTCTTCTGCAGGTGTACAGGGCCCTGGTGAGACCACACCTGGAGTACTGTGTGCAGTTCTGGTCTCCAAATTTGAGGAGACACATTCTGGCTATTGAGGGAGTGCAGCGTAGGTTGACGAGGTCAATTCCTGGAATGGCGGGATTACCTTACACTGAAAGACTGGAGCGACTGGGCTTGTGTACCCTTGAGTTTAGAAGACTGAGAGGGGATCTGGTTGAGACATATAAGATTATCAAAGGATTGGACACTCTGGCGGCAGGAAACGTGAGTGCCGAAACAGAGGACACAGCTTAAAAATACGGGGTAGACCGTTTAGGACAGAGATGAGGAGAAACGTCTTCACCCAGAGAGTGGTGGCTGTGTGGAATGCTCTGCCCCAGAGGGCAGTGGAGGCCCAGTCTCTGGATTCATTGAAGAAAGAGTTGGACAGAGCTCTCAAGGATAGTGGAATCAAGGCTTATGGAGATAAGGCAGGAACAGGATACTGATTAAGGATGATCAGCCATGATCATATTGAATGGTGGTGCAGGCTCCAAGGGCAGAATGGCCAACTCCTGCACCTATTGTCTATTGTCCTCCTTTCCTGACTGCCAGCCGCAGACAGCGTGCAGCCCCAATCCCTTTCTTTCCGTCTTTCTTGCTGATTTTGGCAGCGCTCCGCTCTCCTCCCCTCCCTGTCTCCTGCCTGCAGGAGACTGATGCCAGGCACAGCGGCAGCAAAAATAACCTGTCGCTGCATTGCGTGCGTGGCCCAACACGAGTGCAGAGGGGTGACTTGAGCAGCCCCTGCTGGCGGAAAAAGCCTACTGCACCTGGTATTCCCAGGCGGTCTCCCATCCAAGTACTAACCAGGCCTGAGTCTGCTTAGCTTCCGAGATCAGACGAGATCGGGCGTTTTCAGACTAGTATGGCCGTAGGCGCTGGCCCCTGCCTTTTCTCCCCACTTCAAGGCGTGCTGGCCAGCCACATTTTCTTTGCTGCTCTTTCTCTTGATCCCCTTTGTTTTTTTTTTCTCTCTTTTCTCTTTGCTCTTCCTCCTCCGTGCGTGCTTCCCTCCCTCCCTCCCTCCAGCTAGCCCTTGCCCACCAGGCTCCTGTCGTCTCCCACATCCCCACACAGGCCAACTGCAAGACCTCCCCCTGCTTCATAGGGCTGCAGCCTGCATTCTCTCATCCTTCCACACTCCTCCACGCCTCCATTTCGGAATGGCAGGCAGTGACCAGTGGGGTACCGCAGGGATCAGTACTGGGACCGCAGCTTTTTACAATATATGTTCATGATATAGAAGATGCTATTAGCAATAACATTAGCAAATTTGCTGATGATACTGAGCTGGGTGGCAGGGTGAAATGTGATGAGGATGTTAGGAGATTACCGGGTGACCTGGACAAGTTAGGTGAGTGGTCAGATGCATGGCAGATGCACTTTAATGTGGATAAATGGATGCTTATCCACTTTGGTGGCAAGAACAGGAAGGCAGATTACTACCTAAATGGAATCAATTTCGGTCAAGGGACAGTACCGAGAGATCTGGGGGTTCTTGTACACCACTCAATGAAGGTCAGCATGCAGGTACAGCAGGTAGTGAAGAAGGCTAATAGCATGCTGGCCTTCATAACAAGAGGGATCGAGTACAGAAGCAAAGAGGTTCTTCTGCAGGTGTACAGGGCCCTGGTGAGACCACACCTGGAGTACTGTGTGCAGATCTGGTCTCCAAATTTGAGGAGAGACATTCTGGCTATTGAGGGAGTGCAGCGTAGGTTGACGAGGTCAATTCCTGGAATGGCGGGATTACCTGACACTGAAAGACTGGAGCGACTGGGCTTGTGTACCCTTGAGTTTAGAAGACTGAGAGGGGATCTGGTTGAGACATATAGGATTATCAAAGGATTGGACACTCTGGCGGCAGGAAACGTGAGTGCCGAAACAGAGGACACAGCTTAAAAATACGGGGTAGACCGTTTAGGACAGAGATGAGGAGAAACGTCTTCACCCAGAGAGTGGTGGCTGTGTGGAATGCTCTGCCCCAGAGGGCAGTGGAGGCCCAGTCTCTGGATTCATTGAAGAAAGAGTTGGACAGAGCTCTCAAGGATAGTGGAATCAAGGCTTATGGAGATAAGGCAGGAACAGGATACTGATTAAGGATGATCAGCCATGATCATATTGAATGGTGGTGCAGGCTCCAAGGGCAGAATGGCCAACTCCTGCACCTATTGTCTATTGTCCTCCTTTCCTGACTGCCAGCCGCAGACAGCGTGCAGCCCCAATCCCTTTCTTTCCGTCTTTCTTGCTGATTTTGGCAGCGCTCCGCTCTCCTCCCCTCCCTGTCTCCTGCCTGCAGGAGACTGATGCCAGGCACAGCGGCAGCAAAAATAACCTGTCGCTGCATTGCGTGCGTGGCCCAACACGAGTGCAGAGGGGTGACTTGAGCAGCCCCTGCTGGCGGAAAAAGCCTACTGCACCTGGTATTCCCAGGCGGTCTCCCATCCAAGTACTAACCAGGCCTGAGTCTGCTTAGCTTCCGAGATCAGACGAGATCGGGCGTTTTCAGACTAGTATGGCCGCAGGCGCTGGCGCCAGCCTTTTCTCCCCACTTCAAGGCGTGCTGGCCAGCCACATTTTCTTTGCTGCTCTTTCTCTTGATCCCCTTTGTTTTTTTTTTCTCTCTTTTCTCTTTGCTCTTCCTCCTCCGTGCGTGCTTCCCTCCCTCCCTCCCTCCAGCTAGCCCTTGCCCACCAGGCTCCTGTCGTATCCCACATCCCCACACAGGCCAACTGCAAGACCTCCCCCTGCTTCATAGGGCTGCAGCCTGCATTCTCTCATCCTTCCACACTCCTCCACGCCTCCATTTCGGAATGGCAGGCAGTGACCAGTGGGGTACCGCAGGGATCAGTACTGGGACCGCAGCTTTTTACAATATATGTTCATGATATAGAAGATGCTATTAGCAATAACATTAGCAAATTTGCTGATGATACTGAGCTGGGTGGCAGGGTGAAATGTGATGAGGATGTTAGGAGATTACCGGGTGACCTGGACAAGTTAGGTGAGTGGTCAGATGCATGGCAGATGCACTTTAATGTGGATAAATGGATGCTTATCCACTTTGGTGGCAAGAACAGGAAGGCAGATTACTACCTAAATGGAATCAATTTCGGTCAAGGGACAGTACCGAGAGATCTGGGGGTTCTTGTACACCACTCAATGAAGGTCAGCATGCAGGTACAGCAGGTAGTGAAGAAGGCTAATAGCATGCTGGCCTTCATAACAAGAGGGATCGAGTACAGAAGCAAAGAGGTTCTTCTGCAGGTGTACAGGGCCCTGGTGAGACCACACCTGGAGTACTGTGTGCAGTTCTGGTCTCCAAATTTGAGGAGACACATTCTGGCTATTGAGGGAGTGCAGCGTAGGTTGACGAGGTCAATTCCTGGAATGGCGGGATTACCTTACACTGAAAGACTGGAGCGACTGGGCTTGTGTACCCTTGAGTTTAGAAGACTGAGAGGGGATCTGGTTGAGACATATAAGATTATCAAAGGATTGGACACTCTGGCGGCAGGAAACGTGAGTGCCGAAACAGAGGACACAGCTTAAAAATACGGGGTAGACCGTTTAGGACAGAGATGAGGAGAAACGTCTTCACCCAGAGAGTGGTGGCTGTGTGGAATGCTCTGCCCCAGAGGGCAGTGGAGGCCCAGTCTCTGGATTCATTGAAGAAAGAGTTGGACAGAGCTCTCAAGGATAGTGGAATCAAGGCTTATGGAGATAAGGCAGGAACAGGATACTGATTAAGGATGATCAGCCATGATCATATTGAATGGTGGTGCAGGCTCCAAGGGCAGAATGGCCAACTCCTGCACCTATTGTCTATTGTCCTCCTTTCCTGACTGCCAGCCGCAGACAGCGTGCAGCCCCAATCCCTTTCTTTCCGTCTTTCTTGCTGATTTTGGCAGCGCTCCGCTCTCCTCCCCTCCCTGTCTCCTGCCTGCAGGAGACTGATGCCAGGCACAGCGGCAGCAAAAATAACCTGTCGCTGCATTGCGTGCGTGGCCCAACACGAGTGCAGAGGGGTGACTTGAGCAGCCCCTGCTGGCGGAAAAAGCCTACTGCACCTGGTATTCCCAGGCGGTCTCCCATCCAAGTACTAACCAGGCCTGAGTCTGCTTAGCTTCCGAGATCAGACGAGATCGGGCGTTTTCAGACTAGTATGGCCGTAGGCGCTGGCCCCTGCCTTTTCTCCCCACTTCAAGGCGTGCTGGCCAGCCACATTTTCTTTGCTGCTCTTTCTCTTGATCCCCTTTGTTTTTTTTTTCTCTCTTTTCTCTTTGCTCTTCCTCCTCCGTGCGTGCTTCCCTCCCTCCCTCCCTCCAGCTAGCCCTTGCCCACCAGGCTCCTGTCGTCTCCCACATCCCCACACAGGCCAACTGCAAGACCTCCCCCTGCTTCATAGGGCTGCAGCCTGCATTCTCTCATCCTTCCACACTCCTCCACGCCTCCATTTCGGAATGGCAGGCAGTGACCAGTGGGGTACCGCAGGGATCAGTACTGGGACCGCAGCTTTTTACAATATATGTTCATGATATAGAAGATGCTATTAGCAATAACATTAGCAAATTTACTGATGATACTGAGCTGGGTGGCAGGGTGAAATGTGATGAGGATGTTAGGAGATTACCGGGTGACCTGGACAAGTTAGGTGAGTGGTCAGATGCATGGCAGATGCACTTTAATGTGGATAAATGGATGCTTATCCACTTTGGTGGCAAGAACAGGAAGGCAGATTACTTCCTAAATGGAATCAATTTCGGTCAAGGGACAGTACCGAGAGATCTGGGGGTTCTTGTACACCACTCAATGAAGGTAAGCATGCAGGTACAGCAGGTAGTGAAGAAGGCTAATAGCATGCTGGCCTTCATAACAAGAGGGATCGAGTACAGAAGCAAAGAGGTTCTTCTGCAGGTGTACAGGGCCCTGGTGAGACCACACCTGGAGTACTGTGTGCAGTTCTGGTCTCCAAATTTGAGGAGAGACATTCTGGCTATTGAGGGAGTGCAGCCTAGGTTGACGAGGTCAATTCCTGGAATGGCGGGATTACCTTACACTGAAAGACTGGAGCGACTGGGCTTGTGTACCCTTGAGTTTAGAAGACTGAGAGGGGATCTGGTTGAGACATATAAGATTATCAAAGGATTGGACACTCTGGCGGCAGGAAACGTGAGTGCCGAAACAGAGGACACAGCTTAAAAATACGGGGTAGACCGTTTAGGACAGAGATGAGGAGAAACGTCTTCACCCAGAGAGTGGTGGCTGTGTGGAATGCTCTGCCCCAGAGGGCAGTGGAGGCCCAGTCTCTGGATTCATTGAAGAAAGAGTTGGACAGAGCTCTCAAGGATAGTGGAATCAAGGCTTATGGAGATAAGGCAGGAACAGGATACTGATTAAGGATGATCAGCCATGATCATATTGAATGGTGGTGCAGGCTCCAAGGGCAGAATGGCCAACTCCTGCACCTATTGTCTATTGTCCTCCTTTCCTGACTGCCAGCCGCAGACAGCGTGCAGCCCCAATCCCTTTCTTTCCGTCTTTCTTGCTGATTTTGGCAGCGCTCCGCTCTCCTCCCCTCCCTGTCTCCTGCCTGCAGGAGACTGATGCCAGGCACAGCGGCAGCAAAAATAACCTGTCGCTGCATTGCGTGCGTGGCCCAACACGAGTGCAGAGGGGTGACTTGAGCAGCCCCTGCTGGCGGAAAAAGCCTACTGCACCTGGTATTCCCAGGCGGTCTCCCATCCAAGTACTAACCAGGCCTGAGTCTGCTTAGCTTCCGAGATCAGACGAGATCGGGCGTTTTCAGACTAGTATGGCCGTAGGCGCTGGCGCCAGCCTTTTCTCCCCACTTCAAGGCGTGCTGGCCAGCCACATTTTCTTTGCTGCTCTTTCTCTTGATCCCCTTTGTTTTTTTTTTCTCTCTTTTCTCTTTGCTCTTCCTCCTCCGTGCGTGCTTCCCTCCCTCCCTCCCTCCAGCTAGCCCTTGCCCACCAGGCTCCTGTCGTATCCCACATCCCCACACAGGCCAACTGCAAGACCTCCCCCTGCTTCATAGGGCTGCAGCCTGCATTCTCTCATCCTTCCACACTCCTCCACGCCTCCATTTCGGAATGGCAGGCAGTGACCAGTGGGGTACCGCAGGGATCAGTACTGGGACCGCAGCTTTTTACAATATATGTTCATGATATAGAAGATGCTATTAGCAATAACATTAGCAAATTTGCTGATGATACTGAGCTGGGTGGCAGGGTGAAATGTGATGAGGATGTTAGGAGATTACCGGGTGACCTGGACAAGTTAGGTGAGTGGTCAGATGCATGGCAGATGCACTTTAATGTGGATAAATGGATGCTTATCCACTTTGGTGGCAAGAACAGGAAGGCAGATTACTACCTAAATGGAATCAATTTCGGTCAAGGGACAGTACCGAGAGATCTGGGGGTTCTTGTACACCACTCAATGAAGGTCAGCATGCAGGTACAGCAGGTAGTGAAGAAGGCTAATAGCATGCTGGCCTTCATAACAAGAGGGATCGAGTACAGAAGCAAAGAGGTTCTTCTGCAGGTGTACAGGGCCCTGGTGAGACCACACCTGGAGTACTGTGTGCAGTTCTGGTCTCCAAATTTGAGGAGACACATTCTGGCTATTGAGGGAGTGCAGCGTAGGTTGACGAGGTCAATTCCTGGAATGGCGGGATTACCTTACACTGAAAGACTGGAGCGACTGGGCTTGTGTACCCTTGAGTTTAGAAGACTGAGAGGGGATCTGGTTGAGACATATAAGATTATCAAAGGATTGGACACTCTGGCGGCAGGAAACGTGAGTGCCGAAACAGAGGACACAGCTTAAAAATACGGGGTAGACCGTTTAGGACAGAGATGAGGAGAAACGTCTTCACCCAGAGAGTGGTGGCTGTGTGGAATGCTCTGCCCCAGAGGGCAGTGGAGGCCCAGTCTCTGGATTCATTGAAGAAAGAGTTGGACAGAGCTCTCAAGGATAGTGGAATCAAGGCTTATGGAGATAAGGCAGGAACAGGATACTGATTAAGGATGATCAGCCATGATCATATTGAATGGTGGTGCAGGCTCCAAGGGCAGAATGGCCAACTCCTGCACCTATTGTCTATTGTCCTCCTTTCCTGACTGCCAGCCGCAGACAGCGTGCAGCCCCAATCCCTTTCTTTCCGTCTTTCTTGCTGATTTTGGCAGCGCTCCGCTCTCCTCCCCTCCCTGTCTCCTGCCTGCAGGAGACTGATGCCAGGCACAGCGGCAGCAAAAATAACCTGTCGCTGCATTGCGTGCGTGGCCCAACACGAGTGCAGAGGGGTGACTTGAGCAGCCCCTGCTGGCGGAAAAAGCCTACTGCACCTGGTATTCCCAGGCGGTCTCCCATCCAAGTACTAACCAGGCCTGAGTCTGCTTAGCTTCCGAGATCAGACGAGATCGGGCGTTTTCAGACTAGTATGGCCGTAGGCGCTGGCCCCTGCCTTTTCTCCCCACTTCAAGGCGTGCTGGCCAGCCACATTTTCTTTGCTGCTCTTTCTCTTGATCCCCTTTGTTTTTTTTTTCTCTCTTTTCTCTTTGCTCTTCCTCCTCCGTGCGTGCTTCCCTCCCTCCCTCCCTCCCTCCAGCTAGCCCTTGCCCACCAGGCTCCTGTCGTCTCCCACATCCCCACACAGGCCAACTGCAAGACCTCCCCCTGCTTCATAGGGCTGCAGCCTGCATTCTCTCATCCTTCCACACTCCTCCACGCCTCCATTTCGGAATGGCAGGCAGTGACCAGTGGGGTACCGCAGGGATCAGTACTGGGACCGCAGCTTTTTACAATATATGTTCATGATATAGAAGATGCTATTAGCAATAACATTAGCAAATTTGCTGATGATACTGAGCTGGGTGGCAGGGTGAAATGTGATGAGGATGTTAGGAGATTACCGGGTGACCTGGACAAGTTAGGTGAGTGGTCAGATGCATGGCAGATGCACTTTAATGTGGATAAATGGATGCTTATCCACTTTGGTGGCAAGAACAGGAAGGCAGATTACTACCTAAATGGAATCAATTTCGGTCAAGGGACAGTACCGAGAGATCTGGGGGTTCTTGTACACCACTCAATGAAGGTCAGCATGCAGGTACAGCAGGTAGTGAAGAAGGCTAATAGCATGCTGGCCTTCATAACAAGAGGGATCGAGTACAGAAGCAAAGAGGTTCTTCTGCAGGTGTACAGGGCCCTGGTGAGACCACACCTGGAGTACTGTGTGCAGATCTGGTCTCCAAATTTGAGGAGAGACATTCTGGCTATTGAGGGAGTGCAGCGTAGGTTGACGAGGTCAATTCCTGGAATGGCGGGATTACCTTACACTGAAAGACTGGAGCGACTGGGCTTGTGTACCCTTGAGTTTAGAAGACTGAGAGGGGATCTGGTTGAGACATATAGGATTATCAAAGGATTGGACACTCTGGCGGCAGGAAACGTGAGTGCCGAAACAGAGGACACAGCTTAAAAATACGGGGTAGACCGTTTAGGACAGAGATGAGGAGAAACGTCTTCACCCAGAGAGTGGTGGCTGTGTGGAATGCTCTGCCCCAGAGGGCAGTGGAGGCCCAGTCTCTGGATTCATTGAAGAAAGAGTTGGACAGAGCTCTCAAGGATAGTGGAATCAAGGCTTATGGAGATAAGGCAGGAACAGGATACTGATTAAGGATGATCAGCCATGATCATATTGAATGGTGGTGCAGGCTCCAAGGGCAGAATGGCCAACTCCTGCACCTATTGTCTATTGTCCTCCTTTCCTGACTGCCAGCCGCAGACAGCGTGCAGCCCCAATCCCTTTCTTTCCGTCTTTCTTGCTGATTTTGGCAGCGCTCCGCTCTCCTCCCCTCCCTGTCTCCTGCCTGCAGGAGACTGATGCCAGGCACAGCGGCAGCAAAAATAACCTGTCGCTGCATTGCGTGCGTGGCCCAACACGAGTGCAGAGGGGTGACTTGAGCAGCCCCTGCTGGCGGAAAAAGCCTACTGTACCTGGTATTCCCAGGCGGTCTCCCATCCAAGTACTAACCAGGCCTGAGTCTGCTTAGCTTCCGAGATCAGACGAGATCAGGTGTTTTCAGACTAGTATGGCCGTAGGCGCTGGCCCCTGCCTTTTCTCCCCACTTCAAGGCGTGCTGGCCAGCCACATTTTCTTTGCTGCTCTTTCTCTTGATCCCCTTTGTTTTTTTTTTCTCTCTTTTCTCTTTGCTCTTCCTCCTCCGTGCGTGCTTCCCTCCCTCCCTCCCTCCAGCTAGCCCTTGCCCACCAGGCTCCTGTCGTCTCCCACATCCCCACACAGGCCAACTGCAAGACCTCCCCCTGCTTCATAGGGCTGCAGCCTGCATTCTCTCATCCTTCCACACTCCTCCACGCCTCCATTTCGGAATGGCAGGCAGTGACCAGTGGGGTACCGCAGGGATCAGTACTGGGACCGCAGCTTTTTACAATATATGTTCATGATATAGAAGATGCTATTAGCAATAACATTAGCAAATTTACTGATGATACTGAGCTGGGTGGCAGGGTGAAATGTGATGAGGATGTTAGGAGATTACCGGGTGACCTGGACAAGTTAGGTGAGTGGTCAGATGCATGGCAGATGCACTTTAATGTGGATAAATGGATGCTTATCCACTTTGGTGGCAAGAACAGGAAGGCAGATTACTTCCTAAATGGAATCAATTTCGGTCAAGGGACAGTACCGAGAGATCTGGGGGTTCTTGTACACCACTCAATGAAGGTAAGCATGCAGGTACAGCAGGTAGTGAAGAAGGCTAATAGCATGCTGGCCTTCATAACAAGAGGGATCGAGTACAGAAGCAAAGAGGTTCTTCTGCAGGTGTACAGGGCCCTGGTGAGACCACACCTGGAGTACTGTGTGCAGTTCTGGTCTCCAAATTTGAGGAGAGACATTCTGGCTATTGAGGGAGTGCAGCCTAGGTTGACGAGGTCAATTCCTGGAATGGCGGGATTACCTTACACTGAAAGACTGGAGCGACTGGGCTTGTGTACCCTTGAGTTTAGAAGACTGAGAGGGGATCTGGTTGAGACATATAAGATTATCAAAGGATTGGACACTCTGGCGGCAGGAAACGTGAGTGCCGAAACAGAGGACACAGCTTAAAAATACGGGGTAGACCGTTTAGGACAGAGATGAGGAGAAACGTCTTCACCCAGAGAGTGGTGGCTGTGTGGAATGCTCTGCCCCAGAGGGCAGTGGAGGCCCAGTCTCTGGATTCATTGAAGAAAGAGTTGGACAGAGCTCTCAAGGATAGTGGAATCAAGGCTTATGGAGATAAGGCAGGAACAGGATACTGATTAAGGATGATCAGCCATGATCATATTGAATGGTGGTGCAGGCTCCAAGGGCAGAATGGCCAACTCCTGCACCTATTGTCTATTGTCCTCCTTTCCTGACTGCCAGCCGCAGACAGCGTGCAGCCCCAATCCCTTTCTTTCCGTCTTTCTTGCTGATTTTGGCAGCGCTCCGCTCTCCTCCCCTCCCTGTCTCCTGCCTGCAGGAGACTGATGCCAGGCACAGCGGCAGCAAAAATAACCTGTCGCTGCATTGCGTGCGTGGCCCAACACGAGTGCAGAGGGGTGACTTGAGCAGCCCCTGCTGGCGGAAAAAGCCTACTGCACCTGGTATTCCCAGGCGGTCTCCCATCCAAGTACTAACCAGGCCTGAGTCTGCTTAGCTTCCGAGATCAGACGAGATCGGGCGTTTTCAGACTAGTATGGCCGTAGGCGCTGGCGCCAGCCTTTTCTCCCCACTTCAAGGCGTGCTGGCCAGCCACATTTTCTTTGCTGCTCTTTCTCTTGATCCCCTTTGTTTTTTTTTTCTCTCTTTTCTCTTTGCTCTTCCTCCTCCGTGCGTGCTTCCCTCCCTCCCTCCCTCCAGCTAGCCCTTGCCCACCAGGCTCCTGTCGTATCCCACATCCCCACACAGGCCAACTGCAAGACCTCCCCCTGCTTCATAGGGCTGCAGCCTGCATTCTCTCATCCTTCCACACTCCTCCACGCCTCCATTTCGGAATGGCAGGCAGTGACCAGTGGGGTACCGCAGGGATCAGTACTGGGACCGCAGCTTTTTACAATATATGTTCATGATATAGAAGATGCTATTAGCAATAACATTAGCAAATTTGCTGATGATACTGAGCTGGGTGGCAGGGTGAAATGTGATGAGGATGTTAGGAGATTACCGGGTGACCTGGACAAGTTAGGTGAGTGGTCAGATGCATGGCAGATGCACTTTAATGTGGATAAATGGATGCTTATCCACTTTGGTGGCAAGAACAGGAAGGCAGATTACTACCTAAATGGAATCAATTTCGGTCAAGGGACAGTACCGAGAGATCTGGGGGTTCTTGTACACCACTCAATGAAGGTCAGCATGCAGGTACAGCAGGTAGTGAAGAAGGCTAATAGCATGCTGGCCTTCATAACAAGAGGGATCGAGTACAGAAGCAAAGAGGTTCTTCTGCAGGTGTACAGGGCCCTGGTGAGACCACACCTGGAGTACTGTGTGCAGTTCTGGTCTCCAAATTTGAGGAGACACATTCTGGCTATTGAGGGAGTGCAGCGTAGGTTGACGAGGTCAATTCCTGGAATGGCGGGATTACCTTACACTGAAAGACTGGAGCGACTGGGCTTGTGTACCCTTGAGTTTAGAAGACTGAGAGGGGATCTGGTTGAGACATATAAGATTATCAAAGGATTGGACACTCTGGCGGCAGGAAACGTGAGTGCCGAAACAGAGGACACAGCTTAAAAATACGGGGTAGACCGTTTAGGACAGAGATGAGGAGAAACGTCTTCACCCAGAGAGTGGTGGCTGTGTGGAATGCTCTGCCCCAGAGGGCAGTGGAGGCCCAGTCTCTGGATTCATTGAAGAAAGAGTTGGACAGAGCTCTCAAGGATAGTGGAATCAAGGCTTATGGAGATAAGGCAGGAACAGGATACTGATTAAGGATGATCAGCCATGATCATATTGAATGGTGGTGCAGGCTCCAAGGGCAGAATGGCCAACTCCTGCACCTATTGTCTATTGTCCTCCTTTCCTGACTGCCAGCCGCAGACAGCGTGCAGCCCCAATCCCTTTCTTTCCGTCTTTCTTGCTGATTTTGGCAGCGCTCCGCTCTCCTCCCCTCCCTGTCTCCTGCCTGCAGGAGACTGATGCCAGGCACAGCGGCAGCAAAAATAACCTGTCGCTGCATTGCGTGCGTGGCCCAACACGAGTGCAGAGGGGTGACTTGAGCAGCCCCTGCTGGCGGAAAAAGCCTACTGCACCTGGTATTCCCAGGCGGTCTCCCATCCAAGTACTAACCAGGCCTGAGTCTGCTTAGCTTCCGAGATCAGACGAGATCGGGCGTTTTCAGACTAGTATGGCCGTAGGCGCTGGCCCCTGCCTTTTCTCCCCACTTCAAGGCGTGCTGGCCAGCCACATTTTCTTTGCTGCTCTTTCTCTTGATCCCCTTTGTTTTTTTTTTCTCTCTTTTCTCTTTGCTCTTCCTCCTCCGTGCGTGCTTCCCTCCCTCCCTCCCTCCAGCTAGCCCTTGCCCACCAGGCTCCTGTCGTCTCCCACATCCCCACACAGGCCAACTGCAAGACCTCCCCCTGCTTCATAGGGCTGCAGCCTGCATTCTCTCATCCTTCCACACTCCTCCACGCCTCCATTTCGGAATGGCAGGCAGTGACCAGTGGGGTACCGCAGGGATCAGTACTGGGACCGCAGCTTTTTACAATATATGTTCATGATATAGAAGATGCTATTAGCAATAACATTAGCAAATTTGCTGATGATACTGAGCTGGGTGGCAGGGTGAAATGTGATGAGGATGTTAGGAGATTACCGGGTGACCTGGACAAGTTAGGTGAGTGGTCAGATGCATGGCAGATGCACTTTAATGTGGATAAATGGATGCTTATCCACTTTGGTGGCAAGAACAGGAAGGCAGATTACTACCTAAATGGAATCAATTTCGGTCAAGGGACAGTACCGAGAGATCTGGGGGTTCTTGTACACCACTCAATGAAGGTCAGCATGCAGGTACAGCAGGTAGTGAAGAAGGCTAATAGCATGCTGGCCTTCATAACAAGAGGGATCGAGTACAGAAGCAAAGAGGTTCTTCTGCAGGTGTACAGGGCCCTGGTGAGACCACACCTGGAGTACTGTGTGCAGATCTGGTCTCCAAATTTGAGGAGAGACATTCTGGCTATTGAGGGAGTGCAGCGTAGGTTGACGAGGTCAATTCCTGGAATGGCGGGATTACCTGACACTGAAAGACTGGAGCGACTGGGCTTGTGTACCCTTGAGTTTAGAAGACTGAGAGGGGATCTGGTTGAGACATATAGGATTATCAAAGGATTGGACACTCTGGCGGCAGGAAACGTGAGTGCCGAAACAGAGGACACAGCTTAAAAATACGGGGTAGACCGTTTAGGACAGAGATGAGGAGAAACGTCTTCACCCAGAGAGTGGTGGCTGTGTGGAATGCTCTGCCCCAGAGGGCAGTGGAGGCCCAGTCTCTGGATTCATTGAAGAAAGAGTTGGACAGAGCTCTCAAGGATAGTGGAATCAAGGCTTATGGAGATAAGGCAGGAACAGGATACTGATTAAGGATGATCAGCCATGATCATATTGAATGGTGGTGCAGGCTCCAAGGGCAGAATGGCCAACTCCTGCACCTATTGTCTATTGTCCTCCTTTCCTGACTGCCAGCCGCAGACAGCGTGCAGCCCCAATCCCTTTCTTTCCGTCTTTCTTGCTGATTTTGGCAGCGCTCCGCTCTCCTCCCCTCCCTGTCTCCTGCCTGCAGGAGACTGATGCCAGGCACAGCGGCAGCAAAAATAACCTGTCGCTGCATTGCGTGCGTGGCCCAACACGAGTGCAGAGGGGTGACTTGAGCAGCCCCTGCTGGCGGAAAAAGCCGACTGCACCTGGTATTCCCAGGCGGTCTCCCACACAAGTACTAACCAGGCCTGAGTCTGCTTAGCTTCCGAGATCAGACGAGATCAGGCGTTTTCAGACTAGTATGGCCGTAGGCGCTACCCCCTGCCTTTTCTCCCCACTTCAAGGCGTGCTGGCCAGCCACATTTTCTTTGCTGCTCTTTCTCTTGATCCCCTTTGTTTTTTTTTTCTCTCTTTTCTCTTTGCTCTTCCTCCTCCGTGCGTGCTTCCCTCCCTCCCTCCCTCCAGCTAGCCCTTGCCCACCAGGCTCCTGTCGTCTCCCACATCCCCACACAGGCCAACTGCAAGACCTCCCCCTGCTTCATAGGGCTGCAGCCTGCATTCTCTCATCCTTCCACACTCCTCCACGCCTCCATTTCGGAATGGCAGGCAGTGACCAGTGGGGTACCGCAGGGATCAGTACTGGGACCGCAGCTTTTTACAATATATGTTCATGATATAGAAGATGCTATTAGCAATAACATTAGCAAATTTACTGATGATACTGAGCTGGGTGGCAGGGTGAAATGTGATGAGGATGTTAGGAGATTACCGGGTGACCTGGACAAGTTAGGTGAGTGGTCAGATGCATGGCAGATGCACTTTAATGTGGATAAATGGATGCTTATCCACTTTGGTGGCAAGAACAGGAAGGCAGATTACTTCCTAAATGGAATCAATTTCGGTCAAGGGACAGTACCGAGAGATCTGGGGGTTCTTGTACACCACTCAATGAAGGTAAGCATGCAGGTACAGCAGGTAGTGAAGAAGGCTAATAGCATGCTGGCCTTCATAACAAGAGGGATCGAGTACAGAAGCAAAGAGGTTCTTCTGCAGGTGTACAGGGCCCTGGTGAGACCACACCTGGAGTACTGTGTGCAGTTCTGGTCTCCAAATTTGAGGAGAGACATTCTGGCTATTGAGGGAGTGCAGCCTAGGTTGACGAGGTCAATTCCTGGAATGGCGGGATTACCTTACACTGAAAGACTGGAGCGACTGGGCTTGTGTACCCTTGAGTTTAGAAGACTGAGAGGGGATCTGGTTGAGACATATAAGATTATCAAAGGATTGGACACTCTGGCGGCAGGAAACGTGAGTGCCGAAACAGAGGACACAGCTTAAAAATACGGGGTAGACCGTTTAGGACAGAGATGAGGAGAAACGTCTTCACCCAGAGAGTGGTGGCTGTGTGGAATGCTCTGCCCCAGAGGGCAGTGGAGGCCCAGTCTCTGGATTCATTGAAGAAAGAGTTGGACAGAGCTCTCAAGGATAGTGGAATCAAGGCTTATGGAGATAAGGCAGGAACAGGATACTGATTAAGGATGATCAGCCATGATCATATTGAATGGTGGTGCAGGCTCCAAGGGCAGAATGGCCAACTCCTGCACCTATTGTCTATTGTCCTCCTTTCCTGACTGCCAGCCGCAGACAGCGTGCAGCCCCAATCCCTTTCTTTCCGTCTTTCTTGCTGATTTTGGCAGCGCTCCGCTCTCCTCCCCTCCCTGTCTCCTGCCTGCAGGAGACTGATGCCAGGCACAGCGGCAGCAAAAATAACCTGTCGCTGCATTGCGTGCGTGGCCCAACACGAGTGCAGAGGGGTGACTTGAGCAGCCCCTGCTGGCGGAAAAAGCCTACTGCACCTGGTATTCCCAGGCGGTCTCCCATCCAAGTACTAACCAGGCCTGAATCTGCTTAGCTTCCAAGATCAGACGAGATCGGGCGTTTTCAGACTAGTATGGCCGTAGGCGCTGGCCCCTGCCTTTTCTCCCCACTTCAAGGCGTGCTGGCCAGCCACATTTTCTTTGCTGCTCTTTCTCTTGATCCCCTTTGTTTTTTTTTTCTCTCTTTTCTCTTTGCTCTTCCTCCTCCGTGCGTGCTTCCCTCCCTCCCTCCCTCCAGCTAGCCCTTGCCCACCAGGCTCCTGTCGTCTCCCACATCCCCACACAGGCCAACTGCAAGACCTCCCCCTGCTTCATAGGGCTGCAGCCTGCATTCTCTCATCCTTCCACACTCCTCCACGCCTCCATTTCGGAATGGCAGGCAGTGACCAGTGGGGTACCGCAGGGATCAGTACTGGGACCGCAGCTTTTTACAATATATGTTCATGATATAGAAGATGCTATTAGCAATAACATTAGCAAATTTGCTGATGATACTGAGCTGGGTGGCAGGGTGAAATGTGATGAGGATGTTAGGAGATTACCGGGTGACCTGGACAAGTTAGGTGAGTGGTCAGATGCATGGCAGATGCACTTTAATGTGGATAAATGGATGCTTATCCACTTTGGTGGCAAGAACAGGAAGGCAGATTACTACCTAAATGGAATCAATTTCGGTCAAGGGACAGTACCGAGAGATCTGGGGGTTCTTGTACACCACTCAATGAAGGTAAGCATGCAGGTACAGCAGGTAGTGAAGAAGGCTAATAGCATGCTGGCCTTCATAACAAGAGGGATCGAGTACAGAAGCAAAGAGGTTCTTCTGCAGGTGTACAGGGCCCTGGTGAGACCACACCTGGAGTACTGTGTGCAGTTCTGGTCTCCAAATTTGAGGAGAGACATTCTGGCTATTGAGGGAGTGCAGCGTAGGTTGACGAGATCAATTCCTGGAATGGCGGGATTACCTTAACACTGAAAGACTGGAGCGACTGGGCTTGTGTACCCTTGAGTTTAGAAAACTGAGAGGGGATCTGGTTGAGACATATAGGATTATCAAAGGATTGGACACTCTGGCGGCAGGAAACGTGAGTGCCGAAACAGAGGACACAGCTTAAAAATACGGGGTAGACCGTTTAGGACAGAGATGAGGAGAAACGTCTTCACCCAGAGAGTGGTGGCTGTGTGGAATGCTCTGCCCCAGAGGGCAGTGGAGGCCCAGTCTCTGGATTCATTGAAGAAAGAGTTGGACAGAGCTCTCAAGGATAGTGGAATCAAGGCTTATGGAGATAAAGCAGGAACAGGATACTGATTAAGGATGATCAGCCATGATCATATTGAATGGTGGTGCAGGCTCCAAGGGCAGAATGGCCAACTCCTGCACCTATTGTCTATTGTCCTCCTTTCCTGACTGCCAGCCGCAGACAGCGTGCAGCCCCAATCCCTTTCTTTCCGTCTTTCTTGCTGATTTTGGCAGCGCTCCGCTCTCCTCCCCTCCCTGTCTCCTGCCTGCAGGAGACTGATGCCAGGCACAGCGGCAGCAAAAACAACCTGTCGCTGCATTGCGTGCGTGGCCCAACACGAGTGCAGAGGGGTGACTTGAGCAGCCCCTGCTGGCGGAAAAAGCCTACTGCACCTGGTATTCCCAGGCGGTCTCCCATCCAAGTACTAACCAGGCCTGAGTCTGCTTAGCTTCCAAGATCAGACGAGATCGGGCGTTTTCAGACTAGTATGGCCGTAGGCGCTGGCCCCTGCCTTTTCTCCCCACTTCAAGGCGTGCTGGCCAGCCACATTTTCTTTGCTGCTCTTTCTCTTGATCCCCTTTGTTTTTTTTTTCTCTCTTTTCTCTTTGCTCTTCCTCCTCCGTGCGTGCTTCCCTCCCTCCCTCCCTCCCTCCAGCTAGCCCTTGCCCAACAGGCTCCTGTCGTCTCCCACATCCCCACACAGGCCAACTGCAAGACCTCCCCCTGCTTCATAGGGCTGCAGCCTGCATTCTCTCATCCTTCCACACTCCTCCACGCCTCCATTTCGGAATGGCAGGCAGTGACCAGTGGGGTACCGCAGGGATCAGTACTGGGACCGCAGCTTTTTACAATATATGTTCATGATATAGAAGATGCTATTAGCAATAACATTAGCAAATTTGCTGATGATACTGAGCTGGGTGGCAGGGTGAAATGTGATGAGGATGTTAGGAGATTACCGGGTGACCTGGACAAGTTAGGTGAGTGGTCAGATGCATGGCAGATGCACTTTAATGTGGATAAATGGATGCTTATCCACTTTGGTGGCAAGAACAGGAAGGCAGATTACTACCTAAATGGAATCAATTTCGGTCAAGGGACAGTACCGAGAGATCTGGGGGTTCTTGTACACCACTCAATGAAGGTTAGCATGCAGGTACAGCAGGTAGTGAAGAAGGCTAATAGCATGCTGGCCTTCATAACAAGAGGGATCGAGTACAGAAGCAAAGAGGTTCTTCTGCAGGTGTACAGGGCCCTGGTGAGACCACACCTGGAGTACTGTGTGCAGTTCTGGTCTCCAAATTTGAGGAGACACATTCTGGCTATTGAGGGAGTGCAGCGTAGGTTGACGAGGTCAATTCCTGGAATGGCGGGATTACCTTACACTGAAAGACTGGAGCGACTGGGCTTGTGTACCCTTGAGTTTAGAAGACTGAGAGGGGATCTGGTTGAGACATATAAGATTATCAAAGGATTGGACATTCTGGCGGCAGGAAACGTGAGTGCCGAAACAGAGGACACAGCTTAAAAATACAGGGTAGACCGTTTAGGACAGAGATGAGGAGAAACGTCTTCACCCAGAGAGTGGTGGCTGTGTGGAATGCTCTGCCCCAGAGGGCAGTGGAGGCCCAGTCTCTGGATTCATTGAAGAAAGAGTTGGACAGAGCTCTCAAGGATAGTGGAATCAAGGCTTATGGAGATAAGGCAGGAACAGGATACTGATTAAGGATGATCAGCCATGATCATATTGAATGGTGGTGCAGGCTCCAAGGGCAGAATGGCCAACTCCTGCACCTATTGTCTATTGTCCTCCTTTCCTGACTGCCAGCCGCAGACAGCGTGCAGCCCCAATCCCTTTCTTTCCGTCTTTCTTGCTGATTTTGGCAGCGCTCCGCTCTCCTCCCCTCCCTGTCTCCTGCCTGCAGGAGACTGATGCCAGGCACAGCGGCAGCAAAAATAACCTGTCGCTGCATTGCGTGCGTGGCCCAACACGAGTGCAGAGGGGTGACTTGAGCAGCCCCTGCTGGCGGAAAAAGCCTACAGCACCTGGTATTCCCAGGCGGTCTCCCATCCAAGTACTAACCAGGCCTGAGTCTGCTTAGCTTCCGAGATCAGACGAGATCGGGCGTTTTCAGACTAGTATGGCCGTAGGCGCTGGCCCCTGCCTTTTCTCCCCACTTCAAGGCGTGCTGGCCAGCCACATTTTCTTTGCTGCTCTTTCTCTTGATCCCCTTTGTTTTTTTTTTCTCTCTTTTCTCTTTGCTCTTCCTCCTCCGTGCGTGCTTCCCTCCCTCCCTCCCTCCAGCTAGCCCTTGCCCACCAGGCTCCTGTCGTCTCCCACATCCCCACACAGGCCAACTGCAAGACCTCCCCCTGCTTCATAGGGCTGCAGCCTGCATTCTCTCATCCTTCCACACTCCTCCACGCCTCCATTTCGGAATGGCAGGCAGTGACCAGTGGGGTACCGCAGGGATCAGTACTGGGACCGCAGCTTTTTACAATATATGTTCATGATATAGAAGATGCTATTAGCAATAACATTAGCAAATTTACTGATGATACTGAGCTGGGTGGCAGGGTGAAATGTGATGAGGATGTTAGGAGATTACCGGGTGACCTGGACAAGTTAGGTGAGTGGTCAGATGCATGGCAGATGCACTTTAATGTGGATAAATGGATGCTTATCCACTTTGGTGGCAAGAACAGGAAGGCAGATTACTTCCTAAATGGAATCAATTTCGGTCAAGGGACAGTACCGAGAGATCTGGGGGTTCTTGTACACCACTCAATGAAGGTAAGCATGCAGGTACAGCAGGTAGTGAAGAAGGCTAATAGCATGCTGGCCTTCATAACAAGAGGGATCGAGTACAGAAGCAAAGAGGTTCTTCTGCAGGTGTACAGGGCCCTGGTGAGACCACACCTGGAGTACTGTGTGCAGTTCTGGTCTCCAAATTTGAGGAGAGACATTCTGGCTATTGAGGGAGTGCAGCGTAGGTTGACGAGGTCAATTCCTGGAATGGCGGGATTACCTTACACTGAAAGACTGGAGCGACTGGGCTTGTGTACCCTTGAGTTTAGAAGACTGAGAGGGGATCTGGTTGAGACATATAAGATTATCAAAGGATTGGACACTCTGGCGGCAGGAAACGTGAGTGCCGAAACAGAGGACACAGCTTAAAAATACGGGGTAGACCGTTTAGGACAGAGATGAGGAGAAACGTCTTCACCCAGAGAGTGGTGGCTGTGTGGAATGCTCTGCCCCAGAGGGCAGTGGAGGCCCAGTCTCTGGATTCATTGAAGAAAGAGTTGGACAGAGCTCTCAAGGATAGTGGAATCAAGGCTTATGGAGATAAGGCAGGAACAGGATACTGATTAAGGATGATCAGCCATGATCATATTGAATGGTGGTGCAGGCTCCAAGGGCAGAATGGCCAACTCCTGCACCTATTGTCTATTGTCCTCCTTTCCTGACTGCCAGCCGCAGACAGCGTGCAGCCCCAATCCCTTTCTTTCCGTCTTTCTTGCTGATTTTGGCAGCGCTCCGCTCTCCTCCCCTCCCTGTCTCCTGCCTGCAGGAGACTGATGCCAGGCACAGCGGCAGCAAAAATAACCTGTCGCTGCATTGCGTGCGTGGCCCAACACGAGTGCAGAGGGGTGACTTGAGCAGCCCCTGCTGGCGGAAAAAGCCTACTGCACCTGGTATTCCCAGGCGGTCTCCCATCCAAGTACTAACCAGGCCTGAGTCTGCTTAGCTTCCGAGATCAGACGTTTTCAGACTAGTATGGCCGCAGGCGCTGGCGCCAGCCTTTTCTCCCCACTTCAAGGCGTGCTGGCCAGCCACATTTTCTTTGCTGCTCTTTCTCTTGATCCCCTTTGTTTTTTTTTTCTCTCTTTTCTCTTTGCTCTTCCTCCTCCGTGCGTGCTTCCCTCCCTCCCTCCCTCCAGCTAGCCCTTGCCCACCAGGCTCCTGTCGTATCCCACATCCCCACACAGGCCAACTGCAAGACCTCCCCCTGCTTCATAGGGCTGCAGCCTGCATTCTCTCATCCTTCCACACTCCTCCACGCCTCCATTTCGGAATGGCAGGCAGTGACCAGTGGGGTACCGCAGGGATCAGTACTGGGACCGCAGCTTTTTACAATATATGTTCATGATATAGAAGATGCTATTAGCAATAACATTAGCAAATTTGCTGATGATACTGAGCTGGGTGGCAGGGTGAAATGTGATGAGGATGTTAGGAGATTACCGGGTGACCTGGACAAGTTAGGTGAGTGGTCAGATGCATGGCAGATGCACTTTAATGTGGATAAATGGATGCTTATCCACTTTGGTGGCAAGAACAGGAAGGCAGATTACTACCTAAATGGAATCAATTTCGGTCAAGGGACAGTACCGAGAGATCTGGGGGTTCTTGTACACCACTCAATGAAGGTCAGCATGCAGGTACAGCAGGTAGTGAAGAAGGCTAATAGCATGCTGGCCTTCATAACAAGAGGGATCGAGTACAGAAGCAAAGAGGTTCTTCTGCAGGTGTACAGGGCCCTGGTGAGACCACACCTGGAGTACTGTGTGCAGTTCTGGTCTCCAAATTTGAGGAGACACATTCTGGCTATTGAGGGAGTGCAGCGTAGGTTGACGAGGTCAATTCCTGGAATGGCGGGATTACCTTACACTGAAAGACTGGAGCGACTGGGCTTGTGTACCCTTGAGTTTAGAAGACTGAGAGGGGATCTGGTTGAGACATATAAGATTATCAAAGGATTGGACACTCTGGCGGCAGGAAACGTGAGTGCCGAAACAGAGGACACAGCTTAAAAATACGGGGTAGACCGTTTAGGACAGAGATGAGGAGAAACGTCTTCACCCAGAGAGTGGTGGCTGTGTGGAATGCTCTGCCCCAGAGGGCAGTGGAGGCCCAGTCTCTGGATTCATTGAAGAAAGAGTTGGACAGAGCTCTCAAGGATAGTGGAATCAAGGCTTATGGAGATAAGGCAGGAACAGGATACTGATTAAGGATGATCAGCCATGATCATATTGAATGGTGGTGCAGGCTCCAAGGGCAGAATGGCCAACTCCTGCACCTATTGTCTATTGTCCTCCTTTCCTGACTGCCAGCCGCAGACAGCGTGCAGCCCCAATCCCTTTCTTTCCGTCTTTCTTGCTGATTTTGGCAGCGCTCCGCTCTCCTCCCCTCCCTGTCTCCTGCCTGCAGGAGACTGATGCCAGGCACAGCGGCAGCAAAAATAACCTGTCGCTGCATTGCGTGCGTGGCCCAACACGAGTGCAGAGGGGTGACTTGAGCAGCCCCTGCTGGCGGAAAAAGCCTACTGCACCTGGTATTCCCAGGCGGTCTCCCATCCAAGTACTAACCAGGCCTGAGTCTGCTTAACTTCCGAGATCAGACGAGATCGGGCGTTTTCAGACTAGTATGGCCGTAGGCGCTGGCCCCTGCCTTTTCTCCCCACTTCAAGGCGTGCTGGCCAGCCACATTTTCTTTGCTGCTCTTTCTCTTGATCCCCTTTGTTTTTTTTTTCTCTCTTTTCTCTTTGCTCTTCCTCCTCCGTGCGTGCTTCCCTCCCTCCCTCCCTCCAGCTAGCCCTTGCCCACCAGGCTCCTGTCGTCTCCCACATCCCCACACAGGCCAACTGCAAGACCTCCCCCTGCTTCATAGGGCTGCAGCCTGCATTCTCTCATCCTTCCACACTCCTCCACGCCTCCATTTCGGAATGGCAGGCAGTGACCAGTGGGGTACCGCAGGGATCAGTACTGGGACCGCAGCTTTTTACAATATATGTTCATGATATAGAAGATGCTATTAGCAATAACATTAGCAAATTTACTGATGATACTGAGCTGGGTGGCAGGGTGAAATGTGATGAGGATGTTAGGAGATTACCGGGTGACCTGGACAAGTTAGGTGAGTGGTCAGATGCATGGCAGATGCACTTTAATGTGGATAAATGGATGCTTATCCACTTTGGTGGCAAGAACAGGAAGGCAGATTACTTCCTAAATGGAATCAATTTCGGTCAAGGGACAGTACCGAGAGATCTGGGGGTTCTTGTACACCACTCAATGAAGGTAAGCATGCAGGTACAGCAGGTAGTGAAGAAGGCTAATAGCATGCTGGCCTTCATAACAAGAGGGATCGAGTACAGAAGCAAAGAGGTTCTTCTGCAGGTGTACAGGGCCCTGGTGAGACCACACCTGGAGTACTGTGTGCAGTTCTGGTCTCCAAATTTGAGGAGAGACATTCTGGCTATTGAGGGAGTGCAGCCTAGGTTGACGAGGTCAATTCCTGGAATGGCGGGATTACCTTACACTGAAAGACTGGAGCGACTGGGCTTGTGTACCCTTGAGTTTAGAAGACTGAGAGGGGATCTGGTTGAGACATATAAGATTATCAAAGGATTGGACACTCTGGCGGCAGGAAACGTGAGTGCCGAAACAGAGGACACAGCTTAAAAATACGGGGTAGACCGTTTAGGACAGAGATGAGGAGAAACGTCTTCACCCAGAGAGTGGTGGCTGTGTGGAATGCTCTGCCCCAGAGGGCAGTGGAGGCCCAGTCTCTGGATTCATTGAAGAAAGAGTTGGACAGAGCTCTCAAGGATAGTGGAATCAAGGCTTATGGAGATAAGGCAGGAACAGGATACTGATTAAGGATGATCAGCCATGATCATATTGAATGGTGGTGCAGGCTCCAAGGGCAGAATGGCCAACTCCTGCACCTATTGTCTATTGTCCTCCTTTCCTGACTGCCAGCCGCAGACAGCGTGCAGCCCCAATCCCTTTCTTTCCGTCTTTCTTGCTGATTTTGGCAGCGCTCCGCTCTCCTCCCCTCCCTGTCTCCTGCCTGCAGGAGACTGATGCCAGGCACAGCGGCAGCAAAAATAACCTGTCGCTGCATTGCGTGCGTGGCCCAACACGAGTGCAGAGGGGTGACTTGAGCAGCCCCTGCTGGCGGAAAAAGCCTACTGCACCTGGTATTCCCAGGCGGTCTCCCATCCAAGTACTAACCAGGCCTGAGTCTGCTTAGCTTCCGAGATCAGACGAGATCGGGCGTTTTCAGACTAGTATGGCCGTAGGCGCTGGCGCCAGCCTTTTCTCCCCACTTCAAGGCGTGCTGGCCAGCCACATTTTCTTTGCTGCTCTTTCTCTTGATCCCCTTTGTTTTTTTTTTCTCTCTTTTCTCTTTGCTCTTCCTCCTCCGTGCGTGCTTCCCTCCCTCCCTCCCTCCAGCTAGCCCTTGCCCACCAGGCTCCTGTCGTATCCCACATCCCCACACAGGCCAACTGCAAGACCTCCCCCTGCTTCATAGGGCTGCAGCCTGCATTCTCTCATCCTTCCACACTCCTCCACGCCTCCATTTCGGAATGGCAGGCAGTGACCAGTGGGGTACCGCAGGGATCAGTACTGGGACCGCAGCTTTTTACAATATATGTTCATGATATAGAAGATGCTATTAGCAATAACATTAGCAAATTTGCTGATGATACTGAGCTGGGTGGCAGGGTGAAATGTGATGAGGATGTTAGGAGATTACCGGGTGACCTGGACAAGTTAGGTGAGTGGTCAGATGCATGGCAGATGCACTTTAATGTGGATAAATGGATGCTTATCCACTTTGGTGGCAAGAACAGGAAGGCAGATTACTACCTAAATGGAATCAATTTCGGTCAAGGGACAGTACCGAGAGATCTGGGGGTTCTTGTACACCACTCAATGAAGGTCAGCATGCAGGTACAGCAGGTAGTGAAGAAGGCTAATAGCATGCTGGCCTTCATAACAAGAGGGATCGAGTACAGAAGCAAAGAGGTTCTTCTGCAGGTGTACAGGGCCCTGGTGAGACCACACCTGGAGTACTGTGTGCAGTTCTGGTCTCCAAATTTGAGGAGACACATTCTGGCTATTGAGGGAGTGCAGCGTAGGTTGACGAGGTCAATTCCTGGAATGGCGGGATTACCTTACACTGAAAGACTGGAGCGACTGGGCTTGTGTACCCTTGAGTTTAGAAGACTGAGAGGGGATCTGGTTGAGACATATAAGATTATCAAAGGATTGGACACTCTGGCGGCAGGAAACGTGAGTGCCGAAACAGAGGACACAGCTTAAAAATACGGGGTAGACCGTTTAGGACAGAGATGAGGAGAAACGTCTTCACCCAGAGAGTGGTGGCTGTGTGGAATGCTCTGCCCCAGAGGGCAGTGGAGGCCCAGTCTCTGGATTCATTGAAGAAAGAGTTGGACAGAGCTCTCAAGGATAGTGGAATCAAGGCTTATGGAGATAAGGCAGGAACAGGATACTGATTAAGGATGATCAGCCATGATCATATTGAATGGTGGTGCAGGCTCCAAGGGCAGAATGGCCAACTCCTGCACCTATTGTCTATTGTCCTCCTTTCCTGACTGCCAGCCGCAGACAGCGTGCAGCCCCAATCCCTTTCTTTCCGTCTTTCTTGCTGATTTTGGCAGCGCTCCGCTCTCCTCCCCTCCCTGTCTCCTGCCTGCAGGAGACTGATGCCAGGCACAGCGGCAGCAAAAATAACCTGTCGCTGCATTGCGTGCGTGGCCCAACACGAGTGCAGAGGGGTGACTTGAGCAGCCCCTGCTGGCGGAAAAAGCCTACTGCACCTGGTATTCCCAGGCGGTCTCCCATCCAAGTACTAACCAGGCCTGAGTCTGCTTAGCTTCCGAGATCAGACGAGATCGGGCGTTTTCAGACTAGTATGGCCGTAGGCGCTGGCCCCTGCCTTTTCTCCCCACTTCAAGGCGTGCTGGCCAGCCACATTTTCTTTGCTGCTCTTTCTCTTGATCCCCTTTGTTTTTTTTTTCTCTCTTTTCTCTTTGCTCTTCCTCCTCCGTGCGTGCTTCCCTCCCTCCCTCCCTCCAGCTAGCCCTTGCCCACCAGGCTCCTGTCGTCTCCCACATCCCCACACAGGCCAACTGCAAGACCTCCCCCTGCTTCATAGGGCTGCAGCCTGCATTCTCTCATCCTTCCACACTCCTCCACGCCTCCATTTCGGAATGGCAGGCAGTGACCAGTGGGGTACCGCAGGGATCAGTACTGGGACCGCAGCTTTTTACAATATATGTTCATGATATAGAAGATGCTATTAGCAATAACATTAGCAAATTTGCTGATGATACTGAGCTGGGTGGCAGGGTGAAATGTGATGAGGATGTTAGGAGATTACCGGGTGACCTGGACAAGTTAGGTGAGTGGTCAGATGCATGGCAGATGCACTTTAATGTGGATAAATGGATGCTTATCCACTTTGGTGGCAAGAACAGGAAGGCAGATTACTACCTAAATGGAATCAATTTCGGTCAAGGGACAGTACCGAGAGATCTGGGGGTTCTTGTACACCACTCAATGAAGGTCAGCATGCAGGTACAGCAGGTAGTGAAGAAGGCTAATAGCATGCTGGCCTTCATAACAAGAGGGATCGAGTACAGAAGCAAAGAGGTTCTTCTGCAGGTGTACAGGGCCCTGGTGAGACCACACCTGGAGTACTGTGTGCAGATCTGGTCTCCAAATTTGAGGAGAGACATTCTGGCTATTGAGGGAGTGCAGCGTAGGTTGACGAGGTCAATTCCTGGAATGGCGGGATTACCTTACACTGAAAGACTGGAGCGACTGGGCTTGTGTACCCTTGAGTTTAGAAGACTGAGAGGGGATCTGGTTGAGACATATAGGATTATCAAAGGATTGGACACTCTGGCGGCAGGAAACGTGAGTGCCGAAACAGAGGACACAGCTTAAAAATACGGGGTAGACCGTTTAGGACAGAGATGAGGAGAAACGTCTTCACCCAGAGAGTGGTGGCTGTGTGGAATGCTCTGCCCCAGAGGGCAGTGGAGGCCCAGTCTCTGGATTCATTGAAGAAAGAGTTGGACAGAGCTCTCAAGGATAGTGGAATCAAGGCTTATGGAGATAAGGCAGGAACAGGATACTGATTAAGGATGATCAGCCATGATCATATTGAATGGTGGTGCAGGCTCCAAGGGCAGAATGGCCAACTCCTGCACCTATTGTCTATTGTCCTCCTTTCCTGACTGCCAGCCGCAGACAGCGTGCAGCCCCAATCCCTTTCTTTCCGTCTTTCTTGCTGATTTTGGCAGCGCTCCGCTCTCCTCCCCTCCCTGTCTCCTGCCTGCAGGAGACTGATGCCAGGCACAGCGGCAGCAAAAATAACCTGTCGCTGCATTGCGTGCGTGGCCCAACACGAGTGCAGAGGGGTGACTTGAGCAGCCCCTGCTGGCGGAAAAAGCCTACTGCACCTGGTATTCCCAGGCGGTCTCCCATCCAAGTACTAACCAGGCCTGAGTCTGCTTAGCTTCCGAGATCAGACGAGATCGGGCGTTTTCAGACTAGTATGGCCGTAGGCGCTGGCCCCTGCCTTTTCTCCCCACTTCAAGGCGTGCTGGCCAGCCACATTTTCTTTGCTGCTCTTTCTCTTGATCCCCTTTGTTTTTTTTTTCTCTCTTTTCTCTTTGCTCTTCCTCCTCCGTGCGTGCTTCCCTCCCTCCCTCCCTCCAGCTAGCCCTTGCCCACCAGGCTCCTGTCGTATCCCACATCCCCACACAGGCCAACTGCAAGACCTCCCCCTGCTTCATAGGGCTGCAGCCTGCATTCTCTCATCCTTCCACACTCCTCCACGCCTCCATTTCGGAATGGCAGGCAGTGACCAGTGGGGTACCGCAGGGATCAGTACTGGGACCGCAGCTTTTTACAATATATGTTCATGATATAGAAGATGCTATTAGCAATAACATTAGCAAATTTGCTGATGATACTGAGCTGGGTGGCAGGGTGAAATGTGATGAGGATGTTAGGAGATTACCGGGTGACCTGGACAAGTTAGGTGAGTGGTCAGATGCATGGCAGATGCACTTTAATGTGGATAAATGGATGCTTATCCACTTTGGTGGCAAGAACAGGAAGGCAGATTACTACCTAAATGGAATCAATTTCGGTCAAGGGACAGTACCGAGAGATCTGGGGGTTCTTGTACACCACTCAATGAAGGTCAGCATGCAGGTACAGCAGGTAGTGAAGAAGGCTAATAGCATGCTGGCCTTCATAACAAGAGGGATCGAGTACAGAAGCAAAGAGGTTCTTCTGCAGGTGTACAGGGCCCTGGTGAGACCACACCTGGAGTACTGTGTGCAGTTCTGGTCTCCAAATTTGAGGAGACACATTCTGGCTATTGAGGGAGTGCAGCGTAGGTTGACGAGGTCAATTCCTGGAATGGCGGGATTACCTTACACTGAAAGACTGGAGCGACTGGGCTTGTGTACCCTTGAGTTTAGAAGACTGAGAGGGGATCTGGTTGAGACATATAAGATTATCAAAGGATTGGACACTCTGGCGGCAGGAAACGTGAGTGCCGAAACAGAGGACACAGCTTAAAAATACGGGGTAGACCGTTTAGGACAGAGATGAGGAGAAACGTCTTCACCCAGAGAGTGGTGGCTGTGTGGAATGCTCTGCCCCAGAGGGCAGTGGAGGCCCAGTCTCTGGATTCATTGAAGAAAGAGTTGGACAGAGCTCTCAAGGATAGTGGAATCAAGGCTTATGGAGATAAGGCAGGAACAGGATACTGATTAAGGATGATCAGCCATGATCATATTGAATGGTGGTGCAGGCTCCAAGGGCAGAATGGCCAACTCCTGCACCTATTGTCTATTGTCCTCCTTTCCTGACTGCCAGCCGCAGACAGCGTGCAGCCCCAATCCCTTTCTTTCCGTCTTTCTTGCTGATTTTGGCAGCGCTCCGCTCTCCTCCCCTCCCTGTCTCCTGCCTGCAGGAGACTGATGCCAGGCACAGCGGCAGCAAAAATAACCTGTCGCTGCATTGCGTGCGTGGCCCAACACGAGTGCAGAGGGGTGACTTGAGCAGCCCCTGCTGGCGGAAAAAGCCTACTGCACCTGGTATTCCCAGGCGGTCTCCCATCCAAGTACTAACCAGGCCTGAGTCTGCTTAGCTTCCGAGATCAGACGAGATCGGGCGTTTTCAGACTAGTATGGCCGTAGGCGCTGGCCCCTGCCTTTTCTCCCCACTTCAAGGCGTGCTGGCCAGCCACATTTTCTTTGCTGCTCTTTCTCTTGATCCCCTTTGTTTTTTTTTTCTCTCTTTTCTCTTTGCTCTTCCTCCTCCGTGCGTGCTTCCCTCCCTCCCTCCCTCCAGCTAGCCCTTGCCCACCAGGCTCCTGTCGTCTCCCACATCCCCACACAGGCCAACTGCAAGACCTCCCCCTGCTTCATAGGGCTGCAGCCTGCATTCTCTCATCCTTCCACACTCCTCCACGCCTCCATTTCGGAATGGCAGGCAGTGACCAGTGGGGTACCGCAGGGATCAGTACTGGGACCGCAGCTTTTTACAATATATGTTCATGATATAGAAGATGCTATTAGCAATAACATTAGCAAATTTGCTGATGATACTGAGCTGGGTGGCAGGGTGAAATGTGATGAGGATGTTAGGAGATTACCGGGTGACCTGGACAAGTTAGGTGAGTGGTCAGATGCATGGCAGATGCACTTTAATGTGGATAAATGGATGCTTATCCACTTTGGTGGCAAGAACAGGAAGGCAGATTACTACCTAAATGGAATCAATTTCGGTCAAGGGACAGTACCGAGAGATCTGGGGGTTCTTGTACACCACTCAATGAAGGTCAGCATGCAGGTACAGCAGGTAGTGAAGAAGGCTAATAGCATGCTGGCCTTCATAACAAGAGGGATCGAGTACAGAAGCAAAGAGGTTCTTCTGCAGGTGTACAGGGCCCTGGTGAGACCACACCTGGAGTACTGTGTGCAGATCTGGTCTCCAAATTTGAGGAGAGACATTCTGGCTATTGAGGGAGTGCAGCGTAGGTTGACGAGGTCAATTCCTGGAATGGCGGGATTACCTTACACTGAAAGACTGGAGCGACTGGGCTTGTGTACCCTTGAGTTTAGAAGACTGAGAGGGGATCTGGTTGAGACATATAGGATTATCAAAGGATTGGACACTCTGGCGGCAGGAAACGTGAGTGCCGAAACAGAGGACACAGCTTAAAAATACGGGGTAGACCGTTTAGGACAGAGATGAGGAGAAACGTCTTCACCCAGAGAGTGGTGGCTGTGTGGAATGCTCTGCCCCAGAGGGCAGTGGAGGCCCAGTCTCTGGATTCATTGAAGAAAGAGTTGGACAGAGCTCTCAAGGATAGTGGAATCAAGGCTTATGGAGATAAGGCAGGAACAGGATACTGATTAAGGATGATCAGCCATGATCATATTGAATGGTGGTGCAGGCTCCAAGGGCAGAATGGCCAACTCCTGCACCTATTGTCTATTGTCCTCCTTTCCTGACTGCCAGCCGCAGACAGCGTGCAGCCCCAATCCCTTTCTTTCCGTCTTTCTTGCTGATTTTGGCAGCGCTCCGCTCTCCTCCCCTCCCTGTCTCCTGCCTGCAGGAGACTGATGCCAGGCACAGCGGCAGCAAAAATAACCTGTCGCTGCATTGCGTGCGTGGCCCAACACGAGTGCAGAGGGGTGACTTGAGCAGCCCCTGCTGGCGGAAAAAGCCTACTGCACCTGGTATTCCCAGGCGGTCTCCCATCCAAGTACTAACCAGGCCTGAGTCTGCTTAGCTTCCGAGATCAGACGAGATCGGGCGTTTTCAGACTAGTATGGCCGTAGGCGCTGGCCCCTGCCTTTTCTCCCCACTTCAAGGCGTGCTGGCCAGCCACATTTTCTTTGCTGCTCTTTCTCTTGATCCCCTTTGTTTTTTTTTTCTCTCTTTTCTCTTTGCTCTTCCTCCTCCGTGCGTGCTTCCCTCCCTCCCTCCCTCCAGCTAGCCCTTGCCCACCAGGCTCCTGTCGTCTCCCACATCCCCACACAGGCCAACTGCAAGACCTCCCCCTGCTTCATAGGGCTGCAGCCTGCATTCTCTCATCCTTCCACACTCCTCCACGCCTCCATTTCGGAATGGCAGGCAGTGACCAGTGGGGTACCGCAGGGATCAGTACTGGGACCGCAGCTTTTTACAATATATGTTCATGATATAGAAGATGCTATTAGCAATAACATTAGCAAATTTGCTGATGATACTGAGCTGGGTGGCAGGGTGAAATGTGATGAGGATGTTAGGAGATTACCGGGTGACCTGGACAAGTTAGGTGAGTGGTCAGATGCATGGCAGATGCACTTTAATGTGGATAAATGGATGCTTATCCACTTTGGTGGCAAGAACAGGAAGGCAGATTACTACCTAAATGGAATCAATTTCGGTCAAGGGACAGTACCGAGAGATCTGGGGGTTCTTGTACACCACTCAATGAAGGTCAGCATGCAGGTACAGCAGGTAGTGAAGAAGGCTAATAGCATGCTGGCCTTCATAACAAGAGGGATCGAGTACAGAAGCAAAGAGGTTCTTCTGCAGGTGTACAGGGCCCTGGTGAGACCACACCTGGAGTACTGTGTGCAGATCTGGTCTCCAAATTTGAGGAGACACATTCTGGCTATTGAGGGAGTGCAGCGTAGGTTGACGAGGTCAATTCCTGGAATGGCGGGATTACCTTACACTGAAAGACTGGAGCGACTGGGCTTGTGTACCCTTGAGTTTAGAAGACTGAGAGGGGATCTGGTTGAGACATATAAGATTATCAAAGGATTGGACACTCTGGCGGCAGGAAACGTGAGTGCCGAAACAGAGGACACAGCTTAAAAATACGGGGTAGACCATTTAGGACAGAGATGAGGAGAAACGTCTTCACCCAGAGAGTGGTGGCTGTGTGGAATGCTCTGCCCCAGAGGGCAGTGGAGGCCCAGTCTCTGGATTCATTGAAGAAAGAGTTGGACAGAGCTCTCAAGGATAGTGGAATCAAGGCTTATGGAGATAAGGCAGGAACAGGATACTGATTAAGGATGATCAGCCATGATCATATTGAATGGTGGTGCAGGCTCCAAGGGCAGAATGGCCAACTCCTGCACCTATTGTCTATTGTCCTCCTTTCCTGACTGCCAGCCGCAGACAGCGTGCAGCCCCAATCCCTTTCTTTCCGTCTTTCTTGCTGATTTTGGCAGCGCTCCGCTCTCCTCCCCTCCCTGTCTCCTGCCTGCAGGAGACTGATGCCAGGCACAGCGGCAGCAAAAATAACCTGTCGCTGCATTGCGTGCGTGGCCCAACACGAGTGCAGAGGGGTGACTTGAGCAGCCCCTGCTGGCGGAAAAAGCCTACTGCACCTGGTATTCCCAGGCGGTCTCCCATCCAAGTACTAACCAGGCCTGAGTCTGCTTAGCTTCCGAGATCAGACGAGATCGGGCGTTTTCAGACTAGTATGGCCGTAGGCGCTGGCCCCTGCCTTTTCTCCCCACTTCAAGGCGTGCTGGCCAGCCACATTTTCTTTGCTGCTCTTTCTCTTGATCCCCTTTGTTTTTTTTTTCTCTCTTTTCTCTTTGCTCTTCCTCCTCCGTGCGTGCTTCCCTCCCTCCCTCCCTCCAGCTAGCCCTTGCCCACCAGGCTCCTGTCGTCTCCCACATCCCCACACAGGCCAACTGCAAGACCTCCCCCTGCTTCATAGGGCTGCAGCCTGCATTCTCTCATCCTTCCACACTCCTCCACGCCTCCATTTCGGAATGGCAGGCAGTGACCAGTGGGGTACCGCAGGGATCAGTACTGGGACCGCAGCTTTTTACAATATATGTTCATGATATAGAAGATGCTATTAGCAATAACATTAGCAAATTTGCTGATGATACTGAGCTGGGTGGCAGGGTGAAATGTGATGAGGATGTTAGGAGATTACCGGGTGACCTGGACAAGTTAGGTGAGTGGTCAGATGCATGGCAGATGCACTTTAATGTGGATAAATGGATGCTTATCCACTTTGGTGGCAAGAACAGGAAGGCAGATTACTACCTAAATGGAATCAATTTCGGTCAAGGGACAGTACCGAGAGATCTGGGGGTTCTTGTACACCACTCAATGAAGGTCAGCATGCAGGTACAGCAGGTAGTGAAGAAGGCTAATAGCATGCTGGCCTTCATAACAAGAGGGATCGAGTACAGAAGCAAAGAGGTTCTTCTGCAGGTGTACAGGGCCCTGGTGAGACCACCCTGGAGTACTGTGTGCAGATCTGGTCTCCAAATTTGAGGAGAGACATTCTGGCTATTGAGGGAGTGCAGCGTAGGTTGACGAGGTCAATTCCTGGAATGGGCGGGATTACCTTACACTGAAAGACTGGAGCGACTGGGCTTGTGTACCCTTGAGTTTAGAAGACTGAGAGGGGATCTGGTTGAGACATATAGGATTATCAAAGGATTGGACACTCTGGCGGCAGGAAACGTGAGTGCCGAAACAGAGGACACAGCTTAAAAATACGGGGTAGACCGTTTAGGACAGAGATGAGGAGAAACGTCTTCACCCAGAGAGTGGTGGCTGTGTGGAATGCTCTGCCCCAGAGGGCAGTGGAGGCCCAGTCTCTGGATTCATTGAAGAAAGAGTTGGACAGAGCTCTCAAGGATAGTGGAATCAAGGCTTATGGAGATAAGGCAGGAACAGGATACTGATTAAGGATGATCAGCCATGATCATATTGAATGGTGGTGCAGGCTCCAAGGGCAGAATGGCCAACTCCTGCACCTATTGTCTATTGTCCTCCTTTCCTGACTGCCAGCCGCAGACAGCGTGCAGCCCCAATCCCTTTCTTTCCGTCTTTCTTGCTGATTTTGGCAGCGCTCCGCTCTCCTCCCCTCCCTGTCTCCTGCCTGCAGGAGACTGATGCCAGGCACAGCGGCAGCAAAAATAACCTGTCGCTGCATTGCGTGCGTGGCCCAACACGAGTGCAGAGGGGTGACTTGAGCAGCCCCTGCTGGCGGAAAAAGCCTACTGCACCTGGTATTCCCAGGCGGTCTCCCATCCAAGTACTAACCAGGCCTGAGTCTGCTTAGCTTCCGAGATCAGATGAGATCGGGCGCTTTCAGACTAGTATGGCCGTAGGCGCTGGCCCCTGCCTTTTCTCCCCACTTCAAGGCGTGCTGGCCAGCCACATTTTCTTTGCTGCTCTTTCTCTTGATCCCCTTTGTTTTTTTTTTCTCTCTTTTCTCTTTGCTCTTCCTCCTCCGTGCGTGCTTCCCTCCCTCCCTCCCTCCAGCTAGCCCTTGC